>NC_091822.1:205852386-206170997 GCF_038994185.2 Dermacentor albipictus | reverse complement strand
GCGAGACCACCTCACGTGGCCGCCTTGGAACGCGCCACCGTTCGCGTGACCCTACGCGCGAACGACCAGGCGTTGGGATCCAGCATGGGGCGAAGATATTCGCTCGCTATCCGGTCGTGGTGAGTCGGACTTATAGATTTGTCGCGCGCCCATCGGCATGTTTTGTGGATAGCAACTCGACTAGCAGGCATTGATCTATGAAAGGTGCAATAAATGCCCTTGTGATTGTTTGCACTACTGTGTTGTCGTTCCTTTGTCCCAAGAGCATGGGTGAGAGACCCCACAACTGTTACAACAGCGCAATTGGGCCCGTTCACCCAGTATCTATGGGTGAACGACATGCTGCCCTGGAGAAACCATCAATAATCAATCGCAATCCACAGAGCGCACAACTGACGTATGCTCAACATGGGCGCAGGTACACAAATCAACCAGCGAAATCCCTGGCACGTTTCTAGCGGCGTGTGTCAGAGGTCAGCACAGGAACTTGAAAGAGGCAGATTGGGATGAGGCAGCTAAATACTTGGTGGAGTGGCGCCCCTGCGATCACTAGCGATGCACATTTTTAAGAGCTTGCAATAAATTTCACGCTTTACACAAAGCGCTTATATGTGTCACTTCATAATCGAGGGACCTACCTTAGCTACAGTCGCCGTCTGATTTTTCGGACTTCAAAAATTCGGACATGCTCGATTATTCGGTCTCCTTCGCTTCATCACCGTTCTCCCTATAGACCATAATGTATAACAACTGCCGAAAGTTCGGACGCCTTGCAACCTCTTGTCTGATTTTTCGGACACTCCTGAGCCAACTCTATTGAGAGCACCATGCACCCACTCTGACCGGCGCATGGTTCGACTTGCTGAACACCATTTTTGTTTTGAACGGAGCCTCCTTGCTGCCCCATGAAGTGGCGCTACTGCAAATCCCCGCTCATCATCATCGTTTCTATCTGGTTCGATAAAGTGGCTCCAGCAGTTCCGGTCTCAGCTTAGTAAGCCACGTCAAGACAGTCCAGCAGCTGATTTGTTTCTTCGTGCGTGATGCTGCGAGTAGGCCACAGTTTTTGTTTGTGCGACTGCTGACATCATGACGGCGTGGTGGTGTTTTCTTTGTGTGCTGTGTCAAGGATGCGGTGATCCAACGCAGCATATGGAAACATTGCATCAAGTGTCTAATGTCACCGACAGTGCCCGCGCAGACTGCGCAGGTGAATGCCGGCAAGCGGGTGCCGAGAGACCTAGGATTTGTCGCCTTCCGATGTGCTCCATACTGACGCTGAAAATCTTCTGCCGAGACCTGCGCAGTGGTTGCATTGCGATTCCGGACACCGTCTCATTTGATAGTTTCACAGGTGCTGACACTGCTGTACTAACATGTGCAGAACTCTGACGGCGAGATCATTCATCAGGTTTCTGCCGCACCGCCGAATGACGACTCCGAGTCGGAAGATGATGCAGCATGTGCTACGCTGCCGTCGCGTGCGGAGCGTGTACAAGCAGTGACTGTGCTTTCAGCTGCCTAGAGTGACCGTACGACCCTCTCCGAGATTCGGGCTTATCTGATTGCGCGTAAACGAAACAGCGTGCAATGGCGCTTTCACGATTTCTTAAAGCGTACTGCCAAGCCCGAATAAGTGCGTGGAAATACAGGATTTCTTTTTTTTTTTTCTTTATCTTTTTCGAGGAGATGTTCATTATGACATTTCTGCAGTCCTCGTGAGGGCTGAATAAACGGTCAGCGACTGTACTGCAGCAATCGCTGCAATCAAAAACTGCAAACTGAGGGTGCAAGTGGCAAGGGAAGGCAAGTGCAGTGAGGGGACGTGGACAAGGAGAGGCCAGGAGAGGTGGAATGTTTCAATTTTTATTTAGCTTATTCAGGGAGATAACACCCAATCACGTAATGTGAACTGGAGATGTTGAGGTACTTCTAGTGAGTCGAGGGAGTAATAAAGTGAAGTCAGTCACCTGCATAATCTTGGTTTGAGCTAGTTGGGGCTCTTACATTACCTAGAAATATCTTTGAATAAACCGGTGTTGTGTTTATTGAAGGGCAACTCCGGCGATTTTTCTATGTCAACGGATGTTGATGAAATTCTCTGGGTACGTTGCTCTGAACGCTTCCTTCATGTCCTCAAAAAAAAGCAGATTTGTGAGTCGCAGATGTATTTCACAAATAAATTTAATTTTTAGCATCGAAACACCCCACCTTGCCTCCTCCTCAGTTATAGGCCACATTGTATATGACGTCAGGAGTGTTCCATTCAGAGCATGTCAGGATCATGCAGACAACAAGTGTCGAGAGCGTTGAGGAGTTGACGATAGTGAGCTAGGGCATAGCGTGAGAAGTTGTTGTTGCAAGAAGTTGCGTTCCCTGTAGACGGTCAAGAGATGGGAGGCAAGTGGCATTGCATTGTTGGCCGCATGAAGTTCAGCCCTCGCCATTCTCGCACACAGTTTGAGCCAATGCCGATCGCGTTCAGTCGAGATTAAACTGACACTAAAGGCAAACATTAAGTCAAGCTAAAGTGATAGATTAGTGTTCAAGAATCTCTAAGGCGCCAATATCATCGCGAACAGAGCCTTAATAATAAAGAAATTGAGGTAAATGCAGGACATGATTGGGAACTACACAGGGAAATTCAGGTACCTGCCTGAAGACGAAAGCACTCCTCAGTTAAATTCTATCACTAGTACTCAACCACTTGTTACAAAAAACATCCTTGCATAGTATTATAAGACAAAATAAAATGCTACTTGTCCAGTTCTATTTTATGTTTAAGCAAAAGAACTCACTAAATTACCCTTGACAATGACACAGGCGGTCAAACGGTTTTGTTTCCTCTCAACTCCATGTCACCCACCCTTACGCGTTTCAGTAGTTATCGCGTAGTGCTGCGCTGGTTTTGCTGGCTCGTGAAACTCACACAAACTGCAAGTAGGAGACAATTCAACTTCCATGTGATGTCGCAGGATGTCCAAACGGTCTGCGCTACTTGGCCCAAAAGCAGCTTCAGTGGCGAATCTGCCGCTCTGACTTTATCTGCCTTGGCGCAGTGCCACCGTCTGTCGAGCACTGTTTTATTAACCGACGGCAGCAAAGAGCGGTGATGGCATATGCAACGTCGCCACTCCCCTGCTTGGGCAGCGGGAGGTTTGAATTTCAAAAGAGGTATTCAGGCCCATCAGATGCAATTTTCTCGAAAGCTAAGTCTTGCACGAAAGAAGCGTTGCGAGGTTTCAGGAATGGTATTTAAACAGTCCATATTGACTTATTATTAGCGTTTAGTTTCTCTTCAAGCCTATGTGTCACAGTCTTATAGTTCGTGCGTCTACTGCTGGCAGACCTGAGAGACTGACCTGAAGCTAATTAAGCCATCAGGATGAAGAAAACTCCTTCTGTAGTTCAGTTTTGACCATGCGGATTTAAAATAAACCATTCCTCATTTTGTACAATGTGCACACAAAAAGTGAGAAGCGACGACTATGGAGCAGTATCGAAATCAGTATGTTGCCGTTTTCGATGGAAAGCTGCCAGCTGTGCTCACCAGCACTTCCCTAAACTAAATGAGACTATGAATATGGGTGTATTTTTATGTATTATCATGCAGACTGACTATTTAGCTTCCGAGGGGTACTGGTTGCCTCGTTCACCTGCCAACGGTGCCAATACTGGCATCGACATCAATACTGGCATTGGCGTTTCCGCGAGAGAATGAAATGTTCTCTGAGTGAATGATCATATGTCTAAAGTCCTCATCTGTGTCTACATTACGGAACATATTCTGTGTATGAAGAGAATACAAAGAATGAGCCGGCAGCGTAAAAATGCTCTCGTACTACGGTCTCCTGCTCGCTCTTTTCAAATGTGTGGTTGCTCATATCAGTGCTATTCAGTATGATGCAGCGGTGCTGACATGCACAAAATCTGCCGGTATTGATATGTTCTGATATTAATTAATGTCACCGATGAGTTGCTAGCATTTTGTGTGAAGCGAACGAGAAGTGGTCGCTGTACCTGCCGATGTAAACGAATGCACTAGTCGGTGCTTTGGACTGTCGGGGGCATTCTTGCAGGATAAAGATGTGGAAAGTCATGCTCCACATCTTGCAGTGAGCAAGCGAAGCGCTTTTTTGAGAAGGGGTAAAACACCTAATATAGCAAGCTGCACTTATAGAATCAGTGGTTAGGGCTACCTTAGTCTTCAGGTTGCAGCACGATATGTAGCGCAAGGGGGCTGGCTCTTGTGGTGGCGGGTCGAATGCGAACGGTGATTTGTGGCTATTGAATTCGTCCTAATGATAACTGGCACTATTTGACAGATCCGAAGAGCTGGTGCAGCTGACATTGTCACCCGAAGGTCTGGCAGGGTCACGAATTGGCTGAGCGTCTGCTCTTTGCTGGTTTCGTTTGTCCAGCGGGTGAGATCGCATGCCTTGTGCCCCTTCCCCGCTGGCGGCACTCATGACATCACACGAAGAGGTTTGCTCGGCTGCTTGGCCAGGTTTCCGTTTCATTCTTGTGCTTTTTTGTTGTTTAAAATTATTTTCGAATTTGTAGAATAATTCTATCGGACGCGTGACAAGAGGGTCTTCGGAACCTAAATATTCCATTATCTTGACATGGTCAAAAAATCGCTCGAGTTGCCCTTTAACCAAAGCTTTCTCAACATCTTCTGTTGGAAAACACCTCCAGTCACTCTGCCAGAACCAAGTATAAAAATAGTATGAAAATGCCTTTAGGCTGATTTCCAAAACTTTTCAAAGCTGCAGATTGAATGCAAGCTTTTGTGACTGTTATCCTACTTAATCCTATTAAAAGCCAGCTGCAACAAAATTTTTGACTGCATAAAATGCCCAGTTTCAGATAGTTTAGACATGTAGTAGTCTATGTAGAAAATCTTACGCTTGACATAAATGCGAATGGGTGCGTTGGAATATACTCGCAAACATCAATGTCTTTAATATTGAAACTGAAAAGAATGTCGCCATTACTACTCGCCAGAATTTGCATATGATTCAGATTGTTCAGAACAAGCACTTTGCTTGTACTGCGCCTGTTTATTAATGAACAGGTCTCACAACTCTCTTAGCCACAGAGTTACATGCTCTGCTAGCTCCTTCATGCGTTCGGTCCACACCGTTGCACGCCCGCAGTGCTCTTTAATTGCAAAGAATTCTTGCCCGCATCAGGACGGCTGTCTGTATCTGGTTGTCTACATTTCACGAGCAGAGCCTCGATGCAGATATAGTCCGGCGTAATGCGGAACCGATCCACGCATGACACAGTTATGCTAGGTTGGCAAAAATTGGATGCTACATGTGCTATCTCATGCCGGAACCGCTGGAGCAGAGTGCATCTTGCACTATCTTGCACTAGTTTAGCACTGAATTATGCAGAGGGGAAAATTTTAGCAATCTTAGCATCACCAGCATGACTCCGAATTCACCGGCCATTGTCTGGTATGCTGGAAATTCCACTTTTAACCTTAGCTACCTTCGACAGAATCGACCAAGCATGCAATTACTGCCATCTATAGTAAAGGATGAGAAGCTGGGACTCTGTGCAAAGTGCACGTAAAGTCACGGCCAGACGTTGGCCATAGTAAAGTTTCACCCATTTCGCTCTGGCAATATCGCATTCTGGCGTACTTGGCCATCGCATCTACACTGTGGACACCACGGCGCGTTTTCTTTCGTGACAAATGCAGCATGCAGTTCTTGCTGACGTTTCTGGGGCTGTGCAAGAAAGGCTTTCATTTGTCTACTTCAATGAATCTGATGAAGTGCGCAAAATCTCTCGAACATGATGCACCACCGGAAATGTTCACTTGAGAATATTGCCCCTGCATGCAACTTAACTTCACTTTTCATGCTGTTCCTGCTCTTCTTCCTGCTCTTACACTAGTATGTACATCCATAGCGTAATCGAACTGCGTAGGTGCTCGCACTCAAGAAAACTGTTTGGTTATGTGCCCATCAAAAAAAGCAACATGTGTGACAAACTTCCGCTAATCTTCATCTTATTGCCAACCAGCTAGGGCAATTAGTTTTCGCGAGTCTTAAAAAAAAGAAAAGAAACGGAAATGCATGCACGGTGGCATTCTTCCTATGCGCACCCCTGTGAGTACTAAACGAGTACGAAACAAGTGGTTGCCCTTTGAGTGATTAGAAACAAGATAGCCCTCAGTTTCGCAAGCCGCAAGCGCAAAAAGCCGAAACCGCCCGCGCAACAAAATCCAAACGGCCACCCGCCCGCGCGCACGCCAATGCATGAGCGGTAGTATATAGATGTGCGGAAGCAAACTAGTGCTAAAACAAACCATGCAACGAAAACCAAGGGAGGGAGGTGTGCAAAAAGAATTCCCTGTATCCGCACGTTTTTAAACGTACAGATGGCGCCGTAAATATACGGCATCGACTATTTTCGGATTTGTTCAGGGCGCCGCATATTTACGTCATTGACTGTCAAAGGGTTAAGCACTGCAGTGCTAATAAGAAAATGAGAGGATTGCCAGCATTGTGGATTTGTCAAGATTACTTCGATAGTATATGCAATGCTTTTATAGCCAATTTAGCCCAAGTAAAACTTAATTGTACTGGCCTTTAATGCTCTAAATAAAAATTTACATGCTCCAGACTCCACCAAAATCGGAATTTGTCTGCTCCAACCTGCTCTAGAATGAAGTTTTAGCTGCCCCAAAAAAGCTCCGAAATCATTTTGGGAATTCGTACCCCTGTTCACCCCTGCGTTACCGCAAGCATCATGGTGAGGTCCTGCTTTTTGGCACTTGTTGTTTTGACACGCATGATCTGTATGCCTATTTCTTCTAATGACCTGCTGATTGGCATGTTTATTTATTTTATTTATTTCAGAATAACCTAAAGGCCCTCAGGGAGGGTAGGGTATTACATAGGGTAAAGGTTACATCGCAGAGGCAAAGAACAGTGCGTAAATGTAAATACAACACAAAAACAAAACTGTGATAAAATTAATTACAGTGCATCAACATATAAGCACAGAAGAAAATAAAAAAATAAAAATGGTTATCAGTACAGCAGCCTTAAATGATTTGCACAAACTATGACGTCACGGAGACTTTAATTATCAGAGCACGAAAAAAAAAAAGTTTACAAATCAGAGAGTGAAATGTTATATATTTGGTATGCACGGTACTGCGTAGAGCATCTGTAAATTTCAAGGCATTTGTTTCCGTGACAATGCAATGGCAGATTATTCCACTCTATCGCGGTGCGAGGTATAAATGACTGACCAGATGCGAGGGAACGAGACATGATGCATTTGACTTTGCAAGAATGGTCCCGACGTAGAAAAATGGCTGGGGGTTCACACATGAACTCTTTATGAAGATACTTGATGGTGAACTTTATGGAATAGTGTTAAATGAGATATATTACAATGAAGGGACAAGGCTTCAAGCTCGACGCAATTTTTAATTCTGTTACACTGGTTTCTCGTGAATAATCCAAGAAGATGAAGTGTACAGCACGATTCTGCAAGGCTTCTAAGTCAGTTATTAGGTATGTCTGATGGGGGTCCGATATGGCTGACGCATACTCTATTTTAGGGCGTATTAGTGTTGTGTATGCCAATTTGCATTTTGATATTCCTGGAATTACAAAAAAGTCCAATCATCCATCGCCGGCTCTGAAGCAACTTATGCTCCTATTGCTGCACCAGACGTATCGTGACCGCATACATATATATACCGATGGTTCGACCTCACGTACCAGCTCAACTGCCGCATTCGTCGTTCCAGCCAAGAAGGTTACAGTTAAATTCAAATTGTCGCACACGACTACATCGACTTCGGCAGAACTTGCAGCTCTCCATGCCGCTATGATGTACGTCACCGAAGAGCCCACAGAGAAATGGGTCGTATTTTGTGACTCTAAGGCAGCCCTTCACAGCATCAAGTCTGCATTACGTCACAGAGTATACGAGCAGATGATATCTGACATCAGGGAAGTACACCACCATGCTCTGGAAAGAGGGCACACCATTACATTTCAATGGATTCCTGCTCACTGTGGCATTGTTGGCAACAACCTAGCAGACAAGGCTGCCCGGTCTGCCCACAAAAATACCCAGACGCGTTCCATACCTTTGGCGAGGTCTGACGCTGCCAGGGAACTTCGCCTACATGCACACAAAAAGTCGCAAGATCTCTGGAGTTCAGGTGCCTTCAACTGCCGATTATATAAACTGGACCCCACGCTACGGCTACAAGTGCCATCTAGCCTTTCCCGCGGTGAAGCAACCTTGCTGTACCGCTTGTGGCTGGGAGTAGCATTCACAAACTCATATTCCTTTCGTTTGGGAATGGCCAAGAGCCCGATGTGCGATTCTTGTGGGTGCGAGGAGACCATCGAGCACCTGTTGTGTACCTGCCCCCGCTACGATGTACGCCTCTCTCTGCAGGAAACTTTACACCGACTAGACTTACGACCTTTCACCGAGTCAAAGATACTCGGACCGTGGCCACACCCGTCACTGGCACGAAAAGCGAATCGTGCATTACTGCAATACTTGAGGTACACCGGTTTAAGAGACCGTTTATAGTGTCTCTGCGCATAGTGTCCCTTCCACACGTACTCTGTGCTTACTCGCTCCCTTTCTTCTTCTTTCTATTCCCCTTTCCCCCACCCCCAGTGTAGGGTAGCAAACCGGATACTCTTCTGGTTGACCTCCCTGCCTTTCCTGTCCTTGCTTTCTCTCTCTCTCTCTCTTGCATAAGTGTATGGGAGCAAGTTTGAGCCTATGTTTAAGGAAATTAAGCGAATGGTTTGCCGATGCGAGGATATGGTTAATGTGATTATTCCACGTCAAGTTAGGGGTTAGGTGTACGCCAAGTTACTTGTAGCTGGAAACTTGTTCAACAAGTCTGTCGTTTAAGATGTAAGATGTTGAAGTTCGGGGTGCCTGATTAGTAAAAGACATGAATTTAGTTTTAGCAAGATTTAGAGGCATTAGCCAGGTTGAACACCATACGTTTATTACGTTTAGGTCAGATTGAAAAATGTCATGATCACATTTAGAGTGAATATTACGATATATGATGCAGTCATCAGCAAATAGTCTGATATTGGATTGGATGTCGTCTGGTAGATCATTAATATAAATTAGAAAAAGTAGGGGCCCAAGCACACTTCCCTGTAGTACACCAAATATTATGGGGACTAGAGATGAGATGTGGTTGTTAACTGATGCAAATTGCGTCCTGTTAGAAAGTCTTTTATCCACGTGACAACAGTAGACTCGATGCTCAGTGGTGTAAGCTTGTGAATAAGTCGACGATGAGGGACACAGTCGAATACTTTTGAATAATCTAGGAATACGGCATCTACTTGAATTCCGGTGTCTATTGATGAATGTATGTCGTGAATAAAGCCAGCGAGCTGAGTGTCACATGAATAGCCTCTGTGAAAACCGTGCTGTTGCTTAAATATGAGGTTAGGTTCTTCAAGGTAGCTAATGACCTGAGAGTGAATAATATGTTCGTAAAATTTACAAATGTTACTTGTTAAACAAATTGGTCGATAATTAAGCGGTGAAGAACGATCCACAGACTTGAAGAATGGCACTACCTTAGCCACCTTCCAATTGTGAGGGATAACACTTGTGGATAATGATTGTGAAAATAAGGTGGACAGTATTAGGAAGATGCTTGGGGCTACATTTTTTAGAATTGTTTCTGTTGTTGAAGTTGGAAATGTTTAAGTTGATCGACGGCTTATAAGTGTTTCTGATTTATGAGAGGATAAACTCTGTCTCACTGCAATCATGCAAGAACAGTCCCAGCATTATTGCAGTCACTCTTTCTGTCGGGTCTCGAGCAACCACGATAATGTCCAGCCTGTTCTTACCGCACGCTTGCCGCCACTGTTTTCTCGTCTTCATCAAACATCAAACCCATAGCTTCGGCTGTGTTGGCACAGCGATGGGCATTGAGATTAGGTACACTTGCTATAAATGTGTATGCAAGAGTAAAAGATTTTAGTCTCCCCAAAAAACTACTGTTGCCATTGGATTGCCGGGCGGCACAAGAAAAAAGCGGGGATGCAATAAATTAGGAGGGAAAACAAAAATCCAAATATTCCAGCGCAAGATCGTTGGTGCATTTATTATGCGATTTTGTTCAGTATGCGAGTATAGACAAGGCAATCTCAAGTTTTTTTTCTAACTTTGATGGTTACCTCCTTTCCTGTTAGATCAAGTGTGCATGCTACCCATGGTTGTGTTTACATGTTGGCAAGTGTGGCCTCGTCATTTCGCAAGTTTGGCACGTATGTTTATGTCACCCAGTGCCACAATGGCCTCGAAAATATGAAGCACTGAGGCCAGTCGGGTGAAATTTCTTAATCCAGTAAAATTCACAGATGAGACGAGGGCCACAGTGTACAGTCTAATCATGCATTTTTCTGATTCTCTGCCTCCTTGTGATATGTTTTGTGATAAATCGAGTGGCCCTTATGTACACAACGATAAAGTTTAGTAAGCTTCGTAAGTTACAGGCACATTTACACAATGCTGGCTCCTTTGGGAAGAAGCGTGCTGCAGAACCAGCCGATGAGGAGAAACATTGTTGTGGTTATATGTGCACCGTGCAAACGCAGTAAATGCAATAGCATGTTTTGGCAGCAATGAAAATGGGAAATGTCATGGGTGTTCTCCAAAATCCTATGCGTGGTCTGCAAGCCTCTTATGCAGCTGCATGACAGAATGGCAGCTGCAGGTAGTAGTCTGCACAGTTGTCAATTGCATACTATTTATCATAAAACACTTCGTTTCAATCTTTGCAAGCCTTTGCGTTTCCTTGCACTAATACTTGCTTGTGGGTGTCGCCAGAACAAACCACTTATAATTCGTTTAAATATGCCGTTCCTACTAAGTAAGGCTAATCGTTCTTGAACAATGCAAGATCGGAAGTGCGAACAGCTTGATGCTTCCTTTTTTTTATGCGAAGCATATTACGAGAGCTCAACCCAGCTCCTCAGGCGCGGCGGTGTCGCCTTGAATACCACGTGACACCGTGACGTCACGACAGAGGAGAAGTGGCTTTGGCTCAACTCTTGCAAGATGGGCTGGGTGGGAATCGAACCAGGGTCTCCGGAGTGTGAGACGGAGACGCTACCACTGAGCCACGAGTACGATGCTTCAAAGCGGTACAAAAGCGCCTCTAGTAAAAGCGCTGTTGCCTTAGAAACGAGCTGTTTCTAAGGCTCAGGCGTGCGTCGCTTGCTCAGGCGCACATTTCGCTGCCGCGCCGAACGCTGCGTTGCTCGACGCTCACCGCGTCCAGTGCGGGGCGTCCAAGGCGAAGCAGAGTAACGCATGAGTTGTTTCCTCGTCTAGCCGAACCAAATATAGCCAAGCAACAGCAGTTCACCAAGCTAAACAGTGGTTCAACAACTAAAATAAAGGCTAGTATGCTTCGCATCCTGGGCTTAACCTTACCTAAGCCACAGCCATTTTTTTTAAACCCTTAACATTATTATAATTGCACAACAAAAGTTTCTGTGGTGTAGTTTTCTTTTTAATGTGATTGGGCCTGATGAGACGTGTGACTGCTGTTTAGAAAGCCATTGAAATATGTTGCACAAAACATTGTGCCCTTGTTTGCATGTTTATGAGGCAAACTAGCATAAAAAATCCAGCAGTAGGCAAATATTATATATAGTAGGCAAATATAAGGGATGATACAAGTTTTGTTTTTGGTTTGGTAGTTAAAGGCGACTCAAAGACTTGTGTATTAGTTTCTACGACCAGTGATGTTTTTCTTGAAATGGGCCCTTTTACATGTCCTCTTTCCATCTGCATTTTTTTTTTTTTTCGATGTTCGTCCTTTTGGATGCGAAAGTCTCCCTAACATAGCCATCCACCAACTCGCCCAGCGGGGAGTTCTAAACAAGTCCTTCAGCAGCCTATTTTTGTTTTCTTTGCTATAACTTCTGATCGTTTTTCAGCAACCATTTATCTAGAAATTTTGTAAAGCTCTATTCCGCATGGAGCCATTCATTCTTTGAAAGCTTGTTTGCACACAGGTTCTACAGTTCTGGAGAGGCCATTCGTGAAGTTTCGAGAATAAGTGATCTTGTGTTTAAAACTTATTCTCTGTTCCTGACTGTTAGCTGTCTTTTTAGACTAGTCAATTCTTGTGGGATACCTAATTATATAGAAACAAATATTCCTGCTATAAATGTGTAAATTCGTCTGCTTTGACTTTTCTATATTCGATACTTGCTAATCATATTCGACTCATATCTATAGTGTTTGATATCTGCCCAGCTCCAAAAAAAGTGATTGTTTGCACCTACCAAAAAATGAAAATGACACTCAGCAGCCCTGAAATTTTATTAGCATGCTTCAGATCAGAAGCGAATACACAAGCAGTACTTGCTTTTGTTTCACTCAACTCTAAACATGGTGGCTTCTTTTACATTGAATTTGCATACACTTCAAGCTCGATGTTGCAGAAGATTTTGTTGCTGATGTACAAAATACACTTGGCATTTGTAATTGCATCTTATGCCCACATTTTTTTTTTTTTCATGCCTTCAAATTATAAGCACAATAGACGCTCGCCTTGTTGCTTCTGTTGTGGGAAGGGTATTCTGCATTGTACAGTTTCTGGAAAACACACTGTGGTTTGCAGGTTGTCATTTCCCAACCAGTCCACATGTTTATACAATGCCACGAGTGACGAGAGAAATAGAGAGCATGTGCAGCATGAGCAATGGGAGAGATTGCATGGACAGTGCAATTAACAAGTGAGCATGCTGTGGGGATCTAGTATCTCATAGGGGTACTAACCATAGGAGCAGTGGTCACCACTATGTTTCCCTAGCTATGTCGTGGCGCCAACAGCGTTCCCATCTGCATTCGGGTTCGTGAGTAAACTTCACCGGTGTTTGCGATGCCAGTGTGTACGGGCGTGTTTCCGGTCAGAGCGAGGCTCTGATACGCAGTGTTGGCATCACCTCAAACATTCGACTCAGCAGTGCTGACAGGCTCCAACGCAGGGTGTGTTCTCCCCTACAGATGCTTCTGCGGATATCAAGGAAACTGTACCAAGCAGAAAACTGTACTCTGTTGGCGACACTGAAGAGCACAGTGTAGTGAGGACACGGTGTGGCCACCGCATAGTGGCGCCTGTGTGTTTGAACTTGTAAAGTTGCAAATGTCGCAGCTACTGTATGTAGGTATTCTCCAAGAATGGAGGCACAGTAGTCGCTGCCTATGTTTCTGTACCTGCCTGGTTTTGCCAACTGCATTCCTACCTGTATTCCAGTGCACCAATGAACTTCACTTGCTGTTGCGACGCCAGTGTGTATGCGCGTGTCCCCAGTCAGAGCGGGGCTCTGCGTGTCCTTTCATGACACGATGTTGGTGCTGCCTCTAACATTCGACAAAGAGCTCACGCGTACAGCCAACCCAGTGCAACCCTGAAACGTCTAAGCACCAATTGTTATGAAACATTTTCGTCAGCCACTGACATCGTTCTCAGCATTTCAAGTCTAGTAGACTTGAAATCACTGTAGTGTCTTCTTAGCCTCCTGTATGAGGCCAGTGGCATTGCTCAACACAACGATCAGTGCAGTTGGTAAACCAGCATCGTGCATATAAGCTTCGTGCTTTGGCATTGCTTTTTTGTCCGGTAGAGCAGTGATAACCAATGGGAATGGCATAAAAAGAATCTATCGGCTACTTTGTGAGGACACAATGTCCATAAGGCAAATGAGTGCGTTGTAGGTGACAAGCCGAACAGACTGAAAAAAAAAAAAATTTCATTGTCTTCCTTCACAAAAAAAGAACAATAAAGGAAAGAAAAAGAAAACGAGCTATTGCCACTATGAGACCATGCATTGTCATGCATCATGCTTGGACCGTGCATTATATCGAGCAAACAGGTTTATAATGCAGTGTCTACCAAGGCTTCAGACACATGCACAATCCACAGCCAGTCGCTCGACCACTCAAATGTGATTCATACTGTACAATATGCTGTATTTACTAACCTAAACTATTTTTTTCGTTTGTGAGATAACAAACGAGGTAGCTGGGCAATGTACCTACAGGTAACAGTTCAAATGCTTGTCAAAGTTAACAGCACAACTTATTCCCTAGCAGCACGGTACCTACGCTGCTGTGATATTCATATGTTTCGTAACTACTCATTGCTGCTAAATGACAGCTTAGAACTACAATGAGAGTGCTGCAGTAAGGTCACATAAGCAAAATGAATTTTCAGAAATGCATAACTGATCTCCGAGGCTAATTCTAGGCTCAAACATGCATCACTCATCATGCTAAATGCTCCGCACTGCAGAAGCTCTGGCCATGCTTACTTGAATCACTTCAGTATGTCTCGCAGAACTGTAGAAGACACCACGTCATACTAAACAGACCGTGCAATTGTGCAAACCACCACCAGACACTGCCGCCAAGTGTATACCTGGCGTACAACCCGAAGCTCTCATCCAAGCCAGGATGCCGACTGCCCATAGATGGTGCCACTACCTATACAATATGGCAATGCCCATAAGAAAAAATTTACTGCCCAAACGCCCTGTACAGAGGGTTAACCAGTGAAGCTGAAACATGCAGCCCTGGTGTTTATCACTGTGTTAATCCCAACAGTTCATTAAAATCTCTCAATTATTGGTTACGTCTTTGTGTTTCTTAATGAGATTACACACACATTCGGCTGTGAAGGAGAGAACGACGTCAGGGACGATATGCCTGCAGTCTGCCGTGGTTCCTTGTGTTCAGTGTCCCGAGCTTGCTTGGTGGCATGATTAGCAGCATCCACCCGCCATTGCTGCTTGCGATTCTTCAAAATTACATTGCGTGAAAATCAAATCTGTCCATCACATAAGACATTGAATGGCTCATACCCTCTTAAGGCATTGCTGGTGAGTGGTTCAACCTGCTCCATCTACTTGTTAGTCAAGATGGAGCTTCGTCGAATTTATAGTGGCTGAGTTAATTGGGAAATTGGGCAAGTTAGTGACTAATCATCATATCATGTGGGTGAAGCAGCACACTGAACAGGACAAAGTGGAGAGGACACAAGGAAACAACACTCCTTGTGTCCTTTCTGCTTTGTCCTGTTCATTGCGCTGCTTCACCCACACTGTATGATGATTTAGTGTATCCTGCTACTTGCTACGGCCATGACACTTCAACTTGGCTTCTTGCATGTGCATTTATGCATCCAGTGGCTTTGGCGTGGTTTTAGTACCTAAAATATTTGTTCTTTACAGGTTCACTGCCGAAGAAGCAAGAGACCTGATCCAGCGCTACCTAACTGAGCACCCTGACCCAAACAATGAGAACATTGTTGGGTACAACAACAAGAAGTGTTGGCCCAGAGATGCCCGTATGCGTCTCATGAAGCATGATGTTAACCTGTGAGTGAAACCCAACAATATGGTGTTTTTGCTGAGCTCCAGGATGTAGTTGGCTAGAGATATACATTGCTGGTTTAAAAAATCATGCCCAGTTCCTAGTTCAGTGAGATTTGCATCAACCTTGTGAGCAAGGCTGTAATTTATTTAGCTGAACATGTGCGTAGTAGCTGCAGTATAATTTATAAAAATCTAAACGAGAGGAACATGATGGACACCCTGTATTGTATGCTTTACTGTGCAGTGTACCTGTGCACAGCCTTTTAATGGCTACAGTGATAAAAGCTGCATGGGGGCTCTGATCTAGTATTGGTCTCATCAGTATGATCCTAACAAAATGGACAGCACCAACTATAGTCAGGAGAGATGCGCAATACCAACTGCATGTCGTACCAAAGCTAGTCTTGTGATGGGTTACTGAAAGCTACAAAAAGTCTGCTGTGCACACCTACAAATGGCAAATGGAATGAGGGGCCACCGTACAGTATTTCATTAAGATGGCGGCTGTGAACATACAATGGTCATCCCATGCACTCACTTTCATTGGTGAGGCGATTTGTCAACTTTCTGAGGGTCGTGCGACTGCTGTGAATAGATCTGAGTTAATTTGGTAACCGTAACTTTAATTGCCGACACGTGACGCAGCTCCTATAGGTCTAACTGGCTGGACAGTGTAGCCATGACGAAAATTTGCCGGTAACCAATGTGATAACGAGCTGCAAAACATCGTAGGAAACTTGTCTCGTATCAGTGATAGGTCAGGAAATGAAGAATACAGGTTAGATTGACAGCCATGGAAGCGGCGTTCGGGTCTGTGATTGACCAGCTGGCAACTACGGCGAGCACGCGTGCCAAGTTGGAGTGTGTGTTCGCATGTGGGTAGAAAGCTCTGAAGCATGCGAATCAGGTGCATGAACACTGAACTCGTGTATTCGATGTGCTCAATGTGCCCTCCAATGGCTAATCAAACAGATCTTTGCACATGTTTCATTTCTTTTTGTAGGTTGTGCCAGATCTTTTTCTGAAGGAACTACTGCATTCAATATTTTATGTAATGCATCAACAAAAAGCAGAATGAATGCACTTTTCGTGCGTAAACGATTTATTAACGAGATCTAGGTTATAAAAAAGATATAAATTGCCAGAACCAAGATTGTGGGATAAAATTGAACAGTTTGTAAAGACACACTTGTGTCTACTAAGAAAAAGTTGACAGAAATTTTGAGATGTGCTAAATGTATTGCCGTCTAATAGACACTATCTCTAAAAAAATAAAATAATTTCTTTGAACAGGTTTTCAACTATAAAAATTTTAACTGCAAGCACTGCATTTGTGCGTGCCATGTGGCGAAGCAGTGCCTCTATCAAAAACATAGTGGAACGTTGCATGTCTTGCAGTAAACTCTTTGTTTTCTGATTGGACTTCCTGCCGTAGCATTTCTTGCAACTTCTATAGGTCCCTATCTTGGTAGTCTCGTAAGCTCTCCAAACGGCAACAAAGATGGGCCTAAGCAATAGGCAAAATTAACCACGCTGCGACCACCTATGTTCCGGGCTGGTTTGGGTCGTCGTCGCTATCAGTCAGCCTGATGAAAAGACTGCATCCTCAGACTTGCTGCTGCTTGACCCGTCAATAAAATCAGCCGAAGACGCAGTGGAATCACGACATCTGTGATCTTTCGAAGTGCGTGTGCACTGCTTCCGGAGGTGGCCATTTTTGCTTTCTACTTTGACTATCACAAAACTTCGGAATGCATTCAAAAATTGCCCCCATGCAGGAAAAAAGTGAACTGCTTGGGAAAATATATTTCTCCTTCATGTTCGATGGCGAAATGTGTCTGTGAGCAGCGCAGAAGGTTTCCAAATCGGCGTTTCAAACCATCGATAGCGGGCTAATGATGCTCAATAGGCGCAGTAGGGAAAGGGGAAATAATGTTTAATTATTTATGACACCAAAGTTTGTTGCAAATTATGAGTTTGCAAAGTCTCGAAGCCGTTCAAAGACATAGGGACGAAGTTTAGGCAAGTCTCGTTACTAACCGCCCTTCGCATGGTGGCTGAACTGCCCTGCTTGCAGCTCCAGTAGACACTAGCACCACAGTTCCCTCTGTTAATTACTGTATGAAACTCTGTGACATAGTCTACTGCGGCTGCCACAGGGTGCTGCCATGACCCGTCTCATTGCTGAGACTCGATATTTGGGCTGGGCCAGCGGGACATTGATTCCTTGTGCCCCCTTGCCGTCTTTCCTGTAATGGAAGAGAAAGCCGCTCATTTGGCCCAATAACTTAGCTTGTGATTGACGGATTTGAAAAAGATTTCCAGCTGGAGATGCGTGAGGATACATACGCGTGATACCATTCTATGATTATATGAGCATTATTATCTAAATAGAGTTTACACTTACTAGCAGAGCTACCCACACAGTAACGAGTGGAACAGCAGAACTGGGGCTGCCTTCATTGCATGTTGGCACACATTATGAATGGCAACGCATGGAACTGCATGTCACATGTAAGAGGTCAGGTTACTGTATAAACGTGTCTTTTTTTCTTTCGAAAACTTGGCTTTGCTTGGCAAGAAACAAACCTGACTAGTATATTGCCAAAGCAGTTTGTGGGTGCTATTCTGGACACTGTAAAATTCTGCCAAATTGTCAGATTCTGCAGTGGCAGCATTTTGAACCAATTAGAGAGAATTAGTAATAAACTTCTGAGCGAATTGGAGCTGACAATGTGGCAAATTCGACAAGGTCCAAAATACCACCTTTGGACCGGAAATTGCGAAGCAACGTAGCTGTTATTGCAGGAATAATTTAACTATTGAGGAAGCATGACCCACATGAACATTTCGTTGATATTAAATGTAATTTGTTACGGCTCGGGCAGCACTTGTCGTCCACCTGCCACCAATGCCTGTGTAAAATCGCTATCAGGCTCGTCTCTCTTCCCAGCATTCCGGACATCGCAGAAGTTTGCAAGAAGATGGAGGCTTGAAGTGATGAGTAACTGTTAAATAAGGATTATCTTTGGAGCCAACCTTTGGACAAGGCAGATTGTCTCTGTCAGGGCAGCATCTGCTTTCCCTAGCACTGTTTTTATGTGCCCGTAGCTCACCCTCCAGCACCCACATTAGGTGAGAGGAAGAATAAACTTGTGCATAGAGTAGGGTAGTTTAATTGAAAGTGTTAAAAAATTTACTTTTTTGAGCATTTTGACTTCAATACCCTTACTCTGTGTACCTGCTTATTTTCATCCTTCTCACCCATTGAGTGTGGGGAGAGTGCATAAAGAAGCTGATAAAGAAAGCAAATGCTGCTTTGGCAAGCCCCCTTCTCAAAAGGTTGGCTCCAGCAACGTTTTCTTGTTCAACCACTGCTAGTGTTTACAGCATAGGAATTCATAAATGCTATCGCAACTTTACAGAGAAAAATTCGGATAAAAAAAAATGTTCCACAGTGTTCTCCTCGTTACCACGACAGTACTGGACAGTGGCTGGCAAGCTTTCCATGACATTAAAGAAGTTTGGCTGAACCCATCTTGCGATGACTGTCAACTGTCATGCATTGAATCAATATGGCCACACAACGTATTGCCACCATAGAAACAAGTAATTTATGAGGTGTGTACTGCCGTGAGACTCCCCTCTCGCGCTTGCCTAAGAACACCCGGTGCCATCTAGCACCGCTGCTGGAAAGCTTGGGATGGCATCTGAAATGCATGGTGCACTAGTAAGTGCGAATGCTGAGAAACATGTTATGCAGCAGCCAGTCTCCTTTCTCACCCTTCTTTCTTTCTTTCTGGACACTCTGCGCCATCTAGTAGCGCTGCCAAGATGTCCGCGCATGACCTTCAAGACAAGAAGCATCGTGCGCCAGTACCTGCGAACACTGAGAATTGGTCCCTCGTTTGCCGCACACTCAGTGGGACATACTGTGTGACCCAAGTTAAAGAGACGTTCATTGAAGAGTGGCATATACCCAGTTCATTCGCGGCACAACTCTGTAAAGCATTGGCGTGAAAGACATGCATCGAAAAGGAGCACCTATCCCCCTGCATTTGTCGCACAGCCTGCTAATGCGTCGAGTAGCCGTGCGAACGGCTACTCGACTCGAACGGCTACTCGTGATGTGGGCTTGATTCTACTCTGCATCGTAGAAATTTGAGGGATCTCTTATGTCATCGTAGAGGGGCACAATCCCAGTGGCACATAACATACCTAATTACCGAAGTTGGCATCAGAGACATTCATTGAAGAGCGGAACACACCTATTGGCCCAGTGACCCAAGTTGACATCAAAGAGGCGGTTCATTAAAGATCAGTCATTGAAGATCAGCATAGACCGAGAAGCACATACCCCAAGCTCCAAGTCCATGTTAAAGAGTGTTAAAGGTGCAACTCTCAGGTGCTCGTTCGTGCAGCGAGCGTCAGCATCGGCGAAACTGAGCGAACAAGCACAGCGAAAGATGAGAGAGAATGTGGAGCGGAGGAGGAGGGCACAATGGAACCATGAGGCGAAAAGCGGAAGAGGAGGATATGCTGAAAGGGTTGGAAGAGAACTGTCGTGTGGTGACAATGGCAACAAGATGGCGCCAGAGTTGTGTGCATAGTCTCTGAGGTCTGCGGGCGGTGGCTGCTGTGAATCGCACCCACGTGTCACCTACACACTGGCTCTTGCAATTACAAGATTGGCAAGGCATTTGCGCGACACTTTGCTCTGTTTTGCAACGTGCAGCGCGAGACAGATTGTCTGCACCAGCCAATATATCGTGAAATGGAAACACTTGTAGAGCTGCGCTCAAATTTCTGATTGGGGAGTATCATAATTGTCAGTGAATTTTTTTCAAACATCAATGTCTGCCCAGTGCCACATCTACAGTGATCCATGCCGGCATGAAAGAGCTTCGTTGGAGAGAGCCACGTATGTGCACATTGGCATACTTATTGATGCAAGTTGATTTGATGGTTGCTTTTGAACCCGTCAGCAAAGCAGCTCAATGCTCTAACCATTCTACCATGGACTACCCAGTAACACAGGTAGGTGGAAAAATGCAAAGATAAATACATGCAAATGTACATAGGTAGCCCCTGAAAAGTACGTGAACCACCTTAAGAATGCCAGCACATTACAAAAGCGGGTGCCATACATTTTGGTTGTCTGTCCGTCTGTCTGTGCTAATTTGATATGCATCCTCACTTGTGGTGTAAAAATGTGCTGACTTGTGCATGCGGTGCAGGGGTCGTGCAGTGTTTTGGGACATCAAGAACCGACTGCCACGGTCAGTGACAACAGTCCAGTGGGAGGGCAGCTTTGTGTCGGTGTATAGCAAGGACAACCCCAACCTGCTGTTCAACATGGGTGGCTTCGAGTGCCGCATCTTGCCCAAGTGCCGCATGACCCACGAGGAGTTCAGCCACAAGGATGGCGTGTGGAACCTGCAGAATGAGGTGGGTGGGCCTGAATACAGCCGAACCTTATTACAATAAACGACTGTGTTTGGGCTTCAGGTGCTTCTGTAGCGGTTCCTTTCATGAAGCAGCATTTAAAATTGCGAAGATGAGTCATGCAGTGTAAGAATGTTGTGTTGAAAGCTTTCCTTCCTATAGTGCCCATCCTTCTTTTCACCAATGTGCATGAAGTTAAAAAGATGTTTCTGATAGAGGTCTCCGTATACTCAAATATCACCGAATCGAATAGTGAATGTTCGAATAATTTCGTTTGCAAATCGAATCTACTATTTGATATTGTGAATACAGGATGGCGCAAAAGTTTGTATCACCTGAAATTCTTATAAAGAAAAAAAAAAGTACCGTATTTACTCAATTCTATCGTGCCCTCGATTGTAACGTGCACCCATTTTTCATGAACAAAAAAAGGGGGGGGGGGGGGGGCGTGAGCGGCCTCGATTGCAATGCGCACCTGTTTGCCATGACTTAAAGAAAGAAAAAGTCTTTTACAGTACCGTACATCTCATTCTTCCCTACAGGAATACAACTTTCTCTCATTCGGAAAAAGCAAAGATTTACTCCCAATGCACTATAGTTCTAATAAATAAAAAAGTCGCAGTTTCGCGCGAAAAGCGGAGCGTCGATTACGATAGCAAATTAGTAGACAGCTATACGGTTTTAAGTAAAACTCCTGCTTGGGCTAGTTGGTTCATGCTTGAATTAGTAAAGACAAGGCGCAGAAGACCAGGACTCAAGAAGAACAGAAACGGGGTTTTGGTCCTTTCGTTTATGTACTTCTTCTTGAGTCCTGGTCTTCTGCGCCTTGCCTTTACTAATGCAAATATACGGTTTTATCGACCATATAAACTTTAATACATTTGCTTCCTGACTAAATAAACAAGCATGAACATGTCTTACTCAATGACCACGGAAACTTTTTAAACACTGGAGTGAGGAAGTGCAGTAGCAGGAGTGAGGGAATTGACCTTTGTGCGGCCTCTCGCTTTGACGTGAACTAAGCGCCGAGGATACAGCCCGGTGTGCCTAGATGCATAGACACTATCTCTATCGCAGATCGCTTTAAAATAGACGACGCGCGGCTGCGCCGTACATAGCAGCCACCGTAGAGAACACATCTCCTGTTTGCGCGAATCCTGCACGCAAGTTGCGGGAACTCTGAACGCCCGTGTTGCGTCCTGATTTCCATCTGTCTCCGCACACGTGATCACTTTCCTTTTAATTATGGCATCATGATGAAGTCGGCATCTCTTTGCAGTCAGCACTTGCATGCTGATAGTGTCAACACAGAAATTGGCAAGGCGGACGGTGCAACACCGCTAAAGCATATGGAGGAAGCTATGGCAGCTAGGCTCGAACCTCGTATGGGGCGGCCATTTCGAAATGCCGATGGTGATATGGTAACACAGATTTAGGGTCGTACTTAATTATAAGGCGTGCACAATGTTGGGACCCGTTTTATCGGGAAAAAAGAGGGCGTTAGATTCGAGTAAATACGGTGAAATTGAAGCCCAATCAGATCGGCACGAAATTTTATGCGTATAAGACATAGCCGATAACCTGCGTTTTCATGTCTTGTCAAGTGATGACACAACGCCAGCTCATCAATGTCACCAGTGGGCGACGCGATTGCTGCGAGCAGGGTTCTTCAAGTGATAGCTTTTGGGGATACAGTCACTTACGCAGGATTTCGCGTCTTGGCATCGAATGTGCCGTTGCACACTGTTCCGTTTACACGCAATCAAATAAGCCTGAATCTTGGAGGGGATATCGTATGGTCACTATAGCCGGCTGAAAGCGTAGCACATGGTGCGTCATCTTCCAACTCGGAGTCATCGTCAGATGGTGCAGCAGAAACCTGACGAATGATCTCGCTGTCATCGAGTTCTGCTCATGTCAGTACAACAATGTCAGCACCTGTGAAGCTGTCAAATGAGACGGTGTCCGGAATCGCAATGCAACCTCTGCACAGGTCTCGGCAGAAGATTTTCAACGTCAGTATGGAGCACATCGGAAGGCGACAAATCCTAGGCCTCTCGGCACCTGCTTGCCGGCATTCACCAGCGCAGTCTGCGCGGGCACTGTCAGTGCCATTAGACACTTGATGCAATGTTTCCGTATGCCGCGTTGGATCACCGCATCCTCGACACAGCACACAAAGCAAACACCACCACGCCGTCACCAATCGCACAAACAAAAAATGTGGCCTACTCGCAGCATCATGCACGAAGAAAGAAACAAATCAGCTGCTGGACTGTCTTGACGTGGCTTACTAAGCTGAGACCGGAACTGCTGGAGCCACTCTATCGAACCAGACAGAAACGATGATGATGAGCGGGGATTTGCAGTATCGCCACTTCGTGGGGCAGCTAGGAGGCTCCGTTCAAAACAAAAATGGCGTTCAGCAAGTCGAACCATGCACCGGTCAGAGTCGGTGCATGGCGCTCTCGATAGAGTTGGCTCAAGGAGAGTCTGAAAAATCAGACGAGAGGTAGCAAGGTGTTCGAACTTTCGGCAATTATACGTTATGGTCTATGGGGAGAATGGCGATGCTGCGAGGCAGACCGAATAATCGAGCATGTCCAAAAAATCAGTTGGCGACTGTATTTATTAAAATAAAGGACACCTGGCTGTACTTTATGTTTCCGTCAAATTTACCCCAGTTTTGGTTTCTTAATTTGGCTCTTCTAGAAAAAAAAAAAATTCCTCTTATTAGCTGCAAGCATTCCATGACTGCTTGCAGCCCCTACATCATGGCTACACTGTGTAGGCCATTGGGGCTAATCGGTGCTGCATTGGCAGCTACAAATAGTTTGGTGCCGAATCATATTCGCAGCAGCCATGCGTTACTCGGGAAATCCAATAAACTGCCTCGCAAATGAAAACAAATGCACGGTATGTTGTCACACAAACTTGCCATGACCTTCTTTATTTCAGAAACTTTGACTGAAAGCAAATCACGCCACTCCTGGAAATGAATGGGTGCCTGCTCTTTACCGTCCACCTGTGCAGCACCAATGATGACTGCATGTTGTGGGGATGCGCGACTCTCACGCATCCCCTGATATGTTGTCTTCCCGCGTGGTGCGTCTCCTGTAATCCGGCTTCGCCGCGTGGCCTGCGTGATGCTCGCGGCGGTTGATGTGGTTGGGGCGCAGTGAGAGAGATGGCGCGAGTATTGCGCTGCTAACGCCACCTCACGGCAGGGTTACTTGGGGGCGCAGGGCACATCGTGCTGTTTCTTTCCCGGCGGGTCGGCAAACTGCGTGGACATTCCGTGCGCGTGGCGACCCACGCTTCTACGAGACCGTCTCGCGTGGCCGCCTTCGAACGCGCCACCGTTGGCGTGACCGAACACGCGGACGACCAAGCGTTGGGATCCAGCATGGGGCGAACATATTCGCTCGCTTCCGGTCGCGGTGAGTTGGACTTCTAGATTTGTCGCGCGCCCATTGGCATGTTTTGTGGATAGCAACTCGGCTGGCGGGCATTGATCTATGAAAGGTGCAACAAATGCCCTTGTGATTGTTTGCACTACTGTGTACTGTCGTTCCTTAGTCCCAAGAGTACCGGAGGAGAACTCCACATCTGGCTGTCCAACGTGGACCTCTTGGGGCATCGGACGATAGTTAACAGTTTTGCTTCGTTCGAGACCTTTGTTTGAACCGAAGCGTAGGCCTAGCGTGAATTTTGATCGCTAGCGTCGGCGGCGTGCTTTCTTGAGCAAGGTGATGGTGGCTGTATTGTGTTTGAACACGTCAACATGCTAAGCCTTTTCGCAAGTGTTTTTTTTTTAATGACATTCGTCTGTACGAGAGCCACGTGGTCTGCATCCTGGGAGAGCGAGCTATAGCGCCTGCGGAGCAATGGCAAGCCTGAAGCGAGTGAGTACGGAAGCCTCGTGGGTGGTCCGAATTTCTTATGTAAATAGCTTCTTCTATCTCTTTGACTCGGATGAAGTCGCGGCTCTGGGAGCCGGGTGGCCGCGGGCCACGGGTGCCACTACGGGCTGACTGGTATTGCGGCCTGGCACCGGGCGCTCCGACACCGTCTGGGACGGTGGGTGCCGTCAACTCGGATGCTGTGTGCACCGAGCGGAGTAGGACCACCTCACAGAGCTGACGTCTCCTCGCGGCTGCCTGTTTTGTGCTCATTTTGGGTGTTGTTTTTGGATGCCGGTTGTTGTCAGGGCAGCGACGCTTTAGGCCTAAGGCTTTACGAAGCTGCCTGTCGCACGTGGAGGGACACAACCTGGTGGACCGTGGCGTTGAGGTGTTGCAATTTGCTTCCCGCATTCTATTTAGCCTCGCACGAATTGAAATTACTCGTTCAACTCAAGGAAGCGAGCTTCGTTTACGTGAACTTAGCATCTGAGTAGCTGCCCGATCTTTTGCTAGACGAGTTGAACATCGTACCACGTGGGCGATGCGCATGCAGACTTCCTCTCCCTTGCATTACTTTAGTGTTCGCCGAGTGTGTTGAGTTCCCGCAGCGTGATTGGAGTCACCCCGGGGCGATGGTCATGCTGTGGCCAGTTCGGCGCAGCAACTTCGGCGGCCTCCTGCATCCAGCTTGCGAAACCCTCGGCGGCGGACAAAAGAGCCGGCGGTCACCGACAGCTACGGCGGCTCTTCCCAGCGGGGCGCGTCGGCGCGAGCAACGCTTGCTCGTACTGACTACTGCGTCGTCGCTTCCGGAGTCCTGGCCTGGCATCGTGCCGTCGAGCCTGCAAAGCTGCTGCCGTGACCGGCGGACGCCAGCGGTGTACCCAGGGACAATGTCGGCTCGCATGCTATGGACAGCGTGTGGACATTTCTTCGGTGCGGCCTCTGTTGCATGTGCTACCTTGTTCGCGAAGCACGCATTGATGTTAGACCGAGTGACATGTTTCGCCGGAATATGTAGTGATTTAAGGTTGGGGGGATGTGGGGATGCGCGACTCTCGCGCGTCCCCAGATGTCTTGTTTTCTCGTGGGCGCGTCTCCTGTAATCTGGCTTCGTCGCGTGGCCTGCGTGATGCTCGCGGCGGTCGATGTGGTCGGGGCGCAGTGCGAGAGATGGCGCAAGTGTTGCGCTGCTAACGCCACCTCACGGCAGGGTTACTTGGGGGCGCAGGACAGAACAGGCGGTCTCTTTCCCGGCGGGTCGGCGCGTGGCGTGGACGTCCTGCACGCGCGCGCGGCGACCCATGCTTCTGCGAGACCGTCTCGCGTGGCCGCCTTCGAACGCACCACCGTTGGCGTGACCGAACACGCGAACGACCAGGCATTGGGATCCAGCATGGGGCGAACATGTTCGCTCGTTTTCCGGTCGCGGTGAGTCGGACTTCTTGATTTGTCACGCGCCCATCGGCATGTTTTGTGGGTAGCAACTCGGCTAGCAGGCATTGATCTATGAAAGGTGCAATAAATGCCCTTGTGATTGTTTGCACTAGTGTGTTGTCGTTCCCTTGTCCCAAGAGTACGGGAGGAGAACCCCACAATGTGGAGTCGTTAACGAGTCATGTGATGTGTGGTTTGTGCTTTCATCTGTCGCACAGATTGGCCTTTGGATGACCCGTCTGCCATGAAAATGGGAAAGCCCTTCTATATGTTTTAGCAAAGCTGGAATGCTAGGGTTTTTATGCAATAAAAGATCGGCCTAAGACATGGGCCCACTGTTAAACTGAGAACCTCATTTACAACAAACATCACTAATTTTTTAGCTTGAGAGAGAAAAAATTTTTGAATTCTTTTTTCAACAGGCATCCTATTGATAAAACGATTGGTCGAACCTCGATATGTCGAGCAGCGCGGTGATCGCAAAATAGTTCGATATAGCCAGAATTCGATATATAAAATCACGCAGAAAATGTGTAAAAAACTAGCGCAAATCAATCAATGAACCAATCGTGGCGCAATAGATACTCACATGAAGCTTCAAACAAAGTATTTATTGAGTTCGCTGAAAGTACTGAAGCAGCGTAGCCTGCTTCATATTGGCAACCGCGTGCCTGACCACGGCGTCCTCAACGTAGTCCAAACGGTCCACAAGAGACAGTCCAGTGCCTTCTATTGCGCCGCAGTAGCGGCGTACAACGGCCAAAGCAGCTACAGCCTCAGTTGCAGTCGGGAGCGGGGCAACATCAGCGCTTGCTGGATCAGCCTCGGCAGCGTCTTCGTTTGGCCGCCCAGCAGTCACTTCCGCCGCGATCTCCACGTCTGTTAACTCCGCCACTGTTCCGGTGCTGTTGTCACCGCCAACGAAGTCCGCAATGCACATGATGTGTGGCTCAGCACCGACAAAGCACTCCAACTGGCTCCACGGCCACCTTGATCACGCGCGCACGGCGGGGGCAAGCCTCGCCGTGTGCGCGTGATCGAGGTGGCTTGGCCCGCCGTGCGCGCATAGGTGCGCGCGTGATCAAGGCGGCCGTGCTGGCTCCAAGCCGCCGCGTGTGTATTCCGCTACGTTCAAATGGCGCCCTCGGCGCAACCGATGTGGGCATCTGTCGTACGCAGCAGTCTGGAACGCCGATCGCGCCGCCATCTTCGAGAGTGTTGCGGGAAAGCTCGCCTCCTGTCAACAGAGCGCACTTGGTCTGGGGCGGCGGAGTTCGATATATCCATTTTACATCCGGCCCCGTTCGAAATAAAGAATTAAAAATGCATGCGATTTTCCATGCGATATAGAAATTGTTCGATATATGCAATAATTCGGTATATCCGTGTTCGATATATCGAGGTTTGACTGTATTTTCCAAACCGTCATATTAGAACTGAGATGTAATCAGTTCTTACATACTAATTTGGAGTACTCTTTAATAAGAGCAGACCGTACTCTGTATCTTGATTTATGTATGCCTAAGTTACTGACAGATTGCCATATTTTTTAATACTATTATGTTTTTGTAGATTCCTTATTACCATACATATTTACTCAAATGTGAAAGAAATAACTGACAAAGCTAATTCATATTTGTTGAACTTGTTCAACAACTTCTGTGCACAGGTGACTAAGGAAAGGACAGCGCAGTGCTTCCTCCGTGTGGATGATGAGTCGATGCAGCGTTTTCACAATCGAGTTCGACAGATTCTCATGGCCTCTGGATCAACCACTTTCACAAAGGTAGGTGGCCAGTTCATTGTGAACATTTACTTTCTGCGTTAATGTAGACACACTAGCACTTTTCTAATAGTGAATGCATCTGACTAATATTGCTCATTGCAGATTGGTCCTCAACACTGCATGTTAGCTATAGTATAACAATACAGCCAAACCTCAAATAAGACTCTGATATGATGAATTACTGGATACAGCTTAGACCACTTATAATGTAACCGTTTATAGCGCAGAACTGGCTACAACGCTTCCTTTTCTGACTCCCGTGTACCCTCCCACAGAACTCCATGTATACGCATGCTGTTTACAGTGCAGCTGCGAGAGACGAAGTACCGGTTATAATGCGGCCTCCGCAGGAAAATCCTGCTGACAAGCATAGTAGCGAACATTCTCAACGAGGTGTGTTGGCCAATGGGAGGGGTGAGCAATGAGTGTGATGCCAAGGAGGAGCATGAGACGAGGGGAAGAAAAAGAAAGAAAAAGCGGCGGCAGTGCAATGCGGGCACGCTGTGGTTGCCTAGGTGACGAAGAAGCTTTTTGCTTGGCTGCTTGGCTGGCAGTGGTGTGCTCTGCACTGAACACAGCTTCAGTTCCTGTGTGCCCGTGGCAATGCACGTTGTCGTGATGTGCAGGTATCGAGTGTGTGACCTTGACTGCTGTCAGTTTAAGCAGTCTTCCACAAATTTAGTTTGGAGCTACAGTCAAACCCCGTTACAACGAACACCACATTAACGAACATTTCAGATTAACGAACTTTTATGAAATCCCGTGCCAACTGCTTATAGTTTCAATGTAAAAATATTTCACTACTACGAACTTCAGAATAACGAACATTTCAGAATAACGATCGTTATTTAATTTCCGTGTCATCTTAACAACACCTCAGTACTACGAACTCATATCCCGAAATGCGAGGATTCTTAGATTTCCGTGTATCCGTCACGGCAGTCGGAGCTCTAAGCTAGCAGACGACGCAGCGCGAAGAGCGGGCCGCCTTGCAACTTGCTTCCCGCAAAAACCTGAGATGGCGCGGAAGGAGAAAGATGCGGGCGGAGACTTTTTTTTTTTTCCTTCTCCGTTGTGGAGGCAACGACGCACCAGGTTTTGTGAGTGGAGAGGCGGGGAGCATGGGCTCGTAAAACCTGAGACGGTGCGGCAGAAGAAAAAAAAAAGTAGTAATTAACACTGAAGTGGGCCTTTTTTTTTTCCTGTTGCGGAGGTGACGACGCACCACGTTTTTCTTGCTTGTTTTCTCAGTTGTTCGCGTGCTGTCACCCGTATCAGGCCTGTCCATCTTGTTTTTCTTCTGGTTATATTATTGTGTTAGAAGTGCGTGACGGCGTTCGCGTTGCCATGAGCTCAACAACTCTAAGCACGGCGAAGAAGCGAAAGCAGTTTTCTGTGAGCGAGAGAGTAAAGATTTTTCGCGAGATAGAAGACGGGAAGAAACAAACCGTCGTGGCTAAAGAACGTGGAGTGGCGCGGTCGACGATCGCTACGATTCTCAAAGATAAGGAGAAAATCTTTAAGCACCAGCAAGAATCTTGCTGCACGTTACGGCAGCACCCGAAGACCGCGACGAGTCCGTGTCGGCCACAGATGCGTTGGACTGCTTGCGAAAACTCCGCATATTTATAGCCAAAAGCGGCACAGCGGCCGAAGGCGTGCATAAGAATGCGGACGGTCTGGAATCGTTCGTGCTGCAGAGTCTGTGCTGCACCCGTCAGAAGACGATCACGGACTATTTCAAATAAATGTGCCTTGTCTGACGATCACGTGTGCATTGTGTGAGAAACGAGTTCAAGGAGGTACCGTTTCAAAGGTAGGACGCTTGCGTTACTGAAATGCTATTGTTATGGCTAATTTTTGGGCTTTCACTATAACGACCTTTCAGAATAACGAACATTTTCCCGCGGTCCCCTGAAGTTCGTTGTACCGAGATTTCACTGTATTAGGCCTTATGTGTACTTGTGAGTTTCGGCCATTCCTACCAATGTGCGCACTTAGAGGCTTGGTAGGCATGTGCAGAAGTTGCGGCAGCTAATCGCCCAAGAAACCAAACTCCGCTTTGAACGCGGTGCTGTCACTTCAGACCATGCGCGTGATCTCGGGTGTAATTTCTGTGTAATTGTATACGGGTACCAACATATCAAGGGCGAGTTTCCTGTGACGGCATGCTCCCCAACACCCCCGTTGGCTAGGTCTAATCCACACACTTCGTCGGCAACCACAGTTTGGTGCCGTTTCAGCAAAACGCGTTGCATGGCTGTACGGCAAAAGGAAAGTGGAGAACACACCTTGATAACAAAAGTGAGAGCAAGGGCAATTCTCGAGTAGTGGCAATTCGTACCGTGGTTGCTATGTTTTCCACACCATGCACATGCCGATCAGTCCAAGAAATCAAAGGAAACACTCTACTGTGCCTGAAATTTCGGTTGTTGTTTTTATATAGATTTATATTAGTGTTACTTTGTCTGCTTCATGCGAAGACCATTGGCACTTGGACATTAACCTTTCAAAGTTCGTAAATTTAAATGGACGCCAAGCTTCCGGTCGCATGCTTAGATTCTCGGATACGCACGGCTGCTTGGTCTACATGTTTTGTACACATGCAGCCTTTGAAGACTTGTTTTGGTTATAGTGTGTGCTGCACTATGACCAAAACAACAGTGTTTTGCACAGCTACAAAACACTTATAGTGTGGATATTCTTGATTCTAGCGACTTGCGCTATAAGCAGTCTCTGCCGCATGAAGAAGTTGAACCGAAAAAGTGAAAAAATTAGCTTTGGTGGGAATGTTGTCGCAAAATGAGACAGTGCTGTCAGGGAACATGCTGCAAAACGAATCTTATTGCCAAAATTTTGTTAGCCTAATTTGGTGAGCTTAGGCTATAGAAGTGCAATTGCCATCACTAAGTGTGCGCTGCGTGTCGCCGACAACATTTCGATATTGGCTTTAACCTTGTTAAACGAAATAATGGATGTAACGAAGTAAATGCAATTCCCCTTGAAATCTTCATAGAGATCTAAGTAGGTAAACCTTCGTTTTAACAAAGTTAAATTCCTTTTCCAATGGATATAACAAACTTGATCCATCTCCGAAACTGACCGTTGTGCACTGAGCATAGAGCGTTCCGCCAGGTTCCACACTCATTCGGTGCGACAGTTCGAAATTCCTGCATTGAATACACTGTCGAGCAACACTGGTCTTGCTCATCGCCGCGTCTAGCCGGGCACATGGTGGCCGTACACAAGCAGTACTTCTTTCTTACCGCACTTCTCACTCGCTGCAACAGGTAGCTGATGAAGCTAGGCACACCCTCCAAGATTGCAATCTCGTGGGCCACGCATAGCTGTGTTGCACCACATATCGATGGGGATGCTTGTGCATGGAGTTCTAAAAACTGGCGCCTCCACTTCTCTTTCTGAATTTCGGCACGCCGGGCTGTGCCAACACATCCAACATAGCACAAGGCTGGTGCATTAAATCTGTGATGTCATGCTACCTTGCCTGACTGCCATAGAATCCAATGGGGATGATCCTAACTAAGCCGCAATGATTTTGACGTCACCGCTTTTCTCACGCCGGGCTTGGCAATGAAAATTTCGGTCCAAGTAGCAGGATGTCATAAAGGAGAGTGCACAGGCCTGCTTTCTAGGAGGCGTTGGCTGTGCTGACGCAGCTAGGCGGGACCTTGGAGATTTCGTGAAAATGCAAATCAAACTCTACGTACTATAAGTGGCAATAGTTGGCAATTAATAGATATAACGAAGTCATTTTGGCTTCCCTTTCAACTTCATTATAACAAGGTTCAAGTGTATGATCACTTTCGCTAAATATAGTATAACTGAGCACTGGACACATCGGTGTCATGGACAAGAGTGTTCCGAATGAAGATTTTCTCTGTGGAGCTGTATTCTTGGTCGATCGCTTTAGCAAATACGATCACTTTCGTGGATGTGATCACATTCATAAGATTTCATGCGACTCAGCACCGGACATTTGAACGAATTTGGCTATGTCAGTTTCCGTGGCTATGTATGAGGGTAAATCGTTCCAATCGATGATAGTGTGTGGTTTGAAGGATTGAGCGAAAGTTGATGACTGACACAAGATGCGTTTCACTTTGTTAGGGTGATCGCGGCGAGGAAAGATAATCGGTTGTGACTGAAAAAAATCATCTCGAAGTGAGGTATGGTGGAAAATTTTGTGAAATAGTGATAAGCAACAATGTTTTCGACGAAGGCTCAAGGATTGCAAACCGGCATGTTTCTTTAAAGATGTAACGCTGGTGAATATTGAATAATCTGAAAAAATAAATCGAGCAGCACGGTTCTGCAGGGCTTCAAGGTTAGAGGCTAGATATACCTGATGGGGATCCCAAATTGCCGCAGCATATTCAATTTTGACTGATTCAAAATGACTGGAAAGTGTAGAGAGGTCGGCCGAATAATGGAGCATCTGGCCTGCTACTCTACATAAGGGAAGAGGGGAAGAAATCTCAATCATGGCTGTAGCCATGGCAGCCCACCTCGATGGCACGTGGATTGCTTGGTTTTTGCTGGACTTTGTTTTCTCTCGCAAATTATGCATGGCACATGGTGCGCAAAGGAAAACGTCACATGTCCATAGTAGTTGATGGTGATGCAGCCGTGCCTGCTGTGCCATTTGAACCCAATTTCTTCATTGTGCAGTATTTCTTCACCTGCGTATTTCTAGCCGCTCTCATGACAACACCTCTCACTATCTGCTTACTTATGTTCCCTTATCGCCTATTTTGTACAAATATCTGGGTGTTACCATAACGCACAATCTGTCCTGGAAAATGCACATGAACCACTTACCGTATTTACACGATTGTAAGTCGACCACTTTCTTAAAATTTGAAAATCTGAAGTGGGGTGTCGACTTGCAATCGAAACAGAAACATGGCAACGCCAACAAAGCGAGACCAACGGGAGCTACAATGTAGTTACAATTTTATGTTTGCTCTATGGCCCCACCCATAGCTTTATGCTATCTCACGTGTTTATTCGCTTTTCGGAAGAGTTTTTCAACATTTTTGAGAGTTGTACAGTGCACACAACACTCATGAGAGGGTGTCGATAGTTGATGGAAGCGTCACGGTTCCATTCGCGGCGCCACCCTCAGAACGGCAGCGCTTGCGGGGAGCATCGGTAGTTCATGGAAGAGCAGACACCGCTCGCGGGTTTCTCTTTGCCTGTTGCGCTTAGCTTTCTTGACAAAAGGCATTGGTTTGACGCGTTCCTCTTGACATCCGGCTACGTGCTACTTCTATGCTTCCTCAGTTGTCATGAGTGCTCCAGACCCACTAATCATTCGGCACTCGTTCACAGCAGTGTTCAAGAGGGCTGCCATCCTTTACGCCGAAGAAACAAATCGCTGCGCAGCGGGCCGCAAGTTCCTTGTTTCTGAACGGGTAGTGCGAGAGTGGCGACTGCAGCGAAGCGAAATTTTCACCTATGACGGCAAGTGAGGAATTTCTGACGTGCCGAAGTCTGGATGCTTTCCGGAGCTGTAGGCTAAGCTTGCGGCGTACGTCGCTGAAATGCACGATCTGTTCCTGCCAGTGAAGTGCGACATGGTCATGAAACAAGCCCGGATCTTCACCTTTTAAGGACCTGCTCCGCCGTGAGTACGAGTGGCTGGCGGCAGAAGACAGCGAAATTACGTCAGCCGGACCTGTCAAAAGAGCCTCCTTGATGGCTGCGTGTGGTTGGGTGCATTCGGCGTGGGCTGCAGTTCCACAAGATGTCGTGGTGCGGTCGTTTGCCAAATGTGAAATTTTGCGGGACGACGATGCATTGTGGGACCATAGCAACGATGACGATGGCAGCACTAGTGAAGATGAGTAGTCCAGTGACCATGTCAGCTATTAATAAATTTTCGTTATCGAATGCTGCCTCGGGTATGCTCTCCCTTTTTTTGTTTTTTCCTGTCGCACGATATGGAGGGGTCGACTTGCATTCGAGTCGACTTACAATCGTGTAAATACGGTATCTAACCAGGCTAACCCCACGCTCGGATATTACGGTGCCATTTCATAGCTGCTAACAGCACTGTTAAGCTTCATCTGCATAGTACATTAATAAATCCTAAACTAGAATAAGTATGTATTTCTTAATTATACACGCGTGCACCCAGCATTTCCTGTCGCAGTACGAGCACCGATATGCCTTATACGTGTATTGACAGGCCTTCAGAGCGTTTTCGAATGTGCTTGTGATGGTTTGAGCTCTTAAGGACAATCAATGACATGCATGTATTTTTTTCCACCTGGCCGATTTTTCTGATGTTTTCACGGCCCCTAAGGAGTTCAAAAACTTGGACGTGGACTGTGCAACTGACCATGAAAATGCTTCAAATGGTCCGTGGGGCAAATGAGTGGTGGTAGGAGGACAAGAACAGAAAGGACCTATGCATTGAGGAATGAGGGAAAGGAAGCGTGCTGCCGCCGTTTTGAAGGAGCTTGAGCTCAAAGAACAAAGTGTTGGCTGATGCCGAGATGCAGGTGTCCCTCATCCAAGCCAAAATAAGCTTTTAAAGTAGTGAAACGCAACACTGAGTTGTCGTGTGCGGGCTGAGAGTATGTCAGGACAGTTGAAGTTGACTTACGAGCTGTTGAGAGAGAATCTCAATTGTGACAAAGTTTAGGCCTCATACTACTGAGCTTGCTATCAGTTGATAGAAATAGTAGCTCATACTAAAAAAAATATTTGCTTCTGTATGCACCTCTTTTTTTATTCATATTTGAGAATGTCCGACTTCATTTGCAATTTTTTTTGAAGACATTTTATTTGCTGTGCATTTTACTAATCCCTCAATTCTATTCTATTTTTGAATAACATAAACACTACTTCTTTGTATTCAAATTAGATCGTCATTTGTAAAAAAAATTTTCACATGTTTATGTTTCACCCTGAATGTTTGTTTCAATGCTTACTAGAGAGACAGCATCGGGCGATATGGTTTCATCATCTTGACATAAAACGTAGTTCTGCATCACTCAGGGAATTTCGCCAAGGCACTCAGGGAAAAACTTGAAAACTTGGGGAATTTGGAAATGTCAACTGTATAAGGACATGGGTCTTGGAAGACAAAAAAAAAAAGAAAAGAAAAGTTGACTTTTGTAAATCATTTCCCATCTGCAATGCCTAATCTGAACTGTATTAACACAATTTGTCTGAAGATGCACTTTTGGCTGGAGCTTTGCGTTCTTGGCTTCTCTGTTGTGTTACTTCCAGCACGTTAGCAGAGGCAAAAATGGAAAGCCTGTGCGATAACTCTGTGCAGTAACTCCTCTTATAATCAAAGGGTTCGCAAAATTCTTGTACGAGTGTATTGGGAAGACACACTCTAATAGTGAGGCCATTCTATGATTAGCTAGAAAAGTGCTTTAGGGCCCCTTTAATGTTCCTTTCGCACAGGCCTGGTAGGGATTTTTTCCCTCTAATATGAACGTATCCCAATACAGTGCAGTCCACTTATAACGATATCAAGAACGGAAAATCCGTTCGTTATAACCGATCGTCACTATATTATCTAGACTGCTCTAAAAAAAAAGAAAAGGAAAGGAAAGAAAAGGTGCCGAACATATCTTCGTTGATCTGAAGTCGAATTTGTATAAAAAAATGACGTAGAAAGAAGGCTGTGAAAAATGAAATGTTATTTACAGTCGCCGACCATTTATTCGGACCTCATGGGGACTGCATAAATGTCCGAATAAACAGGTGTCCGAAAAAGCAGATTAAGAAAAAAAAAATGAAATCCTTTATTTCCACGCTCTTATTTGGGCTCGGCAGTAGGCTTGAAAAAATCGTGAGTGCGCCGGTGCACGCTGTTCCGTTTACGCGCAATCAGATAAGCCTGAATCTCAGAGAGGGTCATAGTATGGTCGTATGGTCACTACAGGCGGCTGAAAGCAGTGACTGCTTGTGCACGCTCCGCATGCGACGGCAGTGTAGCACATGGTGCGTCATCTTCCGACTCGGGGTCATCGTCCGGGGGTGCAGCAGAAACCTGACGAATGATCTCGCCGTGTTGAGTTCTGCGCATGTCAGTACAGCAGTGTCAGCACCTGTGAAACTGTCAAATGAGACGGTGTCCGGAATCGCAATGCAACCACTGCGCAGGTCTCGGCAGAACATTCTCCGCGTCAGTAGGGAGCACTTCGGAAGGCGACAAATCTTAGACCTCCCGGCACCCGCTTGCTGGCATTCCCCAGCGCAGTCTGCGCGGGCTGTCAGGATTGGGGGCTCAATCCCATCGTCCGTGGTCCTTTGCCAAGATTGGAGTACGGCATGAATTTGAAGGTAGCTGGCCCATGCCGTCGTCCAACTTATTTGCGCTGAGATCGTTGAAGAAGTGAAGAACTGTTTCTCAACGAGAACGAGGAAAAGGGTTTATTTACAGAAACTAAATCAGTCTAACATGACTGCTTGAGAAAAAGAGTATTAGTCCAACAGGACTGCATGAGAGAAGTGACTCAGTCTAACATGACTGCTCAAGAGAAGTGTGTCAGTCTAACATGACTGCTCAAGAGAAGTGTGTCCTCAGCATTCGCACAACCACAGTTTTTATACACTCGATCCGCCGGTCCTACGACGCGGCGACTGTTCGTTTACGCATCACCAACTCGCAGCTGCTCTGAAGATCAGTTTACGTACACAAAGGCAACCGCGCTCTGTACACAGAGGCAACCGCGCGGGGTGCCGTTCCGGGAAACTATCGGCGCTGATCGAGGGTCGCTCGTTGTTCCGTGCTAGGCCGAAGCGTGAGACGCTCAAAATACGTCGTCCCCACGGCAGCTTGTCCAGCGTTTCAAATCAGCTCCGCGTTGAGGAACTCCGGAATCATTGTTCACGCACCGAACTAGTCCCGTCACAATGTCGAAGGGGCTGGAGGAAGGCGGCGGATTCCAACGCAAAGGCCGCTTCTTTGAACGCCTCCCAGCTGCAGCGACGGAGAGGGAGAGGTGCGCGTCTTGCACCCCTTGTCGTAATCGGGTGGCAAGGTGGCAATCTTGTTGCGCAACTCGCCATTCTTGACAGCGCCTCCATGGCCCGAAAAGTCTCGACTGTCTAGCGCTGACAACCGCTAGGCAGGAAGAGAACGGCTGCTGGTCAGGGGGGGGGGGGGGATTGATGTCTTGGCTCGCAGCGACTACTTGTGCATTGATGTCACCGCCCCAAAACATCCAACAAGGACAGGCAACTGCAAAATGAACCCCACAACACGGCTCTGCGCCGAGATGACGTGCATTGGCTCTCACTTTAGACTCGCTAGGCTTCAAAAAAACAACAACAACACAAGTGCAGAAACAAAAAAAATGCTACATTTCACTATGCCAATTTCTGAAGCAAATTCCTGCTGACAAATTCAGCAATTAATGGAGGGAATTCTGCTGAATGAGAGGGGATTTTCTTCGCCTAAAGAAAAGCTAACACTAGTAACCCTAAAATTTAGGCGGGACCCTCAAACGCAGAATTCAAATTAGTCTGCTCAAACCATCCGCATTGCTATGCAACTTTCCCTTCTTATATCTAACGGAGAAGTTGTACTCTTGGAGAGTGAGGCTCCATCGGAGCAAGCGGCCGTTTTTGTGTGACATTTGATTGAGCCACGTCAGAGGACAGTGGTCGGTCTCGAAGATGAACTTCGCTCCGTACAAGTAACACGACAACTTCTGGGCGGCCCAAACCAAACAAGCGCATTCCTTCTCTGAAGCGCTGTAGGCTTCCCCTCTTACATTTAGTTTACGGCTGGCGTAGAGGATAGGATGCTCCTCGTTATCGTCGCCGACCTGACTAAGTACCACGCCCATACCTCTGTCGCTTGCGTCGCATTGAACTATGAATTCCTTTGTGTAGTCTGGCGCGCGAAGCACAGGGCGAGAAACCAATAGCGTTTTCAAACTTTGGAAAGCGTTCTCTTTGTCCTTATCCCAGTGTACGTTACTCGGTGCTCCCTTTCGGAGGGCGTCTGTTAGTGGACTTGCCAATTGCAAGTAATTCGGAATGTGCCGTTGATAGCACCCCACAAGTCCCAAAAATGAACGAAGGTCCGTTTTCGGGCGCGGCTGAGAAAATTCTCCAATCGTAGCTATTTTCAGCTCAGCCGGCCGTCTCATGTCCTGACCGACAACATGGCCCAGATAAGTAACCTGTGAACAACCGAACCTACACTTTTCCGCTTTCATCGTTAAGCCGGCTTCAAACGTACGAAGCCTCGCATTCTTGTCGTAATAGAATTTGGCGTTCTTTTGAGCTAGTGCCATGTTCTTTCCGACTAGTTCTTGGGTTGCGCTTAGCCGCTCCAGTAAATTTAGCACGTATTCAACCACGGTTGGACTCTCCCCTCTTTCCTCCCACATCTCTCTTAACATTCTCAGTGGAGACCGGAGTGTCCTCCCATACACTAGTTCTGCTGGTGAGAACCCTGTCGCCTCATGTGGAACCGTTCGCAAAGCAAACAAAGTTGCCGGCAGACAGTTCTCCCAGACTTCCTTGTGCTCGTAACAGAGTGCACGCAAAACTCGCTTAAGCACCGAATGCCACCTCTCTACACTGTTTGACTGAGGGTGATAGACAGAACTGTGTATTAACTTTACCCCGCACTTTTGCAAGAATGTGGAAGTCAGTGCGCTCGTGAATACTGACCCTTGATCTGCCTGAATTTCGGCTGGAAACCCAACTCGTGCAAACACTGTCAAAAGCGCGTCTACTACTTCAGTGGAGCTGAGCTCTTTCAAAGGGATTGCTTCTGGAAACTTGGTAGCCGGACACAGCATGGTAAACAAGTACCTGTAGCCTGATTTTGTTTTTGGAAGAGGCCCTACCGTGTCTATTACAAGCCGTCTGAAAGGCTCTGTTATTAAGGGCACTACCTTCAGTGGAGCTTTCCAAGTCTCTCCTGGTTTACCAGAACGCTGGCAGGCGTCGCATGATCTTACAAAGTTTTCTACATCTTTGAAACAGCCAGGCCAGTAGTATTCCATAAGCAATCTTTCCTTTGATTTGTTTATGCCTAGGTGGCCGGACCACCCATTTCCATGACAAAGACTCAAAAGGTCCTCCCTATACTTAGTAGGTATGACTAACTGATCTAAAATCTTACCCTTTCGATCTCTGTAATGCCGATACAACAATCCTCCTCTCTCATGTATCGTTACGTTGCGCCTAGCAATGCCTTCTTTAGCTGTGTCACGTAATTTAGCTAAGCTCTCATCATTCTTTTGCTCAGCTGCTACCCGCCGTGGTTGCTCAGTGGCTATGGTGTTAGGCTGCTGAGCACGAGGTCGCGGGATCAAATCCCGGCCACGGCGGCCGCATTTCGATGGGGGCGAAATGCGAAAACACCCGTGTACTTAGATTTAGGTGCACGTTAAAGAACCCCAGGTGGTCAAAATTTCCGGAGTCCCCCACTACGGCGTGCCTCATAATCAGAAAGTGGTTTTGGCACGTAAAACCCCATATATTATTATTTGCTCAGCTGCCAGTGACTCTCTATCCACGCGTAAGAGTTGATCAAAGTTCTTTGAGGCCGGTGATAATAACGACCCTGTCTCGCTTGTGAGCGCGTCTGCTTGCTCTTCCTGCAGGCTAGAACTCTGACACTCTAGTGCTACGCTCTCATTGAGCTGGTCAGCTGGCAGGCTCTCCTCAACTGTTCTTTTGTCCCTCGGGCCTAGCTCGGACTCGGGTATTGAAGTTATGCCCTTTTCTGCTTCCGCTGGAGGAGCTTGAGCATTTTCAGCCGAAAGCGCCGCGATCTTACGAGCTTGGCCTCGGGTCAATGCCTGTACTATGCCCTCTCCCAGTTTCAGCCCTCTGTCACGCAGTAACTGATTCGAACGATTCGAAAAGATGTAGGGATACTGCAGTGACAAAAATTTGGAAACTGCAGCCTCAGTCTCTAGCTCCCCGAATGGTCCACTGATTTTGACTTTGGCCATGGGCAGACACACGCTATGTTCTTCTACAACCTGTTTTATCCATGCTACTTCTCCGGTGAAGTCATCTACCATCACGTAAGACGGATGGACAATGTCCAGCGTGGCGGCACTGTCTCTTAGCACTCGGCATGGTTTTCCATTAACTTGCAGGTCGTGGAGATATGGACTTAAAAGTTCCATATTCTCATCCTTTTCCTCCACGTAGGAAAAAACTACGCTAGACTTCTCGCAGTTTACAGCTATATGTCCCAGTTTGTGGCATTTGTAACAGCGAATTGGTCTAACAGATTCGAATTTTCTTTTCTGTTCTTTTTGTGCGGTTTCTCCGTTAAGTTTCTCCTCGCTCTTTTCTGCGGGCTTTTCCGCCATGTCTACAGGCTCGGATCGTCTAGTTTGCGCACCCTTTTTGAACGGAAATGGTTTCCGCGGTCCATTTCGACCGTCCCAGTTTCCCTCCTCGGCGTTCAATTTTCTACGGGTTGCGTACTCTTCGGCTAATTCAGCCGCCCTTTCCACAGTGTTTACATTACCTCTGTCTTGCACCCACAGTTTCACAGCTTGAGGGATGGTTTTGTAAAACTGCTCTAGACACATGCATTCAATGATCATGTCTCTGCTGTCGTACGCTTCCGCGCTTTTAAGCCACTCAACTAGGTTGGCCTTTAAGCTATATGCAAACTCCGGATAGCCCTCGCTATCTTTCTTGCCTGTGCTCCTAAACCTTTGCCGAAAAGCTTCGGCTGAAAGGCGGTATTTCTTCAGGAGACTAGCCTTAACTTTCGCATAATCATATGCATCCTGCACACTCAATCTGGCGATTACTTCCGCCGCCTCACACGGCAACATAGACAGCAACCGCTGTGGCCATGTACTCGGGCCGAAGTTCATCTTCTCGCAAGTCCTTTCAAAATTGCTTAGGAACAAGCCTATGTCGGTCCCGACCTCAAATGGCTTTAATAGCCTGTCCATGCGGTACGATTCTGCCTCACTTGATCGACCCAGAGCGCCTTCACTTCCTTGAGACATCTCCAAACGTTTGCTTTCAAGTTCCAGTTGCATTTTTCTTAACTCGCGATCTTTATCGCGTTCCTCTCTCTCTTGTTTTTCTCTGTCCCGTTCTTCTCTTTCTCTTTCCCGTTTCTCTCTCTTTTTGAGAAGTTCCAATCCCATTTCAATATCTTGCTCACTGGCCTGATTGGAAATTAGCTCCAATAATTCCGATTTGAGCATTTCCTTGCGTACATCTAGGCCCAGTTCCTCACGCACAATCAACAACTCGTCTCTCAGCAGTGTCCTTAACTCCATGACTGCTGCTTTACTGCCTTGATTCTGCTCTCTAAATCTAGCTAGGAAAACACAACCTAGCTAACACACAACAATCTAGCTTCCCTACTGTTCTAAACAGAACAACCACACAATGAAGCCTAGAGAGTCAAAGCAAAAACCAAGCACTCACCGCAGATACAGCACCATGTCGCAAAGTCCATCTCACCGCTGTCAGCCAGTTGTCAGGATTGGGGGCTCAATCCCATCGTCCGTGGTCCTTTGCCAAGATTGGAGTACGGCATGAATTTGAAGGTAGCTGGCCCATGCCGTCGTCCAACTTATTTGCGCTGAGATCGTTGAAGAAGTGAAGAACTGTTTCTCAACGAGAACGAGGAAAAGGGTTTATTTACAGAAACTAAATCAGTCTAACATGACTGCTTGAGAAAAAGAGTATTAGTCCAACAGGACTGCATGAGAGAAGTGACTCAGTCTAACATGACTGCTCAAGAGAAGTGTGTCCTCAGCATTCGCACAACCACAGTTTTTATACACTCGATCCGCCGGTCCTACGACGCGGCGACTGTTCGTTTACGCATCACCAACTCGCAGCTGCTCTGAAGATCAGTTTACGTACACAAAGGCAACCGCGCTCTGTACACAGAGGCAACCGCGCGGGGTGCCGTTCCGGGAAACTATCGGCGCTGATCGAGGGTCGCTCGTTGTTCCGTGCTAGGCCGAAGCGTGAGACGCTCAAAATACGTCGTCCCCACGGCAGCTTGTCCAGCGTTTCAAATCAGCTCCGCGTTGAGGAACTCCGGAATCATTGTTCATGCACCGAACTAGTCCCGTCACAATGTCGAAGGGGCTGGAGGAAGGCGGCGGATTCCAACGCAAAGGCCGCTTCTTTGAACGCCTCCCAGCTGCAGCGACGGAGAGGGAGAGGTGCGCGTCTTGCACCCCTTGTCGTAATCGGGTGGCAAGGTGGCAATCTTGTTGCGCAACTCGCCATTCTTGACAGGGCACTGTCGGCGCCATGAGACACTTGATGCGATGTTTCCGTACGCCGCGTTGGATCACCGAAACCTCAACACTGCACACAAAGCAAACACCACTGTGCTGACACCAGTAACACAAATGAAAAACGTGACCTGCTCGCAGCATCATGCGCGAAAGAAACAGATCAGCTGCTGGATAGTCTTGACATGACTTACTAAGCTGAAACCGGAACTACTGTACGGCCACTCTATCGAACCAGGCAGAAACGACAATGATAAGCGGGGATTTGCAGTAGTGCCGCTTCGTGGGGCAGCAAGGAGGCTCCGTTCAAAACAAAAATGGTGTTCATCAAGTCGAACTATGTGCCGGTCAGAGTCGGTGCATGATGCCCTCGATCGAGTTGGCTCAAGGAGTGTCCGAAAAATCAGACGAGAGGTTGCAAGGTGTCCGAACTTTCGGCATTTGTTATACATTATGGTCTATGGAGAGAATGGCGGTGCCGCGAAGCTGACCGAATAATCGGGCATGTCTGAATTTTTGGAGTCTGGAAAATCGGTCGGCGACTGTATGCCTCTAAACAGCATGTTAAGTGTTAGGCACTCTGAAATAGTCTAAAAAAAAAAGCACTTGCTTTAATGGAAGTTTTGGGTTCACAGCCGTGGTGTGCATCGCATCCAATGGCTGTGCGAACACTGGCGGCTGTAATTTAGCTTACATGAAATCATTGAGCGACTTTATCGACGACAGTACACTTTGCATGTACATTGGGGTCGGTATCAAAGACTGGCTGCTGTCAATCTGGTCGCCTCCGTCGCACAGTGCTGACGTCTGTCGCAACCACGATTGCCCCGTCGGAGATTCTTTGCAGAACGAGGCAGTGCTATCTGCACTCAGAAACTCCTCTATGGAAGCACCACCTATTTTATTGCTAGTAGCTACATGCTCCCAGAGTTCGATAATGTCAGCGGCTGGCACCATACCGTGTTGGTTTCAGACATGGGGGTTTCGAACGGGTGCACAAATCCTGCCATTTCCGTCGCCACGGTCTAGCGTTCAGGAACATATCACTCACGGTTTTCAGAATCGACGGTATCATCGACTGCGTAAGTTGGTACTTTGCTTGCAAAATTTATAGCTTTGTCTCAAGCGACACAGCTTTGCGCTTTGTCGGGGCACCTACTGCTGCTTCCACGCTTGCTGAAGGAGAGAGAAAGATTGTAGAAAGGGAGCGCAGGTGCGATTCGCTTCTCGATTTTTTTGTTTTGTTTTGTTTTGTTTTCTTTCTCTGTACGCTCGCCGGCAATGCGGACACGAAGCAGCCGGCGCCAACTTGCGATGCTCTTCATGGCTTTCGTATTCGGCACACAAGCAGGACGTGCTGCGCGGTAATGGTGGCAGATATGAACTCGCATAGGCAAACTTTTCGCCCCGTCTCAGTTAAGGGGAACTTAGCAAAGCAAATTTCTTGATTATTCTGCATGGAAAACACTGCCCAAAAGGCAGAATTTTGATCATTATATCCCATATGCAGTGAATAAAATATTGTTATACAGTGCAGATCACTTATAACGTAACCGCTTTTAGCGGGGGACCGGTTATAGCGTGGGTTTTTTTTTGACCACCGATATATCTCCCACAGAACTCAATGTACGGTGCAGTCCACTTATAACGATATCGAGAAAAACGAAAAATATGATCGTTATAACCGATGATCGCTATATCTGGAGTGCGGTTATTAAAAAAAATAATAAAACTCACCGCAGAACGAGACAGCACTGTCTGCAGTCAAAAACTCCTCCATCGATGCACCACCTGTGTCACCAGCAGGAACGAGCTCCCAGAGCTCGGCTATTTCATCGGCTTCCACCGTGTGAGTTCAGTGGGTTGGGGAATTTCGTCCTTACGCAAAAAGCCCGCCCTTTTTGAAGCAGATGTTTTCAAGATAGTTGGTATTGTCGACTGGGCGAGCTCATAGTTCCTCACGACGGCGCTCACCTTAAAGCCGCGTCGAGAGTCCGGCAAAATATCCATCTTCGTGTCAAGCAACACAGCTTTGCGCTTTGTCGGCGCCATCTTCGAACAGGGTTGCACCGTTGGTTGCATGCTGCTTAGGTGGCTTCAGCCTGCTATCGCGCTTGCTGAGAGAGAGAGAAACTGAGTGAGGGACGGGCGCCACTGCGCCGCTATGCTTGTCGCTTTTTTTTTAATTTATTTATTTCTCTCTCTTTTGGAGCGACTGTGACCGACGTGCATGAAGCAGCTAGTATCATCTCATCTTGCGGCACGCTGTGCCAACTCAGGTGCTCTTCGGTGCGCGGGCGCAGCAGGATGCGCTGCGTGGTAATGGCAGCAGATACGAACTTGCAGAGGTAAACATCGCCTCGTCTCGACATCGTTCATTTCAGGGAACTAAGCAACACAAACGTTACGATTATTTGGCACGGAAGACGCCGTCCAGATGGCAAAATTTTGATCGTTATATACGATATGCAGTGAATAACCTGTTGTTATAAATGGGTTTTTCCCCCATAGACCTAATGCATAGAATGACACTCGCATGTCGGCCCATCGTTATAACTGATATATCATTATATGTGGTATCGTTAGAAGAGGACTGCACTTTATACGCAGACCATTTATTGCGTAGGCGCACGAAGCAGAATACCGGTTATAGCGCGGTTCCTCTAAGCGCGCGACCATGAAATCAGCGCACGGAGCACGGCCCTTTCTCGGAGGTGCTGAGCACGGCCCGCACGGTTACCGGGTGCATAAACGCACAGAAGGGGGAGCGTGGGGGCGCGTTTGGGGACCAGCGGCGAAAAGTGAAACAAAAAGAAGGGTGGGAGACTTTAGAGGAAGGAGGGCGAGTGTTTTCGTCACTATAGTAGCAGCATCCAATCAGGGTGCATGCTGTGCAGAATGCAAGGTAGAAGCGATAGCGGCAACAGCGCACTCCTTTCTTTTTTTTTTTTTTTCAGTCTCTGTTGCATTTGGTGTGTGCACGTCGTGATCTCGTCGTGTCGTAGTTGTCCTCTGTGCACGTGTGTTGGCGGACTTTTGTCACCATGACGTCGGCGGCATCTTTAAGCGGTGTGAGAAAGAGGCATGCCTCATCGCTCTCAACGAAGGAATGCGTTATAAGGGACATAGAAAGTGGGCTGATGAAGGCATTGGTGGCGGCCAAATACAGTGTTTTCGACACAACCGTGTTGACCATATACAAGAACAAGGACAAATTGCGGCAGCAACTGCAGCAAGATTCGTCTTCCCTGTCACAGAAGAGAATACATACATCGAAGTACAAAGAAGTGGATGCAGCACTGTTCAGATGGTTCCGTGAAGTTAGGGCTCAGAGCATACCAGTGAGTGGCCCCATGCTCCAACAGAAAGCCAAGTCCCTTGGTGCTCTTTTAGGCCACGATGACTTCAACCCACTTAATGGATGGATCCAGCTATTCAAGGATCGCCATGGCATCAGCTGCAAAAGGGTGTGCGGCGCTGTGATGTCAACGACAAGTCCATTGAAGTCTGGCTTCGCTTAAATTTGGAAACCATGCTATCCACGTATATGGACAGAGACGTATGCAATGCCGATGATGCTGGCATATTTTTATAACCTTCTGCCCAACTGCACCCTTGCGCTGAGAGGCGAAGCCTGCTCTGGCCACAAGGCCTCAAAAGAGCGCATAACTGTGTTGTTCTGCACTAACATGGATGGAAGGGACAAGTGTTGCCTGTTTGTCATTGGAAAATCAGCTAGGCCATGTTGCTTTAAAAAGCGAGAGTGCCTGCCAGTGACTTACAAATCCAACAAAAAGGCGTAGATGATGCAAAACATGTTCACAAGCTGGCTTTGCAAGTTCGATGAAGACATGGTGGCATAGAAGCGACAGGTCGACAGCTTGTGCTCATTCTCGACAAATGCACAGCCCACAACATCAAGCCAAAGTTGACTGCAGTCAAGTTAAAGTTTGTCTGCCAACACGACTGCAAAATGTCAGTCCCTCGGCCAGGGTGTCATCGCAACCGTAAAGACACTTTACAAAAAACACATCTGCGAAAGAGTTTTACTGAGCATGGCAGCAGCAGCAGCCTCTTAAAGTGAATTTAAGGAGCGCGATTGATATGGTTGCCGCTTCGTGGTGGCAGGTAAAAGTCACTACATTAAGCAAGTGCTTCAACAAAGTAGGCTTCGTGCGCAATGCAGAGGCTCTTGACTCCGATGAGCTGAGCGACAATGTTGCCGATGAGACGGTCAACACCGACGACGTGTGGTCTGACCTCGTTGAAAACAAGTTTGTTTCCTCCACAGACACCTTCCAAGAATATGTCTATGCCAGTGAGTTGGAGAGCTTCCTGTCTGCAAGGAAGCAAGCATGGATGATGCGATCGTCGCAGCTGTGCGCGGTAGCAGGGAGCTTGCAACCGCAGACGAGTCAGACGACGATGTCGACCCGATGCCAGACCCAGATATCCCTTGCAAAGACGCTTTGGAATACCTCAGCAAAGTGAAGATGTACTGCGCGAAGAACAGTTTGAGTGAGAAAGCGCTTCAATGCTTAAGCCGTGTAGAAGACGAAATTGTTCGAAACGCTGTAAAAAAAAAAAAAAAAATCTCCTGACGGAAATAACAGCGTTCTTCCTTTGATACTGCACTTGTCAGGACAACTTGGTTTCTGTGCTGTGTTGCGATGGTGTTGCATGTGTGTGTGAGTGAAATATGTAATAAATTGTGTTTGAAGGTGGGTGGTCCATTTGGCATAGGCAAAAAACAAGCCGAACTGAGCATGCTTTGGTTATAACATGGCACCGCTTATAGCACGGATCTTTACAACTCCCGCGACTTTAGTTATAAGCGGTCTACACTGTATATGGGTTTCTTTCTCATAGCCGTAATGCATAAGTTGATACTCTAAAGTCAACTCATTGTTATAACCGATACATCGTTATATACAGTATCGTTATAAGTGGGCTGCACTGTATAACAGATATCGATTATAGCTAAGTTGTCTTACTGTCGTGCGTGGAATTGTTATAACAGTTCATCGTACTTTATTGTGGAAAACTCATTTGTGCAATGTGCTCACTTGGAAGTGGGGTGTATGAGCAACATTTTTGTTATGCGCAGATTGTGAACAAGTGGAACACGGCACTGATTGGCCTGATGACCTACTTCCGGGAGGCTGTCGTGAACACACAAGAGCTGCTTGATCTGCTCGTCAAATGCGAGAACAAAATCCAGACCCGAATCAAGATTGGTCTCAACTCTAAGATGCCCAGCCGTTTCCCACCTGTGGTGTTCTACACGCCCAAAGAACTGGGGGGCCTGGGCATGCTGTCCATGGGCCACGTGCTCATCCCACAGTCAGACCTCAGGTTCTTGTTTTTATATTGTCTCAGTGCGAAATCACAATTCAGTCTGCTTTCTCCTTCATTGCACAGCATTCTGCATAAATGTGCTTTTGTGTTGTCCCACGTGTTGATCTGAGAAGGCCAACATGGAATCTGCAAATGAGGGGGGCAGGTTGATGTTCTAGCAAGGCATTGGCATCGCATGGCTATCAGTGTGGCCGAGCGCACACCCTGCCACTTGTGCAAGGATTGGGTTAGGTGAGAATATGTGGCATCATGCGCTACCTTCTCACGCATTTAGTGCTGGAGATTGTGTAATCTCTTGTTTCAAGCATGCGTTAAGGGGGAACGCGGCTTTCGCATCGCGAAAAATGGCCAAATTATCGAATTTTGAAAAATCTTATTTTCAATTTCTTTTACTCTTGTTCTCTCCGATTCCGAAATATCATCACTGTAAACCCCGTAGAAGTGCTCTAAAAAATTTGTTTTATCAGTGAAAGTGACAAAAAATTTCTTGGAAATAAAGAATGGCATTTTTCAATTCAAGCCACAATGTCTCCGGAACGGCGCAACCGAGCTCTGTCATCTTGGTCTCGTTGGAAAGTGCATTTCTCCGTTTTCAAATTTGCCGCTTCAGCTACCTCTTCCATACAGAAACAAGCATCAAAAAGCAAATGATTGAAGATCGTGTCTGAGTTTGCGATTGGCCAGCGAAAACATGCGCAGATAACAGATAACCAGCGAAAACATGCGCAAGCTAGCTTTGAAGCACATAGCATGTGAAAATCATAAGAAGCCAACAAACACTGACACCGAGGACAATATAGGGGAAATTACTTGTGCTTAGTAGATGAAATAAAGAAGCGATAAATTAATGAAAATGAAAGTTCGGGATCATTCCCCACCTGCGGCAAGTTGTTTTTTCATCCACTTTCATTTCCATTAATTTATCGTTTCTTTATTTAATTTATTAAGCACAGGTATTTAAGCACAAATACTGACACTAAGGACAACATAGGGGAAACCCTATGTTGTCCTTAGTGTCAGTATTTGTTGGCTTCTTATGTTTATGACTAATAAAAATAGAGCCCCTCGGTTAGCCCCCTTTCTTCTCGTTTACATATAGCATGTGAAAGCGGCACCGGAAATGCAGGATGTAGAACGAAATTTTAGGTTCGGTTTTAGGTTTTTCAGAGATGTACGGATTAAAAATTTTCAAATACCATAATACAGAATAATGTTATGCAGGTGCATTTACTACGACATTTCTTTGCTTTAAATGGTGAAACATTGCAATTATGTTGTCAAGAGTAAAAATAAACCTAAGACAGTACGGTAAGGTCTGGTTTATATAATCTTCGTTAATTGAGAAAATAAAGGGATTTGTGCACTATCTGTGAGGTTTTGCCAACCTGTACATTATTACACAGCATCAAATTCCGGTTAACTCAAAGGCATTTGGCCTTCCGCCAGTTGTCACTCAGTGTCAAGTGCTACTTCTGACTTATTTCATGGTGTGTTATTCTGTATCCCTGTGCAGGTGGTCGAAGCAGACGGACGTGGGCATCACACACTTCCGATCAGGCATGAGCCACGATGAAGACCAGGTGATCCCAAATTTGTACCGTTACATTCAGCCTTGGGAGAGCGAGTTCATCGACTCCCAGCGTGTATGGGCTGAGTACGCCTTGAAACGCCAAGAGGCACTGGCACAGAACAGGTGACAACTGCTTTTTATTCACCCTTGTTTATCCATTTCTTTGTGGACGTCTTTTTACCACGTTAAGGTTCACTGCAAAGCTATCTCTGTAAGTGGTCACATGAGATCATGTCATCTTTGAGCTTGTTTGAGAGTAAGTACTTCTAAAGAGACTGCACAACCAGTTCATTTGGGGATAGTACTAGTACACTACAAGATCCACAAAGCCCATCTGACCTGCTGCACATTCGAGAAGAGCCTCCTGCTGGTCCTCCTATCCACGAATCGTTGATGTCGAGCCACTGAGCCACATCCCTCCTCCATCTAAATTGCACCTCTCTTGAAGTGCGTGTCATATCCAATGTGCTACGCCGGCACAACGTCACGAATAAGCAGAATCTAAGTGCGAAAGACGACGGGATACTGCAGCAGTGTAACCATTACATTAGTCAAAATTACCGCAAAAATTGTACAGATTCCAACCCTCCCCCCCCCCCCCCCCCCAAAAAAAAAACGTTTTGACTTCAGTCAACCTGTCTGTAGATTGGGTCGAGACATAAAGGTGCAGTTGCCAACGTAACGCTAAAAACCATGGAATTTAGAATATTTGTTTTATAAATTGCGAGTTTTTCCGTTACTCGAATGTAACGTGTGGGTTGAGATCAAGCAGCGGAAATCATGAAAAAAAAGAAACTCTCATTATAATTAAGCAAGTACATCTTGCGCCGACCTGTGCCAAAACACTGATTTTGAATAAAAATGCCAAATTTAGCAGGGTGTGTATGTTCAGTGGCAACGACACATGCGTTGGCTAGCACTTAGCCCTTCAATCCAAGCCTAAGCAATGTGTTTCAACGTCGGCGTCCTTGAAGTGTGGGTGTGTTTGTTGGCATATAGTCGCCGACCGTTTATTTGGACCTCACGAGAACTGCGGAAATGCCCGAATAAACAGGTGTCCAAAAATGCAGATTAAGAAAAAAAAAATGAAATCCAATTTCCACGCACTTATTTGGGCTCGGCAATAGGCTTGAAGAAATCGTGAATGCGCCGTTGCACGCTGTTCCGTTTACGCACAATCGGATAAGCCTAAATCTCTGAGAGGGTCGAACGGTCACTATAGGCGGCTGAAAGCACAGTCACTGCTTGTACATGTTACACATGCGACGGCAGCGTAGCACATGGTGCGTCATCTTCCGACTCAGAACTGCCACTCCAAACGAGTGCAGAACCCGGCGGAAAGTGATATGCTCGGTGTGGAACTGTTGGTATTTTTGGTTTCGGAGAGAAACCTACTTCATAGGTTCCTCTCAAACCTACAAAGTTATTTGTAGTTAACTGAACCTGCAGAACAATTTGGTTCGTTGAACAAGGCTTAAAATACAGGGATCTCTATGGATATTTCAAGAGGAATTGCATTTGCTTCACTATCTTCGTTATTTCGTTATATCCCGTTTCATTTTAACGAGGTTCAAGTGTACTGAAAAGATTTTGCGCCAAAAAAACAACACACACAAGAAAGACGACGACACCACGGGCGCTACTTCAACTGTTTAATGAGGGTGAAAGCACTTGACATATATAGCCCTCCAAAACACCGCGCATGCGTACAAGGCAACATGGAGTACAAAGTTTTATCATAGTAGACGTGATAGAAACTTCAGCTCAGCCTCGTAAAGAAAAACCGATGTATCACTAACACAGTTAGCACCCGCTTTCTTGATGTAGAAGGCTTTCAATGTTTCACGCGATGTCTGATGTTTGCCTCTACCCAAAATCCTCGCTTCGCGGAACCGTGGAACACAATCGGTGCAAGCCCTGCAGTGATCCACAAGTCGCTCACCTTCATTATTTTTTATACCTTTTGCATGCTCCCTAAGCCGGTCGTTGACACAACGCCCTGTCTGTCCAATGTAGGATTTCCCGCAGGACAGAGGAATTTCATATACGACGTTTGTGGCACACTTTACGAAACGCTGGCCATGCTTCTTCTGACAGCCAGGCATTTGGCTTTCACAAGTTATGCGACGGCTTAGCTGGGCAAGCTTTTGGGGAGCAAAGAACACCACCTTGGAAGCCTTCTACATCAAGAAAGCGGGTCCTAACTGTGTTAGTGATACATCGGTTTTTCTTTACGAGGCTGAGCTGAAGTTTCTATCACGACTACTTCGATAAAACTTTGTACTCCATGTTGCCTTGAACGCATGTGCAGTGTTTTGGAGGGCTATATATGTTGAGTGCTTTCACCCTCATTAAACAGTTGAAGTAGCGCCCGTGGTGTCGTCGTCTTTCTTGTGTGTGTTGTTTTTTTGGCGCAAAATCTTTTCAGTATGCAAGATCACCAACTAGCCCAGCAGTTAACTCTTCTAAGGTACATTTCAAGTGTACATCTATTTCGCATCTGCACCACGTTCGGTTACCGCGATGATATTACAGCATGCCAGCAAACGACCTGCTTGCCTTCGCGAAACTTCTTGGTCACAGATATCCCATGGCAACTGTAATCGTCACTTAAATTTGCACTCGCGCTACACTCATTTCTGCTCGGCCACACGACACGAAATCACGCTTTTGCCGCCGCAGAGAGCAAGCCAAGGATGTACAATAATGTTTTGTAATTTGTCAACCTTACTGGCCAAATGGTGGTCGTAATTAAAAGTTTGGCAATAACACAAACCTCTGATATTGTGTTCGCAGCAACGATGTTCATGATGTGACTTGCACAGATTGTGTCCGAAAATTTTCATAAACCATCGTTTGGCGCACAAAATATCGGCTGCCGCTTTACATTGGCTTTATGGCACCTGTGTCTAAAGCGCGAATAAACCCAAATAATCAAGCTTATTCAATATAATAATTTGGATTGCTGAAGCATATCATTAAAACTTCTTTCTGGGCGAGTTGGTGCATACTTTACATAAAAATTGTTACAGCGCAAACACATGCAACCACAAAGTACCGTAAAAACCGGACTATAGGTCGGACCGGAATATAGGTCGATCCCACAACTAACGAATTCTAAAAATGAAAAAAATCTTTTTCAGTAGCAAAAGTACCGAAAGACATACACCCTTACCTATAAACAAATGCGACTCAGCGTGTTGCACAATGGTGACAGTATTCATTTAAATGCTGCTCGCACGTGCACCTGGCCATGTTTTTAGTGGTATCGCGCGACCATCGACCCGCGTGCTTGTCAGCACCTTATTAACGGCGCTGAGCAGCGAAACAAATGAGATACGCGCATGTGTACACATGCCCTTACTTTTGCTATTTCGCCGCTCCGTGCCGTGATGATAAAAGGTGCTGACAAACACGCGGATCGACGGTCGCGCGATACTGTTAAAAATTCGTCGGGTGTACAGTACACAGAAGGGCACGAAGTCCGCAAGCGCTACTCCGAATCGGAGCAACATGTTTGAACAGAGTCGGATGACGAGTGCTTCTCGCTGTCCAGTCCATAGGCGCGTGCGATCTCTACCACTTTCAAACGAATGCATTCGACAACAGGCAGCGATCTTACACGCAGCTCTCGGACGGACTCCGCAACCTTGCCTTCCAGTTCTGCAGTCCGCTGCGATCCGGCCACGAAATGACTTTTTCTTTTGGTTGCTGCAAGTTGTAATACGTTGCTTTTACCTCCGCCACTACTGAATGCTATTTTCGGATACTTCAAGTCCGCGCTGTGCCGCCAGGTTGCCGTGGGCTTCCGCGTACTCAATCGCCTTTTTCTTGAAGGCGACGGTGAATTGACGTCGGCTTCCGCTCATTTTGAAACAAAATGAAAATGCAGCCTTTAATTAATATAATTTTGCGACAGTGGAAACGCACAATGCCGTTGTCACAATGTCGCTTAGCCATAGAATAAAGAACCAACACGGCGCTGCTGGTGATGGCGATGGTGAAGGCGGCTGTTTACTTCATCCCCCCATTGTTGCAAGACTTCCGTAGTTTTTCCGCCAATGTCCGGTATATAAGTCGAGGGTCGACTTTTCGCGATGGTTTCTTGAAAAAAAGTTCGACCTATATTCCGGTTTTTATGGTATGAAGGACGGGACACAAGCGCTGACTGTCAACTAAATTTTATTGACGGAAGACGGATACCTTATATAAGGGGAAAGGCAGAAGTGAAGGGGGAAGGGAGTGATACAATCGGGGAAAATGACAATGCAAATCGATAATCGAACGTGCCAGCAGTCAACGGAATGAGGCGAAAAAAAAAGCAAGATAATGAAGAAAACTAAAAAACAAGAAAACGAAGGACAAGTACGCACATTTGGTCGCGCACGTAATTGAATGCACAGGATGTGAGGCTCGTTTGGGAGAGACGAAGATTCTCGGCAAGAGTGCCGACGCGACGGCGCGCGTCAGTTTGGAAGCGTTCCACATACTCAAATATGGCGGCAAGTGCGTAAACTCCCCTTCTGTATCGCTTTATGCGGCAGAGCTTCATTTTTTGGAAGCGACTGCTTACTGATTTCATTGTATGTTAGTATCCCTCGCCTTTTTTGGTGTTTTTCTAGTTTTTTCGTTTTCTTGTTTTTTCTGCGCCTGATTCCGTTGACTGCTGGCACGTTCGTTCATCGATGCGCATTGTCATTTTCCCCGATTGTGTCACTCCCTTCCCCCTTCAGTTCTGCCTTTCCCCTTATATAAGGTATCTGTCTTGTGTCAATAAAATTTAGTTGACAGTCGACGTTTGTGTCCCGTCCTTCATACTTTATGGTTGCATGTGTTTGCGCTGTAACAATTTTTATGTCGTGAAGCATATCAGAAAGCCAGTGGACGTTTTTATCGCTTTATTGTTTTCAAAAATATCTTGGAGTGTTTTTCTCGGCAAGCGATGTGAAATACTGGCCATTATCTTAACTCAAAGTCTCCAAGAAATTATTAATAATTACAAGAGGGTATTACACGAACAGCGTTCCCTCTACCTTGATGGGTGTTGTTCATTGTTGCCACAGTGACGATTTCTCATTCATTGTGCATAAATACGTTTAATTAACGAAGTTTATAAATTCCCCTTGGTTGACATACTTTCGTTGTCTGCGCGCGCGACTGCAGGACATGGGAACATGCAGACGAAACGAAAGTACATCTCTCTTGCTGCGGTGCGAAGTTTAAAAAAAAAAAACACACGTGGACATTTGGTTTGTGTGTTTTATTATTTCTACGATGGCTCTCCGGCTGGGAGCCCAGTGCCCGCGAGAAGGGCAAATGGCGTTCAGTTAGAAATGTTAGCTCTTTCCATGGCGCGTAGTAATGTAATAATTAGCAGACACGATCATTACCGCACATTGTATGAACGGTGCTTGTCAGCTCAAAATTGCCAGACCTGGTGAGGGGCCCTTTGAAGGGAAGCCCGTATTTTGGAGCACCATTGGCTCATGCCACACATCTGGCCCATTGGATCTGCTGTCCCTGCTCCTGAGGGTCTGAGTTAGTCAGCACAGTCTCCCAGAAAGATGTGTATAGAACAAGGACACTAGATGCTGTGTCTCAGTGTTTATCCAGTTTTTTCCACATTCTGCTTTTTTTTTCATGTTTTTCCAAATGAACTTTGAAAGGAAATAGTTTGTAATTGTTGCCTTGCAATGGCTCCTCTCCTGCCATATGTCCCCTGCTATGTGTTAGATGTTCCATAGTGGTGGACACCCTTCTGTGGCAATGAAGGGAAAGTTACCCAGTATGGTGGCACAAGACCACGCAAGACAGTCCTAACTCCACGAATGTGAGCTCATGTCTTGCACCAATCTGATTGGCAGTGCAGTGCTGCTTCCTTAGTCTTCCTCATGATTCATTGAACAATGTTTCTCCTTTCCTCATTATACGGTGTTTGACTGATGGTCAGCATCTGTGCAAATAATGTACACACGTCGCATTACTTTCTCTTATGGTGCATCAAGAGGCATACAGTAACACTCCTGGCTCTTTTGTGCTTGTTTGCTCATAGCGTATTCTATCATGCCATCACAGATGTTTAATGAGCATTGTCAGCTGCCCATTTTGCTGTTCTTGGTCATGGAATATTTCTGAACTCGTTTGAATGGCTGGATTACTTTCCAGACGCCTCACATTGGAAGATCTGGAGGACAGCTGGGATCGTGGCATCCCACGAATCAACACTCTCTTCCAGAAAGACCGACATACGCTGGCCTATGACAAAGGCTGGCGCGTGCGTACAGACTTCAAGCAGTACCAGGTAGGCTTCTTGCAAAGCTGTCGGGCATGGGCCTTCTGTGTTCCCTATCCCCTTTTGTCTAACACGCATGCGCCCCTCTCTCCACACTGCACGCTCTCGCCCCTATCCTATATTTTGCGAAGGCGCTGCTGTTTCTTTTTTTTTTCTTTTCTTTCATTTTTTTCTTTCTTTTGTCTTTTTCCTTTGCTTGGATCAGCCGGCCCCCTAGCCTGCCTGTAGTTTCTGCCTATGCTCTCAGCTTGCAATAATGGTTCTAGGGCTTTCCCAGTGTGGATGGCACATGTGGGATGAGAGGGGAGAGGTGGGCACTGCCCTCACAGACAATTTTCTGTGGCAATAAAGAGAAGGCCACAGCATCTGCCGACGTGTTACTACATCAAATACGGTAAAACCTCATTAAATCAGATTTCATAGGACTCGAAAAAACATGTTCGAACTAAGCAAATGTCAAATTATCGAGAGTATCTAGAAAACACTAAGCGAATGCTTACTACATTAACATGCTCCTATTTACTGCATAGATCCACAGATCAAATTTTTATTTTCCGCGAGAGCAGCGTAGAAATGGCAAGTCTCGTCATCTCGGAACTGGGGGGACGTGGGCATCGCAACGTCATCTTAGAAGTGGTTTTCACCACTGCTTGCAGATCCTAATGAATTTATCATGCAATAAACTGGCCTAGAAGAAATCGTGCATCCATTGCAATATAGCTGGCAGATTTGATGCAAGCCATGCGGGTTGTGGTGGAATTGCTCCTGTACTAATTTCGCTGTGTTTGTGATATTGCATGGGCATTGCACTGAGTCAAACCAAAGCTACAGCTCACCACAATGGCTCTGGACGAAACCATAGGCACCATCAATGCAATGGCAAAAGGCAACTGCGCAGTTCTCAAGGCTTGTGACCAGGGCACACTAAATGAAACCAAAACAACAATTTTGCACAACTGCTGTGGACGAAACCGTGGTGTGGTCATTATCAACTCGGCCGTAGGTGGTGACTACGCAGTTCTGTAGGCACCCAGCCAATGTGCACCCAGTCAATATGGAACTGCTGATAGGCACAGATGCTGCAGACGAAACCATCGTTGCAAGTCGCTGCAACTGTGGATGGTGAATATGCCGTTCTTAAGGGGGGACATCGGTTGTGGAGATTATTTACTGCATCTTATGGCCAAATCTGATGAAAATAAACAAGCTTACTTAGTTTCTCATGCTGATTTCAAATATGCAATAATTTTTCTTGTGGGTTTATTAGTTCAGGAGATTGACAGTGCTGCCACTGTATTGTTTCTGGAGACAATGAAAAAAAAAAAAAACTGCTCAGCAGAAAGTGAATATTATTGCATAGCTAGATGCTATAATGTGCAATAACTGCAATGCTGCAAAATGTTTTCAAATGAAATTCTAATTAGCCATTCTGCAGGTGATCGAAATTCTTCCTTGACCTAGGGCTACCACACCAAAAGAAAATTAATAAAATGGAAATACACATGCGCACAGATTTGAAATTCTGCTCTCAGCACTTTGTAATATGCAGATTAGGCTTTCTACTAAAGAAAGAATTAGTGTTGTAGCTGTTTTAGATCATGAGATATCACTACGACAGTCTAGTGAAGTGACCGAAAAACGTGTTTTGAGAAATGTGAGAAAACTTGCAAAACACTATTTTATTTACAAATTTACAGCTGGAACAGCTCCGTAGGCACCAGGCATGTAGTCCTGCTGACTCCCAGCCCCTGTGTGCCGCTTTTTGAGGGACTGGCGCAAATTTTCTGATGCTTTGCGCTTCTTGGCTGATGCTGCCATTCGACGCCTATCTTTCTTGGCCTTGTGGGTGCGACTTTGCTTGCTTGGATTTAGACATAGCTCTTTCAGTATGTCCTTTGAGGCCCTTGCATTGCCTGCATTGAACTTTAATACTGCCTCTGCCACAGCAGCCTCCACCGTGAATAAAAAAGCGTGCCGGTCTTTTGGCGCCAGTGCCCAGATCATCGAACGCAGGCTTTCATTGTTATTTTGCATTTTACCACACTGGCCATGTTACAGCAGTTTCTTGTCTAAAAGACGTTCATATGCAGTATGGGACGTAAAGCCTTGCACACATGAGGAGGAAGCTTTCGAGGATGTTTTGGAACCGGCTCACGCTTGGCCACTGCAGCGTTTTGCTTGCACCAGGAGTTTGGGCCTGATGGACAAAGAGTGCTATTAGCCACATCATCGTTTGATGTAATGTGATGATATGTGGCCATCACTGCATATTGAGTGGCATCTACATCTCTTTTGTGGGCCTTCAGAGCCCATCCACAGTATGAGGTTAACTTGGAGATCGTCTGCTGTTAAGCGGCCCTTTCCACCAAGACTCCCATGTCCAGGGCCTCTGTGTTTTGCCACCAAGTTGCGCAAAGCCATCCCCATGCGCTTTTGCTTGTGATTCACGCAGTCCTCTTTTTTAATTGGGACATACCCGTACACTTCATCATCTTGTAAAGCGAGATAACTGTGGCTGTCCCCGTCACAAAGCACTGTTGTATACCGCAGATTGTGCCGCTCCAATGATTGCCTGAAAAGGATGAGGGCAGCTTCCACCTCCATCTCCCCAGCTTTCTTATCAGTGTTCTTCCGACACTTGTGGCCATTCTTCCAGGCTCCATAGGAAAGGTCACTTTCCTTAGGCCCCGACTCGCACCCAGCACAGAAATTGCTCAATACAACAAAGCCGAGCACAAGTCCGCTGAACAACTCGATCACGGTGCCAATGCCGATATTGAGCGTATGACCACGGGTCATGACCCGTCATACCACTCCGCGATGTTTCCGGTATGACCCACGTTCAATTTGGCGTAAAGTTCGCGAAACGACTGCATGCACTCGCTCGTCAGATTACGCGCCACGCGATCGGCCACTGGCGTCAACTTTGTCTTCATGTAGCTCTGCCACCTTTTCGTGTGAAGAACCCGATGGCTGATGCCTATCAATGAGAAAACGTCATATAATGCGGTCTGTTGGTTCCCCGTTGCCTGCATGGCACGCATAGCCAAAACGTTCACAGCAAAGGGTTTCATTCGTTCAGCACTGAACACGTGGTGAGCTCCACACCGACGTAATCTCTCCACAGTTTGCGCACATAAAATGCAGCATCACAGCGAGTCCGTATTCCCGCTCGTCTCGGACGATTTCTAAGGCACCATTGCAGATGTTGCAGTTTCGGTTAGAACAGTCACCAGGTTTAACTTTCTTTTAAATGCAGCAAGCCTTGTCAAATTCAGTGCTGTGGTTTTTGAGGAAAACAAGACAGGAGCTCCTGAGCTAAAGCTTGGTTGGGTTTGTATAAGAGGATGACGCACAGGCTAGGCACATAACAAGCTTGAAGTTAGGGTATGCGTTTCTTTGACTGTTGTGCAGGTGCTGAAGCAAAACCCTTTTTGGTGGACCCACCAGAGGCATGACGGCAAGCTGTGGAACTTGAACAACTACCGAACAGACATGATCCAAGCCCTTGGCGGCGTGGAAGGCATTCTCGAGCACACTCTCTTCAAGGGAACCTACTTCCCCACCTGGGAAGGTCTCTTCTGGTGGGTGTGCAGCAGTTTGAACATCTTCTTAAAAGGAAGCTGTGATTCAGCTAGTGGGGTTTTGCCATAAAGAATTTGGTCATGTGATGTGGAACATTTGTTTGGAATGTGTGTAATTAAGCTGAAGCAGTTCATTTGTAGTTAAACCTTAACATAACCAAGTTCTGTAAAATTGGCAGTTTGCTCCGTTATATTGAAATTTACTTATTTTAAATGTGACCATTTATGCATATAAGTATAGCTGCCAATGAACTGTTCTTACACAAGAGGGGCCAGCAAAATTTTCCAGATTATCAGGCAGATGCAAAAAGCAAACGTGTATGCTAAAAAAAATTGTTTTGTTCATTGTGGAAGTTGGCGGCAAAAGACAGTCATGCGTTGTCTACGATATGTTCGTTGGCAGCACAAAACAGAGCTAGCCACGCTTTCGTGTCCACTCTGCCCTTGCAGCTAATACACTGAAACCTTGTTAATTCAGATTCCACAGCACCCAAAAAAAATGTCTGAATTAACCGAATGCCGACTTATCGAAGATATCAGGAAAATAATAAACAAATGCTCGCTATGTGAATGCACTTTAATGTCGAACCTCGATATATCGAACAGCGCGGTGAGCACGAAATAGTTCGATATATAAAATCACGTAAGAAAAACTCATAAAAATTTGTACAAATCAATCTGAACCAATCGTGGCACGTAGAATACTCACTTGAAGCTTCACACAAAGTATTTATTTCTTTTGCTGAAAGTAGTGCGGCAGTGTAGTCTGCTTCTTATTGCCAGCCGTGTGCTACACCACGGCGTCCTCAACATGGTCTGAACAATCCACAAGCAATAGGCCGGTACCTTCTATTGCACTGCAATAGCAGGGTGGAAGGGCCAAAGCAGCTACAATCTCACTTGAAGTCGGGAGCGAGGCGTTATCAACGCATGCAGAATCAACCTCAGCAGCGTCTTCGTTTGGCCGCTACTTCGTTTGCGATCTCCAGTCCTGTAAATCGAAGCATTTTGAACATACTTCATAACATACTTTTGAGCCTACTTCATAACAAAGTATGAAGTGGCATCTGCCAAACCCTCTATGAGTGAGTGAGCGCGCCCTGTCGCGCGTTGTTGTAGGTGCAAACTGCCATTGCTCATGAGGCTCGGAGCGCGACACCGAGGGGGAGTCAGTGTGACAAGAGCACTGGGACGTTGACGTTGTCAAGCTAGCCAAGCTGCCGCTTGTATAAGCCGCTACGTTCAGATGGCGCTGTGCACGCGATCAACGTATGCAGCTATAGTGCGCAGCAGTCGGGAACACCTATCGCACCACTGCTATCTTCGAGGGTGTTGCGGGAAAGCTCGCCATCTGTCAACAGAGTGCAAATGGTCTGGGGTGGCGGTATTAGATACAGTCGCCTACCGATTTTGCGGACTCCAAAAATTCGGACATGCCCGATTATTCGGTCAGCTTCGCGGCACCGCCATTCTCCCCATAGACCATAATGTATAACAACTGCCGAAAGTTCGGACACCTTACAACCTCTCGTTTGATTTTTCGGACACTCCTTGAACCAACTCGGTCAAGAGCACCATGCACCGAATCTGGCCGGTGCATGGTTCGACTTGCTGAACGCCATTTTTGTTTTGAACGGAGCTTCCTTGCTGCCCCACGAAGTGGCGCTACTGGAAATCCCCGCTCATCATCATCGTTTCTGCCTGGTTCGATAGAGTGGCGCTGCAGCAGTTCCGGTTCCAGCTTAGTAAGCCATGTCAAGACAATCCAGCAGCTGATTTGTTTCTTCGCACACGACGCTGCGAGCAGGCCACGTTTTTTCGTATGTTTGACTGGTGTCGGCACGGTGGTGTTTACTTTGTGTGCTGTGTCGAGGTTTCGGTGATCCAACGCGGCATACGGAAACATCGCGTCAAGTCTCTAATGGTGCCGACAGTGTGCGCGCAGACTGCGCTGCGGAATGCAGGCAAGCGGGTGTCGGGAGACCCAAGATTTGTCGTCTTCCGATGTGCACCCTACTGACGCGGAAAATATTCTGCTGAGACCTGCGCAGTGGTTGCATTGCGACTCCGGACACCGTCTCATTTGACTGTACTGACGTGCGCAGAACTCGATGACGGCGAGATCATTCGTCAGGTTTCTGCTGCACTGTACGGACGATGACTCTTGAGTCGGAAGATGACGCACCATGTGCTACGCTGCAGTCGCATTCGGAGCGTGTACAAGCAGTGACTGTGCTTTCAGCCGCCTATAGTGACTGTACGACCCTCTCCGAGATTCAGGCTTATCTGATTGCGCATTAACGGAACAGCGTGCAACGGCGCATTCACGATTTCTTCAAGCCTACTGCCGAGCCCGAATAAGTGCGTGGAAATAAAGTATTTCATTTTTTTTTTCTTAATCTGCTTTTTCGGACACCTGTTTATTCGTACATTTCCGCAGTCCCCGTGAGGTCCGAATAAACGGTCGGCGACTGTATATCCATTTATGTTCAACCCCGTTTGAAAGATGTCGAGGTTTCACTGTATTTACTGAATGGATGGCAAATCCTGTTTTATTTTGCATAAAAGCAGTGCAGAAGCCACAGTTTTCATCATCTCTTGACTGATTAGCGCTTGCAGCGACGAAGGTCTTGTGACTTTCTTAGCAGTGCAGCCACGGGGCATGTCTTCATCTGAGACATGGTTTTCACTAACGTGCGCATCCACATTATTTTTACGCCAAGGAGCTGGTTGCCAACAGACAATCCATGCATTGCAATGTAGCCGGTGCTCTTCATCCTCAACAGCTTGGCACTGAGACAAAACAAAACTGCTGTTTGCCACAACCATTGTGAATGGAACTGCGGCTGCTATCGACATGCTCATGAACGCCGACCTCGTGTTTTTGGAGGTATGCGGTCGACGCAGAGTTGGAATGAAAGTCAAAACAAAACAGTATACTGTTTGCCACAACCACTGTAGACGAAAACATTAGTGAGCATATTAAAAGGTTGAATGCTTTAAATATTCAGCTTCTACAGTCTGAATCAAACTTCGCGGCAATTGAAGTGGTCAAATTGTCAAAATTTTCTATTTTCTGATTATTTTTTTTCACGATCCACGGATCTTTATTTACCTCGTGGTGAAATATAACAAAATACGCTGTAGAAATCGAGAAAGTAGCACTTTCGTAGAATGCTAGCATCAAAAATTTCGATAAAATGGGGCTTCGGAAGGCCCTATCGCACCGCGAATCGCGCCCGGCTATCCGTTGACGCAGCGCCACCATCTTGGTATCATCATAAAGAGAAGTCGGAACTAAAGATAGCCGGAGCATCACATTTCTCCACTGAAAAATAAACCAGCAAACGCAAGCAAAATGAAGGCAAATGCGGCATTGCGATTGGGCGTAACGGTCACGTGGGGCACAGGGCGCGCTCCCATCGGCTGTTGTAGTGTCGCGGATGTTGGGAGAGATGGAGTCGGGAGAGGCAGGGCAGCACAGCAATAAAGATGTTAATTTACCCAAACTCAAAAACTCAAAGCAGAACTCGGGTAACTAAAACAGCATGAAGAGATGCCAGCACCTAAGCCACCTTAACAGTGACTAAACATTGCCTTATTGCCGGCCACGTCAGTCCTTAGCGCATTGTACGCTGAAGTCTGGCAACCCTAGCCTATGGCTGTGCACTAACAAAAAAGGAATGCTCTTACAAAGTTCTGTCGTCGCACATATCTCCAACTCCGATGCGCGTCAGCTCTTGCTCATAGTTGGTGCTCCCGCCGACTCCGGAAGCTTTGCTGCCTTGGTATCGGCCGTCTCGGATATCGGTGGGCTGAATTCTGTCGGTGACGTGGCACTCCGGCCTCCCTGGCTAAGCCTTACGCCAAGTTCTGCCACTACTTCGAGTGCCGACGTGACGCCCCGAGGACTATCGTGCGTGCTGGTTTGCCTCTGAAGGGGGATCCTTCTTGGAGTGTCCGGCACCGCCGTGAAAGCCTGCAGCAGGTCCAAGGAGCCTCGCTCGAACGACGCTGAGGTCGACGGCCACACCCTGGATCGCCAACGTCACGGGCTTGACCGAACATCCAGGCTCCCTTCGCCAGTATGAAGCTGACGCTCCAACCTTCTTGGCACAGCGCCACATCGATCATGCCAGCTCAGTGCTGCTTCTCTCCCAATCACAGCTCGGGTCACGCGCCTCAAGGGCTGGTGCCGTGCGCACCGATCCGCGCACCTCGTTCTCTTCCTTTTTGCGCCGCATGTCATTTACATATGACATGTGGATTTGAACTGCTGACGAACCTCTCTCGCACGCATTTGCGCAGCAGCGAGCTGCGCGTTTGATCAACATGACGATTGTGGCAGCTTATGCACCTTTTCTGTGATGATCATCAAAGAAACGACGTTCCGAACAGCCCATGTGTACGGAAGACCACGAAAGGCGTGGAAAAGGGGTAGAAAACTACTCATAGAAGTGGATGCCGCCGAGCTAGTTGACGAGGCACAACCGGCGCACGTAGATTTCTGGGAAAGCGCGCCCACGTGCAGTTCTGACGACGTGACCACATAACACCTACGCGACTGCGAGCGATGATAAAGGCACGTCCACGAGTGATAGTCACAGCATCACCGCGAACGACCGACGGTGATGTTACGTCCGCATGTGGTGGTGACGGCAATGCGACATTGGCGGAGCAGAAGTTCTCGTGTCAAATAGTCAGCTGCAGATATCAAGTTCACCTTCACTAATTGTACCAGAACTTATCATTCGCGAATTAGCATGCAGGAGAAAAACTAAGCCCTTAGCAAGATATTGAAGACCGTCATACCCTCAAGTACACTTCAGGAAATACATAGAAACAAATAGGATCAAAATTGGTTCAGGCATTCCCATGCTACCCTTTCCACAGACAATGCAGAATGTCCAAAACACACGTCTGAAAAAACGTCTCTCGAAGTTTTTGGAGCATTTCACATCTCTCAAAATTCACCAGGATTGTAGTTTTTGCCGTCTTTGTTTGCAGGTGGTTTTTGGGGTCTGTGCCCTTTTATTTAGTGCACACGAGACGTATTCTGGCCCACTGACGAGGTGCTGTCGCACAAAGTACCTAGCTGTGCAGTCCGAGGTGCCGAAGCATGAAATGCCTAGTCGAGGGCTCGAGGAATCGACACTTGATGTGCTTAGTTGCGCAGTCCGAGGTGCCGATGTGCGGAATGCCTAATCACGGGCTCGAAGAGTCGACACTTGATGTGCCTCGTCGTGCATTCCAAGGTGCCAACGCATGAAATTACTAGCTGCGAGCCTAAGGAGTCGTCACTCGATGTGCTTAGTCGTGCAGTCCGTGGTGACGACGCGCGAAATGCCTAGACACGGGCTCGAGGAGTCGACGCTCTATGTACCTAATCTTGCAGTCGGAGGTGCCGATGCACAACATGCTTAAGCGAGGGTTCGAGATGTCAGCGCGCAATGTGCTAGATCATCGAGTCGGAGACTCCTATGCGTAAAATGCTTAGCCACAGGTCCGAGAATTGTGTGTGCAATGTGCTTTGTCACGAATTCCATAACAGTGAGTGCTGAAAGGCTTAGCCGTGCTTCCAAGGATTCTGCCTGCGAATCTTGGTCGCGATGTCCGCATTGCCGATGCTCGGTATGCTTAGCCGCGGGTCTGAGATGTCCACAAACGTAGGAATTGGCCACGCTGCTGCAATGTGCGCATAGGGTCCGTTTTGACGCTTAGAGATTACCACAAGTGGAGACTTCCAGACTTGCACGGTGCAAAGAGCCGAGCAAGCAACGCTAGCACCGGACCAATGGCAAACTGGGCTGGAATCACATGGCGGGCACGGCCAGTCGCAGACTCCGGCACTTCAATCATTTGCTTTTTGTGTGCTTGTTCCTGTATGGAGGAGGTAGCTGAAGTGACAGATTTGGAGATGGATAAATGCGCTTTCCAATAAGGCCAAGATGGCGGCACTCAGTTCCGTCGTTCCGGAGATACCGTATTTACTCGCATAATGATCGCACTTTTTTTGTCAGAAAAATTGACGCAAATTCAGGGGTGCGATCATTACGCGGGTTAAATTTACCGCGAAAAAATTTTTTTTTTTTCGCCCCGCGTTTGCTGCGGGATGCGAGATTGCGGGTGCGGGACACCAAAACAAAAATGGCGGCCGGCGGAGCAAGCCGAGCGCGCCGAACGCGATTTTTTTTTCTTCTCGTGAGTACATTACGTGTATTGAAACAGTTTCTTCCGTATCAGTGATGAATAATATCGTTAATATCGGCAAGTTTGCGGCAGTAACGTAGCCATGTCCACTTTGAGGGGACAGAAACAGGTGGGCGTGCTTAGCTGCCAGTGACATAGAAATGCATGGGTGCGACATCTGTCTTCACTACTATCCTTATACGGCACGTTTCCGCTAAGGGTGGGCGAATATCTTAGCTGTGTTACAAGCGTCGGCGTATGAATAGGGTGCACTTTTATCGTATCAGAGTAAACGTGGCTACTATCATTGCCGTGCGCGATTTGTTGCGTGCTCACGAGTACAAAAGCAGATGAAAAGAGTCGAAATGCGCCTTTATTGTTTTTGTTGAGATCAACCATTATAAAGCCAACCCATAATAAAGGCAAGTTTGGTTGTACCTCATTTTGTCATAGATGTGCGGAAAGTGACGAAAGTAATGAAATGAGGCATCTACTTAAGAATGTTTGGTGCGTGTAGGCCGCTTGGCTTGTCTTGAAGAGGCGTTCGCGTAGCATTCGACAGATGGTAAGCGCGATCATTATTAGCTAGACTTAGCACACGACATATCGCTGCGGCAAGTTTGGGGTGCGATCATTACGCGGGGAATAAAAAAAATCGAATTTTGACGACAAAATTTAGGGGTGCGATCATTATGCGAGTAAATACGGTATTGTTGCTTGAAAAATGCTGTTCTTTCTTGATTTCCACGTAATTTTTCGCCCCTTGGCTGATAAAACAAATTTTTTATGGCACTTCTACGTGTTTTACAGTGCTGATAATTCGGAATCATATAGAAAAGGAGTTATAGAAACTGAAAATGTGATTTTCAAAAAATTGACTTTTTGGCCATTCTTCGCAATGCGAAAGCTGCGTCCCTCCTTAAGAGATAACCTGCTGACTGCATCAGCATCACCTAAATGTAACTGATGGTTTTGATGTCTGGTATTTATGAGTGCATAGAGCATGCATGCAGCATGGCCCATGTGGTTTCTTTAAACTTTTGAGTAATGGCAACCAAATTGGCCATTTGACCACTCTTGAAAATTTGTATTCACACTGTACAATTTATGTTACAAATATTTTTAAGCCGCAAACAAGAAACATGGCATAAAAGGAAGGTCATAGACAGGACAGGTGCATATGACCTTCCTTTTGTGCCGTGTCTCTTGTTTGCGCTTTAAAAATATTTGCCAAATAAGCACCAACTAGGCCCACAGAAAGTTCTTCCAAGTACAATTTATTTGTTTGCAAAAAGTTGTTGTGTTTGCACCCCTCAGATGAAACTGACTTTTGGTCTTGCCTCCAGGGAAAAGGCCAGTGGGTTTGAAGAATCTATGAAGTACAAGAAGCTGACTAATGCGCAGCGTTCTGGACTAAACCAGATCCCCAACCGGCGCTTCACCCTCTGGTGGTCACCTACCATTAACCGTGCCAATGTATGTACACATTTTTTGCGTGCTATTCCTAGTCTGTCTATAGTTTACGTGCACTGCAGTACAGTCACTGTCCGATTTTTCGGACTCCCTGGTGGGGGGCCACAAGAACGTACGAAAAAACGAATGCATGCCTTTTTCTGCCCTCAAGCACTCAAATCACCACAGGCTTGTCCAAAATAGCTTTGAAGGAATACTAATACAGTGAAACCTCGTTAAACCGTAGTTGGCCGGAGCTCGGAAAAAGTACGTACTAAACCGTCGTACTGTTTAACCGAATTAGCATGAAATCGCCCACTTACCTGTCGAAAACGGAACTCTGAGAGAGTGCGATGAAAGGGGAAGAAAACATACAGTATTTATTCACTTCGCGTGACAAGTGTTATTTTCGTTTGATGCCGAGGCGCCTAGCACGAAGACAGCGGCCTCAAACTTACTGAAGCTGCGTGCCAGCTTTTCAGCCAGCCCCCTCTTCTCGGCAAACACTCGCATGGCAGGTTCCTCGTTGGCGTTGCGTATTCTCCGTGCAAGCGCGCAGTAGTGCTGCAGAAGTCCCGAGGCGCCTTTTTCATTGCTGGGTGCCGGAGTTCGGAATACTTTTCATTTGGAATAGTTCCATTATTGCGCCCTGTTCTCGTCGCGACGATTGCTTTCATGAGGATGACGTAACGAGCAGCTTCTGCCACAGTCGGGCCTGAATCGCCCGTGCTGTCGCTTTCCTTGTCGTCCTCATCACTGTCGCTAGTCGACACTTCGGCAACAACAGAGGCAACGATGGCAAAAAGTCGAACCTCGTAGCCGACATCTCTTCACCGTCGCAGCAGCGCTGCCGAGCAACTCCTTTGCATTCCAAATGCCACACACCGTAGTCGTCGTTGTTGTTGTTGTCCTGAGTGGCCGTGGCACATACCCACAGCAGATCCCTGTCACGTGCCAGCGCCGACGACTTCGTGTGAAGTTCGATAGCACGCACGATGTCTAATTTTTCTTTTATGCTGAGCACCCGGTGTCATTTTTATCCGAGCTTCGGCACGACGCGAGTCCTCACTTGCACGACGCCACAACGCTCTGTGGCACGGCATCGAAATGATGTTGATGTGTCTTCGCGCGCAAACGCACAGGACGCTTGGAGGCCGTTGTTCCGACCTCTGAGGCTTGTTGTTCTGCTGGACCGCCCGATGGAGGCGACGCACCACCGTGTTTGCACGACGAAAAGTGGAAACGCTACGTTTTAACCGATGCGTACACAATAAGCTGGTACGGTTTATGAGGATACAAAACACATATTGTTTAATGGCCGCTGAGTCGGGGATTTGACTTAACTACTTTTAAAACGAAAGTACTGTTTCAGTGGGTACAGTTTAACGAGGTTTTACTGTACACATCTCTGTCAGGCGTATTGGACGAGTTTCAACCGTCTTTACGATCCTGTTGTGTTTAGCCTGCCGATTGTTGTGCGGTCGGCCACGATGCGCCCAAAGAAACTCGAGATGCTACTCGCATTCGGTGCAAGGAAGCTTCTTCGTTCTATGAAGCTCACTGCTCGCGTGGGCCCTGATGCCCAAAGAGCAGCATGCGTTGCTGATTGCTGTGAAGACAGCACTGCCTGAGGCAGTTTTAAGATGTAATGCTGGCTGCCACAGGGCCACGCAAAAGCTCATCAGTGGGGCTAACACCTGGCCATTCAACAGGCAGCCGAGAAAGATTCTCTGCACTTGAAAAAGGCCTAGAAGCGATCACAAGAGAAGGTGGAAAGGCGGAAACAGAATAGAGTGCCTAAGGCACTCTTCGCGCCACCGCCGAAACCTGAAAGGCTCGGAAAATGTGAGAGCAAGAGGGAGGGAGACTCTGACTGTACTCCCGCTGCGCACGTTTTCCGACTTGCGGAACAGCTTTTCTCTCTCTCTCCCCCCCCCCCTCCCCTCTGTCTCTCATTCTTCCCCCGCGTAACCATAGTGACCGGCTCGGAAAGGGTAGCAGGAACGAAGGCGCTGGCGACCTCCTCCTTTTGCCCACCCCCCCTTTTTTTTGTCATTGCTTTTTCGCAAGTTTTGCTCAGCCAACCACAGCTCGCGCCTTTCGTACATTGCTGTCGCCCTCGGTAAGTATCCATCACGAGGGCTTTGTTGGTGGAGGCTGTTGATGTTCTTGTGTTTCGTGGGCATTATTGTTTTGCGTGCGTCTCACGACGTGTGACTGGATCGTGGTGGGCTGACGCGGAAGCAATGGCCGCAAGCCGCGTCAAGAAGCGCAAGAACCTGGACGTTGCGACAAAGCTGAAAGCCATTCAGCGCGTTGAGGCGGGCGAGAAAAGTTCAACGGTGGCAGACGACTTCGGGATTCCTCGGAGCACTCTAAGCACCTTGCTAATAAGCAAGGTGAACATAAAATCAAAAGCAGTGGACCAACTAACGTCAGGAGCTTGTCATGTGCGCACTCCTGCCCACGAGAAAGTTGAAAAGGCTCTCTATGCGTGGCTTTTAGAGGTTCGGGCTAAGAACATTCTAAGATGTAAGGGCTAAGAACAAGCAGACCAACAAAAGAGATTTTTTTTTTTTTCACGCAAATAAAGCATTATTTTTCATCCTGTGTGCGGAATAGTCATTCTTGAATGCGCCGATTGGTAGGTGATCGTCCGCCACAGGTAAAGTGTCAGGACCTTGTGTAAAGTGTCAGGGATATTGAATTTTTAATATATCGAATTAATTGACGATCCCCTTTGAGTTCGATACATCCGTGTTCGACTGTATGTGCTCAAAACTTTCAAAGCTCATTTTCTCAAAATGAATTTTTTGGCTGGTGATGCTGCTTGTTCCAGCCATATCTGTGTAACCGCTCATCAGATTTCCAGAAGTTTTTTTTATTGTGTATCTGAATAAATTTCTCCTGAATAATTTCTCTGAATAAATAAGTGTCGGGATGAAAGGGGACGCCAAAGACTTGAAAAATTATAGACCGATCAGCTTACTGTCCGTTTCCTACAAAGTATTTACTAAGGTAATTGCAAATAGAATCAGGAACACCTTAGACTTCTGTCAACCAAAGGACCAGGCAGGATTCCGTAAGGGCTACTCAACAATAGACCATATTCACACTATCAATCAAGTAATAGAGAAATGTGCAGACTATAACCAACCCTTATATATAGCTTTCATTGATTACGAGAATGCGTTTGATTCAGTCGAAACCTCAGCAGTCATGGAGGCATTACAGAATCAGGGTGTAGATGAGCCATATGTAAAAATACTGGAAGATATCTATAGCGGCTCCACAGCCACCGTAGTCCTCCATAAAGCAAGCAACAAAATCCCAATAAAGAAAGGCGTCAGGCAGGGAGATACGATATCTCCAATGCTATTCACAGCGTGTTTACAGGAGGTATTCAGAGACCTGGATTGGGAAGAATTGGGGATAAAAGTTAATGGAGAATACCTTAGTAACTTGCGATTTGCTGATGATATTGCCTTGCTTAGTAACTCAGGGGACCAATTGCAATGCATGCTCACTGACCTGGAGAGGCAAAGCAGAAGAGTGGGTCTAAAAATTAATCTGCAGAAAACTAAAGTAATGCTTAACAGTCTCGGGAGAGAACAGCAATTTACAATAGGCAGCGAGGCACTGGAAGTCGTAAGGGAATACATCTACTTAGGGCAGGTAGTGATGGCGGATCCGGATCATGAGACGGAAATAATCAGAAGAATAAGAATGGGCTGGGGTGCGTTTGGCAGGCATTCCCAAATCATGAACAGCAGGTTTCCATTATCCCTCAAGAGAAAAGTATATAATAGCTGTGTCTTACCAGTACTCACCTACGGGGCAGAAACCTGGAGGCTTACGAAAAGGGTTCTACTCAAATTGAGGACGACACAACGAGCTATGGAAAGAAGAATGATAGGTGTAACGTTAAGGGATAAGAAAAGAGCAGATTGGGTGAGGGAACAAACGCGAGTTAATGACATCTTAGTTGAAATCAAGAAAATGAAATGGGCATGGGCAGGACATGGAATGAAGAGGGAAGATAACCGATGGTCATTAAGGGTTACGGACTGGATCCCAAGGGGGAAGGGAAGCGTAGCAGGGGGCGGCAGAAAGTTAGGTGGGCGGATGAGATTAAGAAGTTTGCAGGCACGGCATGGCCACAATTAGTACATGACCGGGGTTGTTGAGAAGCGTGGGAGAGGCCTTCGCCCTGCAGTGGGCGCAACCAGGCTGATGGTGATGATGATGATGATGAATAAATTTCTGAGGGCAACACAAACTCATTTTTTAAGTATACCGTATCTACTCGCATAATGATTGTACTTTTTTGTCAGAAAAATTGATGCAAAATCAGGGGTGCTATCATTACACAGGTTGAATTTCTCGCGAAAAGAAAAAAAAAATATTTCGTCCCGCATTTGCTGCGGTACACCAAAACAAAAATGGCGGCCGGCAGACCAAGCCAAACGCGCTGAACGCGATCCTTAATTATTTTTTTTCTTCTCGTGAGGACATTACGTGCATTGAAACAGTTTCTTCCGTATCAGTACAAATAGTATCGTTAATATCGGGAAGTTTGCAGCAATAACGTAGCCATGTCCACTTTGAGGGGACAGAAACAGATGGGCTGTAGGAGTTGAGGAGGACGTCGGAATGAAAAACTTGGAGGTTTATTTACATTATGTACAGTGAGAGTCAATTAACAGTTTTAGAATCATTACGGGCCGGCAGCCACTCGGATGCTACGGCCCGGGACAAGAAGCTCGAAAGAGATGAATCAAGGAATGCTCTAGGAATGCTCTCTGCTGCTCCCGGTCTGCGTCTTTTAAGCCCTTCGGTGTCTCGAAGACATGTCACGTTCGGCCAATGGGCGAGCCTGCTCAGATGATGCCATTTTCGGCCCATCGGCGAGCCCGGTCAAGTGTCATTTTCGGGCAATGATAGGCGCCTGTGGGATGGTGTCACACCTGGCGAAGAGAGTTGCTACTTGGTCCCCCATTGTCCGAGGGTTTACTTCTTCCTGCGGTCTTGCCTTGCTGACTTGCAATGCGCCGTCACAATAGATGGATGGGGGCGACGTCGCCAGGTTTTCACGGCGCATTACAGCCGTCTTGCTTCGGGACCCACTTTACCCTCAACAGTGCCAGGCTCTCGCTTCACTTTGACATAGAAACACATGGCCGGCATGGGAAATTGCGGCATCTGTCTTCACTACTATCCTAATACGGCACGTTTCCACTAAGGGTGGGTGAATATATTAGCTGTGTTATGTGAGAATGCGCGACTCTCACGCCTCCCCTGATATGTTGTTTTCCCGCACGGCTCGCGTGGCCTGGTGCCCGCGGCGGTGGGAGTGGTACAAGCGCAGTGCGAGAGATGGTGCTAGTGTTGCGCTGCTGTGGGGTTACTTGGGTGCGGGAGAGACACGGCGCTCCTTGGATTCGGGACAGCAAGTGGTACGAATGTGCCGTGCCGCGCGTGCGCCGACCCATGCTTCTGCGAGACCGTCTCGCGTGGCCGTCTTTGAAAGCGCCACCCTTCGCGTGACCATACACGCGAACGACCAGGCATTGGCATCCAGCATGGGGCGAACATATTCGCTCGCTATCTGGTCGCGGTGAGTCAGACTTCTAGATTTGTCGCGCGCCCATCAGCATGTTTTGTGGATAGCAACTCGGCTAGCAGGCATTGATCTATGAAAGGTGCAATAAATGCCTTTGTGATTGTTTGCACTACTGTGTTGTCGTTCCTTTGTCCCAAGAGTACTGGAGGAGAACCGCACATCTGGCGCCCAACATGGGGCCTCTTGGGGCATCAGACGATAGTTTTAACAGTTTTGATTCGTTCGTGACCCTTGTTTGAACCGAAGCGTAGGGCTAGCGCGGATTTTGATTGGTAGCATTGGTGGCGTGCTTTCTTGAGAGAGGTGACGGTAGCTGTAGTGTGTTTGAACTTGTCAACATGCTAAGCCTTTTCGCAAGTTTTTTTTTTATGACATTCGTCGGTGGTCTGCATCCTGGGAGAGTGAGGCATAGCGCCCGCGGAGCATATTGGCAAGCCTGAAGCAAGTGAGTACGGAAGCCTCGTGGGTGGTCCGAATTTCTTATGTAAATAGCTTCTTCTATCTCTTTGACTCTGATGAAGTCGCAGCTCTGGGAGCCAGGTGGCCACGGGCCATGGGTGCCACTACGGGCTGACTGTTATTGTGGCCTGGCACTGGGTGTTCCGACACCGTCCGGGACGGTGGGCGCCGCCAACTCGGATGCTGTGTGCACCGAGCAGAGTAGGACCGCCTCACAGAGCTGACGTCTCCTCGTGGCTGCCTGTTTTGCGCTCATTTTGGGTGTTGTCTGTTTTCTTTTTTGGATTTTGGTTGTTGTCAGGGTAGCAACGCTTTATGCCTAAGGCTTTACGAAGCTGCCTGTTGCACGTGGAGGGACACAACCTGGTGGACCGTGGCGTTGAGGTGTTGCAATTTGCTTCCTTCATTCTATTTAACCTCGCACGAATTAAAATAATTCGTTCGACTCAAGGAAGCAAGCTTCGTTCACATGAACTTAGCATCTGAGTAGCTGCCCGATCTTTTGCTAGCCGAGTTGAACATCGTACCACGTGGGCGATGCGCATGCAGACTTCCTCTCCCTTGCACTACTTTAGTGTTTGCCGAGTGTGTTGAGTGTACGCAGCATGATTGGAGTCCCCCTGGCTTGCCGTCACCTGCTCATTGTCTGCGCTGCTGCCCCGGACTACGATCGAGCCACCGGGTAATGGTGATGCTGTGGTGAGTTCGGCGCAGCGACTTCGGCGGCCGCCTGTACCCAGCTCGCAACCCTCAGCGGCGGAGAAAAGAGCCGGCGATCACCGACAGCTAGCGCAGCTCGCCAGCAGGGCGCGTCGGCGCGATTGACGCTTGCTCGTGCCGACTACTGCGTTGCCGTTTCCGGACTCCTTGCCTGGAATCGTGCCATCAAGTCTGTAAAGCTGCTGCTGTGACCGGCGGACGTCAGCGGTGCATCCGGGGACAATGTCGGCTCGCATGCTATGGACAGCGTGTGGACATTTCCTCAGCATGGCCACTGTTGCATGTACTATCTTGTTCGCGAAGCACGGGTTGATGTTAGACCGTGGCACATTTTCGCCAGAATTTGTAGTGATTTAAGGTTGGGGGGATGGGGGGATGCGCGACTCTCACGCATCCCCTGATATGTTGTTTTCCTGCACGGCTCGCGTGGCCTGGCGCCCGACGCAGTCGGAGTGGTACAAGCGCAGTGCGAGAGATGGCGCTAGTGTTGCGCTGCTGCGGGGTTACTTGGGTGCGGGAGAGACACGGCGCTCCCTCTTGGATTCGGGACAGCAAGTGGTACGGACATGCCGTGCCGCGTGTGCGCTGACCCATGCTTCTGCGAGACCGTCTCGCGTTGCCACCTTTGAACGCGCCACCCTTCGCGTGACCATACACGCAAACGACCAGGCATTGGGATCCAGCATGGGGCGAACATATTCACTCGCTATCCGGTCGCGGTGAGTCGGACTTCTACATTTATCGGGCGCCCATCGGCATGTTTTGTGGATAGCAACTCAGCTAGCAGGTATTGATCTATGAAAGGGGCAATAAATGCCCTTGTGATTGTTTGCGCTACTGTGTTGTCGTTCCTTTGTCCCAAGAGTACTGGAGGAGAACTCCACAGTTGCAAGTGTTGGCGTATGAATAGGGTACACTTTTAACGTATCAGTGTATACGTGGCTACTATCGCTGCCGCTCACGATTTGTTGTGCGCCCACAAGGTCAGATGAGAAGAATCGAAAGGTGCCTTTTTTGTGGTTGTTGACCACAACCATTATAAAGCCTACACATAATAAAGGCAAGTTTGGTTTCAGCTTTTTTTAGTCGTGGAAGTGCGGAAAGTCATGAAAGTAATATAATGTGGCATCTACTTAAGGATGTTTGGTGCGTGCAGACCGCTTGGTTTGTCTTGAAGAGTCGTTCGCGTAGCATTCAACAGATGGTAAGCGCGATCGTTAGCTAGATTTGGCACACGACCAATCGCTGCAGCTTGTTCGGGGTGCGATCATTACATGGGAAATTTAAAAAAAAAAACGAATTCTGACGACAAAATTCAGGGGTGCGATCATTATGCGAGTAAATACGGTATATCGTCTGTGATTTGTGATATTTAATCAAAATTTGATTGATAAAATCCTGATAACCAACATTAAATTTAGTGGTCTGCTAAAATTTTTCCGCAAGGAAATTTTAAAAACGGGCTCTGTCTTGCCGTCAGGTATCCATCTGGAAATCATCATAGTGAATTTCGCAGTTGCAGCACCTTTTGAAAATTCACCAGGCCTGGAATGAGAAAACTATGTGCACCATTCTGGCATATTGCTGTAATTTGAGAACCAGTAAACATAACTGTTTGGAATTTTGTAGATCTACTAATGCTTTTTCGATTAGTCTTTCCTGAAATTTTCATTAAGATATCTCTATAAACAAAAAAGTTGGTATCCGAGGGTAACCTCCCTCCTTAACCCCACAAGGCCTGAATATGTTTAATTTCATGGCTGACAAATGTGATTTGGTGCTGTAACCCAATGTAAAGCCTATATTAGCCTTCTTTATATTCTGGAGAGAGTATTCAGCAAAGAGTTCAGCATTGGAATTACTGAATAAATATTTTAATTAAATTTTACTCAATTATAATTTCACTATGTACTCTCCATGACCAGAAATACGTGTGAGCAAGTTTTAATTTTCTCTGACTTGGAATGCTGTTTGAGCTTTGTGGGTTTAAGGACTAGTTTGTGAGAACGAGACAGCAATTTTTTCAAGTGTAACTCATTTAATGAAACATTGGGCTTCGTTTTTAGACCTAAGTTCGAGAAATACTTCCAAATTGAATTTTTCACCCTCTCATTTGAGTCCATCTTGCTAACCAACCAAGCTTCTGCTATTTTGACAATGGTGATGTCATTCATTCATCTTATCACTTTCAGAATCTGAAAGCTTAAATTTTTTGAAACAGTGCTTATGAGTTTTCTTGCAAATAAAAGTTTCTAAGAAATTAGGAAGGTTACGCAAAATCTTTAAAGCTATTTATTTTTATCCAAAACTTGTTCTAATTTAGTGTCTTCATGCAGTGGCGGTGAAAAAAAGAGTGCGGGCAACCAGGGCGTCAAGATTCCCAAAGATGGCACCAGCATATACTGGCATAGCTGGAGCTCATTGCTCGGTTCCTTTTGCCTGTTGTTTAACAAAGTTGATGAAATGACTACAATTAACATGTTTGCAAGCTCCTACCATATTATTTGTACAGTTTTGCCAAACCTGCGAGTCTATTTTTATTTAAAAAATCGTGCCTTACTGATTACAGTCGACATCCGATTTTTCAGACTTCCTAGAGGCTGCGAAAAGCATCAGAAAAGTCGGGCAGTTCGAAAAAATGAATGCATGCCTTTTACTTACCCCAAGGGCTCACAGGCACGTTCAAAATAGCTCTGAAGGCCTGCCAGTACACTTACTAGGCGTATTGATGCTCTTATTGTGACAGGAGGCAGCAGGCGCACGCATGTATAATTAAAGGGCCCCTGAAACGGTTTGGACAAATGTAGATGCATAGGGTACAGCCTGGGTCTCCAGGCTTTGGTCCTACTAGCAACCAAGGCACTGGTTCGATAAAACAATGGCGTCTAAGATGAAGCTCATATGATGTTCAATTATTGCACCAACTCCAATATGGGACGTGTGGCCATGCTTGTGCCATGTTTCATCAAAGGTTACTGTGATATCCCTGCTGAAATATGGATCCATTTCCGTGCAGGTGGTTTCTACAACAGAAGCAGAATTTGTCTATGCACTGTGTCTGCAGTTCCCTGAATTTTTTCAAATGCTTCTGAGCAAAAGTCATTGAGGGCTGTCTGTGCCTTCTCTATCAGTTTTGTTGCCATAATGGCTCTTATATTCACGTCAAAGACCATCGAGTCATCCTGACGAGCAGAACTCCACGAGCTTGCAACTGCTCCACAATGTAAACAGCAGCTGAAGCTTTGTTGCAAGTCCAAGTTAGGTGCCTCTTTGAACCTTCATCCCAGTCGCGAAGCACTGCTGGCATGGGTTCCCGGATAGCAGGTTGCCTAGGGCATCCATTTGCACAAGGGTAAATTTTTTAGCTACACTTGTAGGCGGTAGCAGCTTCAGGATTGCACTCCATTGCTTGAAATTTTCACTCCGTCGCTGACGTAGCGCCAAGTCCTTGTTGCACAGCAGCGCCTTTTTTATCCGCCACCTCTTTTTCCTCACACGTCGGGAAACATGTTTTCAAGTGCACAGTAGACGACGTGATTGCACTGTCCGATGCAGATGAAAGAGGGGATGTGGAAGCCACTCTCGATGAGCACAAAACACCGGTCGCACCCATCACAACAAATTCTTGCGTCGGTGGAGCAGGAGTCGCATTGCTAGAAGCGTCGATGCAACCATGCTCTTGCGTAAATGAAGCAGAAGCTGCCCCACAGGAACCATTGGTGAGATCATCGCCAGCACGCAGGCAAGCGGCTAGCTTCGCCATGCGGGTGAGCTTCATAGAACGCTCCCTTGCACCAAATGCGTGTAGTGACTTGAGTTTCTTTGGGCGCATCGTGGCCGACCGCACAACAATCGGCAGGCTAAACGCAATAACGGTGTCGTAAAGACGGTTGAAAATCATCTCGTAAGGACGGTAGAAACTTGGAGAATGTGCGAACGGCTGCAAAGGTAGACGATAGCAAGCGCAACACACCAAGGGCACCTGCGATAAAGGAGCCGAAGCAGACGTTGGCCGGACACATTATGCAGGAGACTACTACGTCCTCGCACTCAGCAGCCAATGAGAGTCGCGAGCTTCCCCGCGTCCTTGAGGAGCGTCGGACTTCGCCCAATCTCAGCTTCGCGTCTCAGCTGTGGGAAACTTGAAAGCTCTCCCAAGCCCTCCAATGATCGGTGATTTACACCTCTCCCGCGCTGCCACCACCGCCGCGGGTGGTAGGGTGAAAAAAAAAACCTTTTGTCCTTATAAGTCAGACCCCCCCACTTCAGATTTTCAAATTTTAAAAAATAGGCCGCTTTTCCGCTCAATGGAACATTTGACGCTTTCGCATCAAAAGAAAATTTTCTTCGGTTGCAGTTTTTTGGGGTGAGAGATACAAATCCATTTTCCAGAAATGTGCCTCAATAATTACCTGCTCTAATTTTTTAATGTACCACATTCTGCTACGCAGGTGTATGTGGGCTTCCAGGTGCAGTTAGACCTAACTGGCATCTTCATGCACGGCAAGATCCCCACGCTCAAGATCTCGCTCATCCAAATATTCCGAGCTCACCTGTGGCAGAAAATCCATGAGAGCATTGTCATGGACTTGTGCCAGGTCTGTCTGTGTTCCTTTCTTTTGTCGTAATCTGTTGCTGCGGTGCGTTCAGATGTGGGGTGACACTGAGGTCAGCTGCTCTTCATTCCATAATGGCCCACACGAGCATATGAGGGCAATACTGTGATCATAGCTGTTGCATGCTTAAGTGTCCTTTACAAAGAATGTGCAAGTTTATGGCTGGTGTGCACAGCGTCTTACATATATACTGGTCTGTTGCGCATGCCCTTGTAGCCTACAGTGTCCTAGTTTATAGGTCAACCAGACAATTCTACAACCAATGACTTGACCCGGTACATAATCTTTGACTGCAACTGCCAAGTGGTACTTACAGAACATCTGCCCAAATTTTGTACATTTTTACTGTAATGAGCGTCCCTTACAGCAGCGCAGAGCATTGCTCACTTTTTCCTATATACTCAGAATTCAGTCATCACCACAACGCATATGCTACAACATTGTCACATAATGCAACTCACGCTTACACTATACAAATAAACCGAACATGATTAGGCCGCTTGTCCTACAGTATGAGGAATACTGTCGAGATAGGATATTCCTTGTGAGGTTCTCCAGGTACCTTAAAACCTACTGTGATTGCCCCTGTGGTGTTACCTTGCAAAGTCTGTTTGCATATTGACACATCCAAAGAAGAGACACCCTACAAGCACACATACAAGACTTCCGTGCTCGTCAGCACAAATATAAAAATTACACAGCTGGTTCTAAGACAAAAGAACACATGGGTGTGGAGCCAGAAAAAAAAAAATTGGGAAACATGTATTAAATTACCACGGTATGCCTCTTAGCGAACACTTGGCAAAGAAGTGTTATGCTGACTAAAGATTAGGCACACACACCTCACACACAATTTTTTACTTGCAAAAGAAGACCCACCAACATGCTGGAAGTGTCAAGAGCCAATAACAGTTATGCACACTTTATTGACATGTACACATATAGAAACATACAGATCAAAACTTTGGCACAATGGATATAAACAACACACACCTTTACACCCTGCTGTAGCTTTAGGACATGATCCACTAGTGCCACTATCTGACGTGCTTAAATATTAAGACACCAGCTTTTTACACAAGCTACAGAAGAACACAGCTTTTGCGGCTCTTACATTTGAATTCATAACACCTTGTGTTTGGTGCAGCAAAGCCTTTGTCATGTAGTGTCGTAGAGCTAAAATACGGGCGGGAAGAAACGCAGTGGACAGTACAGACACTCACTCACAGCTGAAGTTTAATGAAATGTTTTCCGGGGAGCAGAAAGGCCCCACATGCACAGCCAAAAGGCACGCTTCTTGACTGTGCGGCCCTCCGCTCCCTGGAAAACCTGAATGAGTCAAAACTTTGAAAAAATGACTGTAAAGGTAGCAACAGGGCTGTTCTCTCTCTCTCTTTTTGGTGGCCTGAAATAATGTGTAGCATTTTGGGTACTGTTACGTTACAGTTGACGCATTGGCTATTGTGGTGCTTTAAATTAACAAAACGTATGCATTTTGGTAGCAAATCCCACACTTTCCTTCCTTCCCTTCCATTAGCAGCGCAGTCAAGCATACTCAGAAAGGAGCCTGGAAGAAAGAAGTTATTGGGCAACCACTTTTGTGCCTAGAGGGAGCTTTGGATAAGTTTGAGAGAGACAGTGGACAAAGCTGCATGTCGTGGACATTCCTTATACTGATGAATCAGAATGGTGATTGAGGTCAATGCTGAGCTGCTCCTGTCCACGTCAAGTTCCGTTGCAAGGCTTTTATGTGGTTAAAGCTCTCCATTTGATTCACCATGAATGGCTTATACCTAATGCTAATTCAATCGTCCAGGGCCATTCCCACAGTGTGTGAATTAACATTTTCATGTGCTGTAGGGTAATTCTTAATCATCTTGGCTGTGTGAGATCTTGATAATAAATTCCTGCTTGCCTGTAATTTTATATTTTTTGCACAAAATAAGGTGCATGTTGTTATTGAGTAAATATGACTTTTTATTGTAATTGCATGCATCTGAATTGGCACGAATATCATGCATGCCACACTTCATGGTTGTAGTGTATGGCGCAGTAGTCTGTGGTGGTGTTGCTAGCTTTAATGCTGCCTGCAGGTCTTTGACCAAGAGCTAGACGCCTTGGAAATTGAGACCGTACAGAAGGAAACAATCCACCCACGGAAGTCCTACAAGATGAACAGCTCTTGTGCTGATGTGTTGCTTTTTGCCACTTACAAGTGGAATGTCTCCCGGCCATCTCTTCTGGCTGACTCAAAGTAAGTGAGCAAAGGGTACATATCTTACTCACCCATCATGCCATAGTGAACACAAGTGGGCCAATTGAATGTTTGCAGGCTCTTGTTAAGCTTGTGAGATGTCAGTTTTGAGCACTTCCAGCCATTGTCCCAGCCTGTGCAGTGGTCACATGTGTGCATGTGGTCATTTATTGCATTTGATGCTTGTTCACATTATGCTTATCTTTTAGCCTCCAGGTGAAAGTTTCGATTTCGCCTATGTAGACGCAATTTCAGTGTTCACGCATTGTCTTGTACGCAGTATCTGTAAAACTTGCCCACCGAGCTTACCTTTCACTTTAAAAAGCTTGCTGAAACTTTACTGGATGGCACATGGACATTGCAAAGATATCTGTGGAACATGCTGACTTGGGTCTTGCTTTTATGTACCATATGTTGGCACGATAGTTCTACAGTCAACGTATGATTTTTTGGGCACCTGGACCACAAAAATGTCTGAAAAATGGGCCGGTCCCAAAAAAATGAATGCAAGCTTTTTACTGCTCCTAAAGGCTCAAAAAGCCACAGGTACGTCCAAACAGCTCTGAAGCCCTGCCAGTACACTTTAAGCATATCAGTGCTCATGGTGTGACAGGAGAATGCAGGTGCATGTGTGTATAATGAACCCTTTTACTACTGCGAGTCACCATCCGATGAAGTGACAGCTGTGTGGGCAGCCCTGCTTCAAACAGGAAACGTGCCTGCTGATGTGCATACCTACAAATACTTCTAACCTGACTCTTACTTGATGGTGCACAAGGAAGTGACCGATAAACAAATCCTTAGAAGTGTCTAGGATTGGTGTGTTTCATCGGACGAAGGCAAACCAGTTGTACAACATGAGCCCGCACCACCAACCACATCACAGGTCACGGATGCATTCTTCTATATGATCAAGCACTTGGCAGCTGAGGTCGCGGCAGCGGAGCATTCTGCTGAACGTTTTCTGTCGCCTACGCAGGTTTTCACAGATCGGGCGCAGTACTACCGTGAACCAGCGTCAGCAGTGCTTCGACCATCCTATTTACCGCACGTGTGCCCTATCTCATGAAGATTTAACAGGACTGGCTGCGTCAGCGAAGCGCCACGTGCCGCCCGTGACGAACGCCACCTGTACATCACCCCAGGAACCATCGGCACCCGGAAACCATATAAAGTTGGATCACCGCAGAATTCATCACTTGGCAGCTGAGGTCGCGGCAGCGGAGCATTCTGCTGAACGTTTTCTGTCGCCTACGCAGGTTTTCACAGATCGGGCGCAGTACTACCGTGAACCAGCGTCAGCAGTGCTTCGACCATCCTATTTACCGCACGTGTGCCCTATCTCATGAAGATTTAACAGGACTGGCTGCGTCAGCGAAGCGCCACGTGCCGCTCGTGACGAACGCCACCTGTACATCACCCCAGGAACCATCGGCACCCGGAAACCATATAAAGTTGGATCACCGCAGAATTCATCACTTGGCAGCTGAGGTCGCGGCAGCGGAGCATTCTGCTGAACGTTTTCTGTCGCCTACGCAGGTTTTCACAGATCGGGCGCAGTACTACCGTGAACCAGCGTCAGCAGTGCTTCGACCATCCTATTTACCGCACGTGTGCCCTATCTCATGAAGATTTAACAGGACTGGCTGCGTCAGCGAAGCGCCACGTGCCGCCCGTGACGAACGCCACCTGTACATCACCCCAGGAACCATCGGCACCCGGAAACCATATAAAGTTGGATCGCCGCAGAATTCATCACTTGGCAGCTGAGGTCGCGGCAGCGGAGCATTCTGCTGAACGTTTTCTGTCGCCTACGCAGGTTGGTTTCATTTGTATCACTGCATAGGAATTCGTTTTCACATTTTTTTGCCGTACCCACTGCTGCCAAATCATAATGCCAACGTGTGCCGAGTTATCTAGAGAGATGGATTCGTTGCGAAAAGAAGTTGAGGAATTGCGTAACAGCATCGCCCTATTTAATGAAACGTTTGAAACGATGAAGACAAAGCAGGAAGGCCTGGTCAAAGAAAATAAGGAGCTCTCGCGAACGAACGAGCAGCTAACAAAACAGGTTGCTGAGTTGCAGCAATACTCCCGCATGAACAATGTGGAAATCAAAGGTGTACCAGAAACAAAGGGCGAAAGCTGTGAAGCAATTCTGCATCATATCGCAGAAAAAAATTGGTTGTCCTGTGTGTCCTGCAGAAATTGATGTTGTGCACAGGGTCCCTGCTAAAGGTGGTTCAAACATTATTGCGCGTTTTTGTTCGCGTCAAAAGAAGACCGAGTTCGCTACAAAGGCTAGGAAGGCGCGTCTGTCAACCAGGTCCATTGGCATAACGAATCAGGATAAGCCCATATTCGTCAACGATCACCTGACTCCAGAGAACAAGCGGCTGTTTGCCCAAGCGCTGGCTCTTAAAAGGGAAAAGCAGTGGCAGTTCCTTTGGGTCGACAACTGCCGTATCAAAGCAAGAAAGTCTACAGACAGTAGGGTGTACCGCATCTCTGGAGTCGATGATCTATCCATTTTTACCTGAAAAGCACTATTCCTGTGCCTTAATGACTGGGAATCACCATGGCGTCACACACTGTTCATGAGCTGAAGCAACTACTTAGTTCTTCGTCCACTTCTCAGATTTCTATCATACATTTTAACGTCCGAAGCTTACCCAAAAACTTTGATCATATGGTTAACTTTCTTACTTTAACCAATCACCACTTTTCGCTCATATGTCTATCGGAAACGTGGCTATCTGCAGCTGACGATACCTTATTTTCCATACCGGGCTATCATTCGGAATATTTTCATCGTCTGACTGATCGCCACGGTGGATCGGGAATATTTATTTCCAACACATTATCTTATAAACGGCGTGCAGATATCTCATTTTCCATGGCCAAATGCGAATCAGTTTGGCTTGAATTTGACAATCACTTTCTACCAACCAACAAAAGAACTATCATTGGTTCAATTTACCGTTCCCCATCGTCATCTTACGATGATTTTTGTGGTGAACTTGATAGTTTATTAAACTCGTTCATTACCAAAAATTATAATGTAATCATTGTCGGCGACATTAACATTAACATTACAAATTTTAACGATAGTTCTTGTGTCCAGTACACCAAGTGCTTCATTGGACATGGTTTGGAATCTTTGCTAGATTCTCCAACACGATGTGCTCCTTCCGGTCAAAATACGCTTATTGACCATGTACTCAGTAATATCATGACTAATCAAAAAGCTGGTGTGGTCCATTTTAATCTGACAGACCATTATCCAATTTTTCTCTTATTAAATACTCAAACTACTTACAAAAATAAAATGGTGATTAAGAGTTCTTTTGATTCAGGAAAATTTGTGGATTTGGTGTCCGGCTCTGACTGGGGCCTATTATCCGAGGAATCTTGTGTTAACAAAGCATTCAGCACTTTAAATGAGAAACTAACAGATATTATAAATACTTGTACGTCTGTTTCCTCCATATCACGTTGGTATTCCACCCCCAGGCATCCGTGGATCACTAGAGGACTACTGCGCTCTATAAATAAACAAGATAACCTCTTCAAAAAATTAAAACTCCAACCATTTAACCTCGCACTTAAGGCTCGATTCAAATTATATTCACAAACTCTCACCGTCTTACTTAAACAGGCTAAGAGAACCTACTATGAAAATAAAGTGCTCGAAAATGGGAATGACTGGAGAAAAAATTGGAATGTAATTAAAGAATTTTTAAATCTTAACAAGACACACCTGTGACAGGGTTTACTGACGGCACCAGCACTCTAACTGATCCTATAGATGTCGCAAATTCATTTAATGAATCATTTTTCAAGAGCTCTGCAGCCGGTGTACCTAACTTACCCAAGTTGCCCCGCGTGCCTCACTCCTTTTTCTTAAAACCCACATCGCCAAATGAAGTTCATCGCACTATAATAGGGCTCAAGACAACAGGCTGTGGCCTAGATTCAATTCATCCATCAAAAATCAAACTTGTTGCTCGTGAGTTATCTTTTGTCCTCTCTGATATTATTAACACTGCATTTCGTACCGGCGTTTTTCCAACGAGTCTCAAACAAGGAAAAGTCACTCCAGTATTTAAAAAAGGTGATCGAAATATCTTTTCTAATTATCGCCCTATAACGATACTGCCATTTTTTAGTAAAGTAATTGAGAAGCTCCTTGTTAATCGCCTAACGAACTACCTAACAAAATTTAACCTTTTAACTTCTAAGCAGTTTGGTTTTCGTGCTAACTTATCAACTGAATTAGCACTGATAAAACTAACTGACAGCCTAAAGCAGTTTATCGACAATGGGCTATGGGCGGGAGCGGTATTTGTTGATTTAACTAAAGCTTTTGACACTATTAACCACTCCATTTTGTACGCTAAACTTGAATTATTTGGAATTTGTGGACCTGCTTTAGCTCTTTTGCAAAGCTACCTTACTAATAGAACCCAGGTTGTTAGATATGGAAGCGTTTTATCCACCCCAATAACAACGAACCAGGGCGTTCCACAAGGATCAATTTTGGGTCCTCTGCTATTCCTCATTTACATTAATGACTTACCATCATCGCTTAACAGTTCTGAGTGCATCCTCTATGCTGACGATACAACGATATTCAGTAGTGATAAAGACATTAACAGTCTACTCAGAAAGTTAAACACCGATGTCACGAATCTTGTGTCTTGGTGTAAAAATAACTTGCTAAACGTAAACCCTGTTAAAACAAAGTTTATGTTATTTCACTCGTCCCAAAAAACGCCTACAAGAACCCCTGAACTATACATTGATACCTACGTCATTACCCCATCTAATTTTGTAACTTTCCTTGGTGTTACATTAGACCCCCAACTTAAGTATAACATTCACGTAAACTCTGTCACTAAGAAGACTGCTTTCGGCATCCGCGTGCTCATTCGAACAAGACACTGTTTTCCGCAATATATACTAAAATCACTTTACTACGCTTTCATTAACAGTCACCTTACTTACTGCATTTCATCATGGGGCAACACATATCCTGCACATCTGACAACCCTCATTCACCTTCAGAACCGGGCGGTCCGAATAATTACCCACAGTTCATACATCACATCAGCAGCGCCCATTTTTCGCACTCTTGAGATTCTACCATTAACTTGCACATTTCAACTGAAACTATGTCTTATATTATATAGAAGTAGAAACAGTGACATTCCAGCTGAGTTACTTCCCTCAACGCAACTTTTCAATACAAATAACACGCGGTTTTCTGAAAATAATAATCTCTTGCTTCCTAAAGTCAACACTAACTACGGTAAAATGACAGCCTTCTTTTCCGCAATTTCATTTTGGAATTCACTGCCATCAAATATTAAATCATGCTCTTCATTACACTGTTTCCGGCGGCTTCTAAAACAGTTCTTATTAACAACATACCTTACCTGATTATTCGACAAGTGTACATACTTTTATATGTGTGTCTATATATAGGTGTGTATCTATGTGTGTGTGTGTATACATTTATTACTGTGTAGCCATGTTTCATTATTCTTCTCGATTTATGTTGATAGATTATCAGTCGTTTGTAAATTAATTTTGTTGCACTATTGGATTGCCCACTTTTGTTCATAATCATTATACTTCTATTCAATTACTGTGATGATAGTACCTTCAAGTGTATTTCAATATGGAATTATTCTTGCTAATTTTTGTATAATCTTCAACTACCCTATGTTTCAGTAATTACTTCTAATATGTTTATTGTATTTTCACGCTGTTCTTACCCTCGTTGCTAATCCTATATTACATATTTTGTGCATGTTGTAACAGGAGGTCCCCCTGACAGTTTTTACTTTGGGACCTCCTTCTGTATTACATTTTCTTTGTAATTGTATTATATTGTGTAATAATAAACTTCAAACTTCATCTGCATTGGTACCCATGACATTGATGAAGCAGTGGCTCTGCTAGGGGAATGTGAGAGTCACTTTGTGCCATTGCATGCCAAGTAGTGCAAACAGGCCAAACTAACCAATTTGTGGCATTAAAACTTGTTTTTTTTTTGCATCAGCAGATCACGTGCCACATATGTATTTGATATCTTGACAACGAATTTCCACGACAACACATGCTTTTTTGTGCCCCGGGGTGCAATCACGTTTAGCGGGATTTGACTGTATACTCATTTTGTCTTTTCAGTGCATTTCCTGCCTCTCATAAAGCAACTCGTGCAAAAATTAATATTGCATGCCTTTGTACTATTTATAGAGAGACGGTAAACAGATGTAACTTGTAGATAAATTTCTTACAGCAGGGGAGCAAATGTCTCGGTTTTCTGTCACCCTGTCTCAGAAGGACAGCCATCTGTACTTCGACAGACGAAGGGATTTGTAAACTACTGATGAATTTTGCATTGGAAGAAAGTGACGATGACGAATAAACAGTTTCTCTGTAGAAGAAAATGTCTACTGAAGTAGTATGCAAAAAGAAAATGCCAGTCAAAGCGTTAAGGACGTTTAAGTAATGTACAATCAGTGATCAATAAGTTATGGCTTCACTGCACAACACACAGCAGATGGATCGACCCACGAGTCACAGTTCCAAGGGGAGGCAGCTCGGAACACAGCTGCCTGTAACTTGAGTGCACGCGTAGACTACCCTCCAAGTGCCTTTGTGTGTTTGGGAGCTTGGTAGTAATCAGAACTCTAACCTTGGGGGTGTGGTGGAAATAGCGGCTCTAGAGCCGCTATAGAGTTTAACACATAACAGGGCAGCGTGGAAAAACAAGGATGATGAAAGGAACGTACACAGGACGGGTGCTGTAAACTTCAAAAAACAAGGACTTGTTTTCCCTGCTGTAGCCTACCTTGCCACTATCGAGTTGTTTCTCTTAATGAATCCAGTTAACGAAACTTACCCAGCGACTATTGATTGATTTATCAGCAAGCTGCTTCATCAAGAAAGGACTACATACCATGTCCCATAACAGTGGCCCTTTCTACTACTGCTGTGCTTCATCGTAATATGCTTCACCGCTTAACACTGCACTGCGGTGAAGCTGTCTTTTGGGATCTGGCATTATGCTTCACTCTTTTGTGCTTTCTGCGCTTCAAAGCCATCGGCGAGGATGACGCAGGCGGAGTCAGAGCCATTGCTGACAGTGATAAATTCTTTCGATGAATAGCACATCACCGAACAGCAGGAAGCTTGGTAGTGAACGTCAAAGCACTTAGGCTTAGTGTTGCCACAGTGGTGCAACTACCAGCAGATCAGCGTGTGAGAGCGCTGGCTTGAGGCTGTGAGATGATGAAAATTGTGGCGGAGGTGGCATCGATCAATGTTGCGGACCTGTGGTCATCACTGATAGTCGAGTAAATTGAGGACAATAAGGGTTTCAGTGTTAAAAGTTTCGGATCTTATACATTGGCTCTATGGGGTACATGGGGGGGCTGTGAAAGCGTCCGAATTATCGGGCATGTCCGAAAAATCTGTCGTTGACTACCTAGACAGGATTTAAGTTTTCAAGCATGCGTGAGTGCTTTTTTTTTCCAGGCTTGTATGAATATTTTGTATTTTTTAATGGTCATTTGCATAGTATGCTATTGGTATCCACCTGTATAAATTTTTGTATGCAAGATTTTTGATATATTCAAATGAGTGGATAAAGGTCCTGCCCTCTACAATGAATCCGCATCCAACATCATTTCTAATATGAAATCAGCATCTGATTTTTTGGACTCCCTAGTGGCTGCGAAAGCGTCTGAAAAATTAAGCCGTCCGAAAAAAAAATGAATGCATGCCTTTTACTGCCCCCATGAACTCAAATCGCCAAAGGCACATCCAAAATAGCTCTGAAGGCCTGCCAGTGCATTTATTAGGCATATCAGTGCTAGTACTGTGATAAGAGACGGCGGCTGCACGTGTGTATAATTAAGTAATACATGCCATGTCTGGCGACTATTGCCGCTTTCCGACTCGGCTGCACAAGAGTGTGGTATTTTCGCCTTTTCATGGCAATGCAATGTTTTCAGTAGGGTTTGTCAACGACCAGTTCTCTGGATGCCTGATTTTTCAGACATGCCCGAAAATTAGGATGCCTTCACAGCACCACCACGGTACCCCAAGGGTCAGTTTATAAGAACACCTGAACTTGCGAACGCAAGAGCCCTTCACTGTCTGATTTTACTGACTTCTTGCCATGACTGCAGGTCGGAAGCGGCATTGATCAAAGCCACCTCGAACAAGCACTCTAGCACGCAGATAAGCCAAGATACTTAGACGTTCGCTACCAAGCTTCTTGCTGTTCATCGCTTTTCATTAGAACAATTTGCTGCTATTAGCACTGGTGCCGACTCTGCTTTTGTAATCCTCGCCAATGTCTTCGGAGTGCAGAAAGCACGGCACGTTGCATATGCCAGTTCTTGAAATTCAGCTTCGCCTCTGTACAGCTATGTTATGCAGTGAAGTATATGTGAAGTATTGCGGTGAACCATATTAAAAGTGAGCTTCGCCTCTGTACAGCAATGTTATGCGGTGAAGCATATGTGAAGTGTAGTGGTAAGCATACCAAGAGTGGGAAGAGGCAATTGTCACAGGACACAGTATGTATTTCTTAATTATATACATGTGCACCCGCCATCTCCTGTTGTATTGTGACCACCAATATGCCTTACAATTGTTTCAAAGTTGTTTCGGATGTGCCTGTGGCAAGTACAAGGTAGTGCTTCAAAAGGTCGGTCGGGTGTCGGCAACAAAAGTTGCTGTTTTACACCGAATCGACTTGTCATCATCATCATCATAAGCCTGGTTACGCCCACTGCAGGGCAAAGGCCTCTCCCATATTTCTCCAACAACCCCGGTCATGTACTAATTGTGGCCACGCCGTCCCTGCAAACTTCTTAATCTCATCCGCCCACCTAACTTTCTGCCGCCCCCTGCTACGCTTCTTTTCCCTTGGGGTCCAGTCCGTAACCCTTAATGACCATCGGTTATCTTCCCTCCTCATTACATGTCCTGCCCATGCCCATTTCTTTTTCTTGATTTCAACTAAGATGTCATTAACTCGCGTTTGTTCCCTGACCCAATCTGCTCTTTTCTTATCCCTTAACGTTACACCTATCATTCTTCTTTCCATAGCTCGTTGCGTCGTCCTCAATTTGAGTAGAACTCTTTTCGTAAACCTCCAGGTTTCTGCCCCATAGGTGAGTACTGGTAAGACACAGCTATTATATACTTTTCTCTTGAGGGATAATGGCAACCTGCTGTTCATGATCTGAGAATGCCTGCCAAACGCACCCCAGCCCATTCTTATTCTTCTGATTATTTCCGTTTCATGATCTGGATCCGCCGTCACTACCTGCCCCAAGTAGGTGTATTCCCTTACGACTTCCAGTGCCTCGCTGCCTATTGTAAATTGCTGTTGTCTTCCGAGACTGTTAAACATTACTTTAGTTTTCTGCAGATTAATTTTTAGACCCACTCTTCTGCTTTGCCTCTCCAGGTCAGTGAGCATGCATTGCAATTGGTCTCCTGAGTTACTAAGCAAGGCAATATTGTTACGTAGGAAGACACCGACGAAAAGCTATTTACAAGTATATTTACAAGGCAATACGCTGCAGTTCACCAAGAGGCAACAGCCCGCGCTAGCTTCCAATCGTCGTCTTCGTCTTCTTCCTGCGCGGCTCTTCGTCAGTGGGAATACGACCCCGTAGCATTACCCCCGGCGGCAAAAGCGCCGTCCCGGAGCGACTAAAGGCTGGACTTGGAAGCAGTGTAGTAGCTCTTGAGCCTACTGACGTGCACGACATCACTGGACGCCAGAGTAGATGACGAGGTTGAGCTCACAGGAGCAATTTCATAAGTCACAGGCGTCACCTGGCGAAGCACGCAGTAGGGCCCTGTGTATCGCGAAAGGAGCTTTTCGGAAAGTCCAACGTGACGACAGGGCGACCACAGGAGCACGAGTGCACCACGCGAAAACTGTACGTCACGGTGGCGGGCGTTGTACTGACGCTGCTTCGTGGTTTGCGAGTCCGTCAGTCGAGCACGGGCAAGCTGGCGTGCACGATCGGCGAGGGCGATGGCGTCGCGCGCATACGCGGTTGTTGAGGTCGCAGCAGGAGGAAGTACCGTGTCAAGGGGCAAGGTCGGTTCGCGACCGTAGAGTAGATAAAATGGAGAAAATCCGGCGGTGTCGTGCCGGGAAGAATTGTAAGCAAAGGTGACGTAAGGAAGGGCAACGTCCCAGTCGTGGTGGTCCTTCGAAACGTACATGGACAGCATGTCGGTAAGGGTACGGTTTAAGCACTCTGTCAGGCCATTGGTTTGAGGATGGTATGAGGTAGACAGCTTGTGTTGAATAGAGCAGGAACGCACAATGTCGGCGATAACTTTCGAGAGGAAGTTACGACCGCGGTCAGTAAGCAGCTGTCGCGGGGCGCCATGCACTAAGATAATGTCACGCAAGAGAAAGTCCGCGACGTCAGTGGCGCAACTGGTAGGTAGAGCCCGCGTGATAGCGTATCGGGTGGCGTAATCAGTTGCGACGGCTACCGATTTGTTCTCAGAGGATGACGTGGGAAAGGGACCGAGGAGGTCTAATCCAACACGAAAAAACGGTTCCACAGGGACGGCGATCGGCTGGAGATGACCGGAAGGTAGCACCTGAGGCGTTTTTCGACGCTGGCAGGGATCACAGGCAGCAACATAGCGTCGGACGGAGCGAGCAAGACCAGGCCAATAGAAGCGGCGGCGGACGCGGTCGTACGTGCGGGTTACGCCAAGATGTCCTGCAGTGGGTGCGTCATGCATTTGAAAGAGCACAGTCTGTCGTAGATGTTGTGGCACGACAAGAAGATCAGGGCCGTCAGGGAGGAAGCTCCTTCGGTACAGAATGCCGCCCTGGAGGACATATCGGCGAACGAATGCGTCGGTAGGTGCAGAGCGCAGACGCTCGATGAGTACTCGCAGCGATAGGTCTCGGTACTGCTCATCGGCGATGTTAGCGAAGGCAGAAACAGAGAAAATGCCGTCGGCGGTACTACTGTCGGCGTCGTCAGGCTCGTCTACCGGGTAGCGAGACAGGCAGTCAGCGTCCTTGTGTAGTCGGCCAGATTTGTAGGTGACAGAGAACGAATATTCTTGGAGGCGTAAGGCCCAGCGACCAAGTCTTCCTTAAGGGTCTTTCAATGAGCATAACCAACACAGCGCGTGATGGTCTGTGATAACGGAAAAGGGTCGGCCATATAAGTATGGGCGGAACTTCGCAACCGCCCAAACTAGGGCCAGACACTCACGCTCAGTGATGGAATAGTTGCGCTCCGCGGGCGAGAGGAGCCTGCTGGCGTAAGCGATAACACGGTCGTGGCCACGCTGGCGTTGTGCCAGTACTGCGCGAATTCCGTGACCGCTGGCATCAGTACAGACTTCGGTAGGCGCAGAAGGATCGAAGTGGGCCAGAACGGGGGGCGTTGTGAGAAGATCGATGAGAAGCGAGAATGCAGAGGCCACGTTATCGCCCCACTGGAAAGGGGCGTCTTTTTTCAAAAGCTCGGTTAGTGGTCGTGCTATGGCTGCGAAATTTTGGACGAAACGGCGGAAGTACGAGCAAAGGCCGATGAAGCTGCGCACATCCTTGACACACTTCGGAACAGGGAAGTGCGTAACAGCATGGATCTTGCCTGGGTCCGGTTGCACTCCGTTCGCGTCAACGAGATGTCCAAGGACGGTAATCTGGCGACGGCCGAATTGGCACTTCGATGCGTTGAGTTGCAGACCGGCTCGCCGAAAAACGTCCAGGACTGCTGAGAGGCGCTCGAGGTGCGTAGCGAATGTTGGGGAGAATACTATAACGTCGTCTAAGTAGCACAGGCACGTGGACCATTTGAAACCGTGAAGAAGGGAGTCCATCATGCGTTCAAAAGTGGCAGGAGCGTTACATAGGCCGAACGGCATCACCTTGAATTGATAAAGACCGTCGAGTGTTACAAAGGCAGTCTTCTCGCGGTCGAGATCGTCCACGGCAATCTGCCAATAGCCGGAGCGAAGGTCAATAGAGGAGAAATAGCGAGCACCGTGGAGGCAGTCAAGGGCGTCATCAATCCGAGGTAGGGGATACACGTCCTTTTTGGTAACCCTGTTAAGGTGCCGATAATCCACGCAAAAGCGCCATGAGCCATCCTTCTTTTTTACCAGCACAACCGGTGACGCCCATGGACTACATGACGGTTCAATAATGTTCTTGGCAAGCATTTTGCGAACTTCGGTGTGAATCACTTGACGCTCAGCCGATGATACTCGATACGGGCGGCGATGAATAGGAGGGGCATCTCTGGTATTAATGCGATGTTTAACAGCTGTTGTTCGGGCCAAAGGACGATCGTTGAAGTCAAAAATATCTTGGTAGGAAATGAGAACGTGGTAGAGCGCACGAGCGTGCTCGGACGGCATGTCGGGTGCAATCATTTTCTGTAAGTTGGCGATGGTACAAGTCGCCGACTGCGATGGTAGAGGAGGATCGGTTGAATTGTCGTCTATTGAAATCGATGCTACAGAGTGATCCTCGAATGAGCAAAGTTGGGCCAGAGACATCCCGCATGGCAGCACTTGTGTCGTCAAGGCAAAATTGACCACTGGCAGGCAGACGCAATTCGCTGTAATAGATAAAATAGTATGAGGTAGTGTGATCCCGTGTGTAAGGAGGTCTTGCATAGGAGCCGCGATGTAGTGACCGTCGGGCACTGGCGGGGATCACTCAAAGTCAACGTAAGTCAGTGCCGAAAGTGGCAAGCGAACGAAGTCGACGGAACTGAGGCGAGGAAGGTGGTCTTCAGCAGGATCCAGAACAGGCAGGTCGAGGCGGAGAGTACTGGCGGAGCAATCGATGAGAGCAGAATGTGCGGAGAGGAAGTCGAGGCCGAGGATGATGTCGTGGGGACAGTGAGCGATGACTGTGAATAGCACGGTAGTGGAGCGATCGGCGAAGGAGACGCGGGCGGCACACATACCAATTACGGGGGCTATTCCGCCATCGGCGACACGGACAACAGGCGTCGTGGCGGGCGTGATTATTTTCCTCAGCCGGTTATGAAGATCCGCGCTCATTACCGACAAATGCGCCCCAGTGTCTATGAGAGCTGATACAGGAACACCGTCGACTTGCACGTCAAGAAGGTTCAGATGGGTGGGCAACGTCAGGAGAGGATTTGGCGGCGTAGGGAGCAATGCAGCGTCACCTCGAGGCGCTGCATCGTCTAGTTTTCCGGCTGGGAGCGGCGTCCGAAGGGAGTCGGCGAATAGGAACGACGGGGCTGGGGAGAGCGAGATTGTCGTCGTTGGGGCGAAGGCGAACGAGAATAGGGGCGGTTCGGCGCAGGAGAATCGGTGGCGGCATTATCTGAGCGGGCAGCATAGGGACGAGAAAGGCCACCTGGGGGGCGAGAGTAGGCAGTATATGTAGACTGGTTCAGGGAACTCCAGCGACTGCGGCAGTGCCGAGAAATGTGCCCAATTCGATGGCAGTGAAAACAAATGGGCTTGTCGTCTGCAGTGCGCCATTCAGAGGGGTTGCGGAAACGTGGAGGGTAAGAAGGTGCGGGACGGGGTGGAATCGAAGATGCCGGGTGAGGATCAGGGCGATGGGCCGAGCAGATTTTGTGAATACCCATGTTGGCGAACTCCTGGCGGACAACTGCCTGGATCAGGGAAACAGTGACTGCAGGTGCATTGGAGGGGCTGGAGTCGAACGCAGCCGGATAGGCGGCCTCGATCTCACGCCGGACAATCCTGGTAACATCGCCAGTGTTGTTGGGACGAGGAGCGTCGGCACAGGAAGATGTCGCTGGGGTGTTGGGCAGACGGGCAAACTGTTGGTCGATACGTCGGCTTTTAGCGAATTCCAGGTGGCGGCACTCTTTTATAACTGCATCCACCGTCGCGACGTTGTTAAACACGAGCAAGTTGAAGGCGTCATCGGCAATGCCTTTGAGGATGTGGGAGACCTTGTCGGACTCAGTCATGTGTGCGTCAACTTTGCGGCATAGAGCCAAGACGTCCTGAATGTACGTGACATAGGGCTCTGTTGACGTCTGCACACGGCCGGAAAGCGCCTTCTGCACGGCAAGTTGGTTATCGTAGGGGTTGCCGAACAAGTCTCGAAGCTTTTGCTTAAGCGAATCCCAACTGGTCAGCTCATCTTCGTGCGTCCGATACCAAACTCGAGGTGTGCCACCGAGGTAAAAGACGACGTTGGCGAGCATGATAGTTGGGTCCCACCGGTTATTGCGGCTGACGTGTTCGTAAAGGCTGATCCAGTCCTCGACGTCTTCCCCATCTTTTGCCGAGAATACGCCAGGATTGCGGGGAGCGGAGAGGGTGATGTAGGTCGTCGAAGTGGCAGCAGGTGTCGGAGCCGGTGGAGTCGGGTTGGCGTCGTCGGGAGCCATGAAGGTAGGCTCGACGGACCGTCCACTGCGAAGCTCCGTGACGAGGTACAGGGAACGTCCACCTCCACCAAATATGTTACGTAGGAAGACACCGACGAAAAGCTATTTACAAGTATATTTACAAGGCAATACGCCGCAGTTGACCAAGAGGCAACAGCCCGCGCTAGCTTCCAATCGTCGTCTTCGTCTTCTTCCTGCGCGGCTCTTCGTCAGTGGGAATACGACTCCGTAGCAATATCATCAGCGAATCGCAAGTTACTAAGGTACTCTCCATTAACTTTTATCCCCAATTCTTCCCAATCCAGGTCTCTGAATACCTCCTGTAAACATGCTGTGAATAGCATTGGAGAGATCGTATCTCCCTGCCTGACGCCTTTCTTTATTGGGATTTTGTTGCTTTCTTGATGGAAGACTACGGTGGCAGTGGAGCTGCTATAGATATCTTTCAGTATTTTTACATATGGCTCGTCTACACCCTGATTCCGTAATGCCTCCATGACTGCTGAGGTTTCGACAGAATCAAACGCTTTCTCGTAATCAATGAAAGCTATATATAAGGGTTGGTTATATTCCTCACATTTCTCTATTACCTGATTGATAGTGTGAATATGATCTATTGTTGAGTAGCCTTTACGGAATCCTGCCTGGTCCTTTGCTTGACAGAAGTCTGAGGTGTTCCTGATTCTATTTGCGATTACCTTAGTAAATAGTTTGTAGGCAACGGACAGTAAGCTAATCGGTCTATAATTTTTCAAGTCTTTGGCGTCTCCTTTCTTATGAATTAGGATTATGTTAGCGTTTTTCCAAGATTCCGGTACGCTCAAGGTCATGAGGCATTGCGTATACAGGGTGGCCAGTTTCTCTAGAACAATCTGTCCACCATCCTTCAACAAATCTGCTGTTACCTGATCCTCCCCAGCTGCCTTCCCCCTTTGCATATCTCCCAAGGCTTTCTTTACTTCTTCCGGCGTTACCTTTGGGACTTCAAATTCCTCTATACTATTTTCCCTTCCATTATCGTCGTGGGTGCCACTGTTACTGTATAAATCTCTATAGAACTCCTCAGCCACTTGAACTATCTCATCCATATTAGTAATGATATTGCCGGCTTTGTCTCTTAACGCATACATCTGATTCTTGCCGATTCCTAGTTTCTTCTTCACTGTTTTTAGGCTTCCTCCGTTCCTGAGAGCATGTTCAATTCTATCCATATTATACTTCCTTGTGTCAGCTGTCTTACGCTTGTTGATTAACTTCGAAAGTTCTGCCAGTTCTATTCTAGCTGTAGGGGTAGACGCTTTCATACATTGGCGTTTCTTGATCAGATCTTTCGTCTCCTGCGATAGTTTGCTGGTACCCTGCCTAATGGAGTTACCACTGACTTCCATTGCACACTCCTTAATGATGCCCACAAGATTGTCGTTGATTGTTTCAACACTAAGGTCCTCTTCCTGAGTTAAAGCTGAATACCTGTTCTGTAGCTTGATCTGGAATTCTTCTATTTTCCCTCTTACCGCCAACTCATTAATCGGCTTCTTATGTACTAGTTTCTTCCGTTCCCTCCTCAGGTCTAGGCTAATTCAAGTTCTTACCATCCTGTGGTCACTGCAGCGCACTTTGCCGAGCACGTCCACATCTTGTATGATGCCAGGGTAAGCGCAGAGTATGAAGTCTATTTCATTTCTAGTCTCGCCGTTCGGGCTCCTCCACGTCCACTTTCGGCTATCCCGCTTGCGGAAGAAGGTATCCATTATCCTCATATTATTCTGTTCCGCAAACTCTACTAATAACTCTCCCCTGCTATTCCTAGCGCCTATGCCATAATCCCCCACTGCCTTGTCTCCAGCCTGCTTTTTGCCTACCTTCGCATTAAAGTCGTCCATTACTATAGTGTATTTAGTTTTCACTCTACCCATCGCCGATTCCACGTCTTCATAGAAGCTTTCGACTTCTTGGTCATCATGACTGAATGTAGGGGCGTAGACTTGTACAATCTTCATTTTGTACCTCTTATTGAGTTTCACAACAAGACTTGCCACCCTCTCGTTAATGCTATAGAATTCCTGTATGTTACCAGCTATATTCTTATTAATCAGGAATCCGACTCCTAGTTCTCTTCTCTCCGCTAAGCCCCTGTAGCACAGGACGTGCCCGCTTTTTAGCACTGTAGATGCTTCTTTTGGCCTCCTAACTTCACTGAGTCCTATTATATCCCATTTAGTGCCCTCTAATTCCTCCAATAGCACTGCTAGACTCGCCTCACTAGATAACGTTCTAGCGTTAAACGTTGCCAGGTTCATATTCCATTGGCGGCCTGTCCGGAGCCAGTGATTCTTAGCACCCTCTGCTGTGTTGCAGGTCTGACCGCCGCCGTGGTCAGTTGCTTCGCAGCTGCTGGGGACTGAGGGCCGGGGTTTGATTGTTGTGTTCATATAGGAGGTTGTGGCCAAGTACTGCACCAGGGTGGCCAATCCTGCTCTGGTGAGGGAGTGCGTTACCGGTTCTGGTCACCGGGATCAGGCCACACTCCAGGTCTGTTTGTGCAATTTTATCAACACGCGGATTTTTTTTTTTTTTTATCTGGTGGAAAATTGCTGGCACCGAGATTCGAACCGCGGACCTCTTGCACGCGAGGCGGGTGTTCTACCTCTACGCCACCGCTGCACCTCGACTTATATCTGAATCGACTTGTATCTGTTCACAAAAGCCACACAACACACGAGAAGCTGACAAACCACCTCACAATGAAAACGAGTGTACAGGATGGTACAGTGTTCTCCACTACCGTCACCATCCTTGCAACCATACGAAGGCATCTCATCTCGGAGCCGTTCATAGACACATGGTCTCCTGTGGAGCTTCAGAGCATTGTTTTTGGGCATAATACAGATCATGTCAAGTAGGATAAAACATATCAAAGCTCATCTGTCATTTGCACTGTATGTAAGACATTTGCCATCACTTTTGTCTTGAATGAAGGGAAAATCAGACATCCACGCATTCGTAGCAATTGCTACAAAGGAAACCCATATGGGTTCCTCGAAAGAAAAGCCTCATAGTTGAAGAAAAATTCGTCCTAATTCGGGACTCGAACCCGGGACCACCGCATTTCCGGAGCAGCCGCTCTACCATCTGAGCTAACCAGGCGGCTAGCAGATGGCAGGACGAAGTCGAATTTGTCAACAACACGAAGCAAAGGCAAGTATTTGACGTAGTAGTTCTGCGGAAACCCGCAAGGTGGAGAGAAGTAATGAATGAAGGGAAAATCAGACATCCCTGCGTTCGTAGCAATTGCTACAAAAAAAACCCATACGGGTTCCTCGAAAGAAAAGCCTCATAGTTGAAGAAAAATTCGTCCTGGTCCGGGACTCGAACCCGGGACCACCACCTTTCCGGGGCACTTCTCTCCACCTTGCGGGTTTCCGCAGAACTACTACGTCAAACACTTTTGTCTTGTTCCTGATGGTGCGAATTGTTCTCATTTGTAATTTTACGTATGTCTTGCACCCAGGCATGTATCTTTGTTCTTGCTAGCCTACAAAATTTTATTGTTTATAAATTCACGTTCCTTGGCTACCCAAATAAAAATATTTGCGACATACTCTGCATGATATTCCATCTGTGGGAAGGCAAGTTTAATTGGTTGCTTTTGGCTATGCGTCTTGCTTTACTGTTGAGCAGTACTTACTGATTGCGCAGTAATAACACGCTTTGCTTAATGGCTACAGATTAATGCTTTACTACTCTAATTGTTCCAGAAAGACCAACTTTTCCTCTCCGAAACTGCTCCAGAATGCCATTCATTTCTGTTCTGAAAATTTTCCCAAATGCTAACCTGGTTATACTGCTGCTGCTCTTAGTGTGCTTCACTGCAATACTTAGTGATGTTTCACCGTGTAACATTACTGTATTGAGGCGAAGCTAGCTTTTGGGAACTTGCATTAGCAATGCGCCATGCTTTCTGAACTATGCAGACATTGGCGAGGATTACAAAGGCGGAGTCGACGCCATTGCCAACAGCGGCGAATTGTTTTAATGAAAAGCACCCCACCAAATAGCAAGAAGTTCAATTGCGAACTTCAAAGTAGCTAGGTCTAGCGTTGCCACGGTGGTGGCTACAACAGTCAGAGGAATTGCATGCAAGAGTGACAGTTCGAGGTTGCGAGATAATCAAAATGGGGGCAGTGGTGGCTTCGAATAATGCGGTATTAGACGAGCACTTATGGCAAAAAGTCTGGAAAATCGAACGGCAAAGGTCTTTTTTTTTTTTTTCGTCCACCATTCCAGAGGTTCTTCTACATAGACTACGAGTACATGGCGGTGCCATGAAGGCGTCTAAATTATCGGGCATGTCAGAAAAATCTGTCATCTCTAATAGATGATTTTTCCTAGTTATATCTCCCTGTAGTATTGCTGCAAAATTTTTGTGGACGATTACGGACTATTGGCTGCAAAACTATTGCTTCGGTGGTGCATATACAGTGTACTTTGCTCCGGAAATGCGTGCATGCCGAGCTAGCGGCAAGATTTTTGCAATGGCATATCTTGTATTAGCTGCTCTAAAGTTAGCAGGTTTGTTTTTGAATAGCAGCATCTTGTAAGATGACTATTGTGTCTTTGGTGGCTAGTGAAAATTTCTGCACTCTGTCAGTGTCTCTGGCTGTATTGAAAAAAAAAAAAAGCCTTTCATTTTCATCACCTTTCATTTGGAATAGACTGGTACCATCTGCCATTTATATCAGGTCTTCATCTGAACCAACTGTTAGTGTCATCTTGACCCTTAGAAACCTTGTGCATGAAAAATGGTCTGTCATCATTGCACTAAGTGAGGGTCACTGTTGTCCACAATCAGAGTAGGATCTCTACTTCGCAGGAAACATCTCATTTACAAATAGTGTTGCACTCACACTGTTTACAATACATTTGGTTGTTCCTTTAGAGCAATATGTGGGTGTGTTTGTGCATGCATGCAAGTCCAGCGATTTCTCTGCCCGCAATAGGGACACCATGGATGGCACGACAACACAGAAATACTGGATTGATGTGCAGCTACGATGGGGCGACTATGACTCTCATGATGTGGAACGTTATGCCCGAGCCAAGTTCCTGGACTACACAACTGACAACATGAGCATCTACCCCTCACCCACAGGCGTGCTTATTGCCATTGACCTTGCCTACAACTTGCACAGGTATGGCCTGTATGACATGACACTTGTGGTCATGCTGAGGTGCTCTAGAAAAAGAAAGCTGGCCTTGGGGCCACTCCATGTTATACATTGTTCTATCAAAACCAACTAGGGTTGACTCTTGGGCTAGTAGGTAATTCAAAAGGATAGACAGTTGGGCGAGTTGGTACGGTAACATGATCTTGGCTTCTAGCGCGAAGTGAAACACGCACACAGAAAGGAGCAGACAGGACAAGCGCTAACTCTCAACTAAATTTGTATGAAAACGAAGAACATATATATAGGTGATTGCAAAAACAGTAGCATAAGAACATGACAAGGTAAAAAACATCAGTTAAACATATCAGGGGGCATGGAAGTCAAAGAACAAAGAAAGATTACTTCAGATTAGTACAACTCAACAATGATGAGTTCCGGTTTACTCAGTACTGTGCCCATGGAATCTTTTTTAGAACTTTTGTTGTTTTACATAGGGAATACCGTTGCAAAATGGGGTAGTTCTATGTATGTACAAAAATCGGGAGTTTGTATTGGTTCAAAGTTGCGCCAGTTTTGAGTGACATTTATCTAAGTCGCGTTAATAGAAAACTACAAAACAATCTTAAGGAATTGGCGGTGCATGCGTTTAGATACGTAGACGACTACCTGTTGTTTTGTTCTCGCGATAACTACACCAAGAAAGCTACGGACATTTTAAAAGTTTTTAGGGAATGTGGTGGGGGCCTAGGTTTCACGCTAGAGCTTATCCAGGGCAACAAATTACAGTATTTAGATCTGTGCTTAACGTTCCAGGATGAGCATGTCTGTTGGCATTATTCGCCTAGGGCCAAGAAGCCACTGCTAGAACTTTCTTCTTGTCATTCTAAACTTGTTAAACAGGGGATAGCTTATTCAACTCTTAGGTCTGCCATTACTAAGTCATGTCCGCACAATATGCAACAAAGTTTTTCACAACAGATAGAAAGGCTTGGAAAGGCTAGCTATCCCGTGCATTTATTATCACTAACCTGCGAAAAACTTTTAAAATGGGTAAAAAGCTCCGGTAAGAAACAAGAAAAACAGAAAAAAGAAAGTTTGCTGTAGTACCCTACATACATAGATTATCCCATGGTTTAAGGAATAGGTGTGACGTCAGCACTGTTTTCTCGGCCCCACGCAAGTTGTCTAACATGTGCCCTATGATAAAATAGGAGACTTGAACAGGAAGGCAAAAAAAGAAAAGATGATTGCGAAGTTAAACATGTGTCCCCTTTAGTGCCTTGCAACACGGGTATAGTTTATCAGATTCCACTCGAGTGCGGGAAAGCTTACATTGGACAGAGTGGCAGGTGCATTAACATTAGACTAAAAGAACACAAACATTCACTAAACAACCCTAATGTGTGTGTTTCAGTGCCTATGGCAACTGGTTCCCGGGCTGTAAGCCACTCATCCAGCAGGCCATGGCTAAAATTATGAAGGCCAACCCAGCATTGTACGTGCTACGCGAACGTATTCGCAAGGGTCTCCAACTGTACTCTTCTGAGCCCACCGAGCCTTACCTCAGCTCCCAGAACTATGGCGAGCTCTTCTCTAACCAGATCATCTGGTTTGTTGACGACACCAACGTCTACCGTGTCACCATCCACAAGGTATGTGCAGTCAGTCATAACAAAAAATGTAGCAAGCTATTAGTTACATAGAAATCAAGGTGTGCAGTACGGTCCACTCTTAGGGAACTCCAAATTAGTATGCCAGCACGGATCGCAGCTCAGTTCTAGTATATACGAAGGTCTGCAATATCAGGTTGTCTACCAACTGGGAATTCTCAGGGATATTGAATAGTCTGGAGATACTCAGGGAAAACTCAGGGAATTTGTGCTTCTGCCTGGGAAAATTAGTTGCATTTTTTATTGAAAGGGAACAAAAGTCACGCTAATGCCGGCTCGAGTCACACAAGAAATGTAATGAATCGTTTTTGATGCCCTGACGTCAGCTGGAGGAGTTTCCATTGCACAGTCAGTGATCGACTTTCTGGGTGCCTGATAATTCAGACACCTTCGTGGCACCACCATGTGCCCCATAGAGTCCATGTATAAAAACGTCCGAAATTTCGAACGCAAGAACCCTTTGCCACCCGATTTTCCTAACTTTTTTGCCGTGACCCCAGGTCCGAAATGCCATTAGAGAAAGCCACCACTGCCACCATTTTAATTACCTTGCCGCCTCGAACCGGCACTCTCGCATGCAGATCCACTGGCAGCTGTAGCCACTAACGCTGCAACGCTAGGCCTAGCTGCTTTGACGTTCGTTATTAAGCTTCCTGCTGTTCTGTGCCATGTTTTTCATTGTACGAATTTGCCGCTGTCAGCAATGGCACCGACTGCGCCTTTGTGGTCCTCGCGATTGTCTTCCAAGCTCGGAAGCATGGTGCATTGCCTAATGCTGGTTCCCGAAAGTCATCTTCGCCTCAATGGAGAAATATTAAGCTGTGAAGCATCTGTGAAAGTATTGCAGTGAAACATGATCGTGGGAAGGGGCAATTGTCACGTGACACAATATGTATTCCTTAATTATACACGCGTGCACCTGCCATTTCCTGTCACAGTACAAGCACCGATATGCCTAATAAGTGTACTGGCAGGCCTTCAGAGCTGTTTCGGATGTGTGTGTGACAACTTGCGCTCTTAAGGGCAGTAAATAACATGCATTCATTTTTTTTAACTGCCCAATTTTTTCGGACGCTTAACAAAACAAACAAAAAATAAAGTAAACAAAAAATCAGACATTGACCATGCAACTGATCAAGAGGATGCTTCAAATTGTCTGTGGGGTGAACACACGGCGCAAGGAGGACGAGAACAGCGAAGACCTACGCATTGAGGAGCGAACGGGAAAGGAAGCATGCCGCCGCTTCTTTGAAGGAACTTGAGCTCAAAAAACAAAGTGTTGGCTGAAGCCAAGATGCAGGTGTCCCTCGATCCAACTTAAATAAACTCTGTAAAGCAGTGAAACGCAACACTGAGGCGTTGTGCGCCGGCTAAGGGTATGTCAGGGCACATCGTTCACTTGGTAAAAGCACAAAGGGACATAGACAAAAAAAAAGGCTCGACAACATGGGCGAAACACGACAACATGGACGCCCGTGTTGTCATGTTCTTTCCTTTTGTTGTTTCTTTCTTTTGTCCATGTCCCTTTGTGCTATTACCAAGAAAACAATGAATCCTAACCAACTCATCCACCTTGCTATCTTGCTTCAGTATATGTCACGACAGTTGAGGTTGACTTACCAGCCGTTGATTAGAGGATCTCACTTGTGACAGAGTTTGCGCCTTATGCCCATGAGCTTGCTATTGTTAGAAATAGCCCATGCTCGAAAATATTTGCATCTGTATGCATATCCATATTATTGGTATTTGAGGATGTTAGGCTCTATTTGCAACGGGTTTTACCATTTCCTTTTTTTTCGAAGGTATTATATTCACTTTGCATTTTACTAACCCCTCCCTTCTGTTTTCTTTTTTGAATAAAGTAAGTACTACACCTTAATATTCAAACTGGATTAAGTCTTTTTATTTTTTAACATGTTCACTAGAGAGTGAAAGCATTGGGAGGCATGATGTCAGCCCGTCTTGACATAAAACAAAGTTCTGTGTCACTCAGGTAATTTAGCGAAGGCACCCAGGGAAAACCGGGAAAACGCTGGGAATTTAGAAACGTCAACTTGGTAGACGCCCTGAAAATTGTTTTTTTTTTTGTAATCAATAGATCATGTTTTGACTAGTATCAGATGCCTTTTGCCCTATGAAGCTGAAGAAGTAGTGAAGTTATGTTGTAAATAGCAAGCACTTGACCGGGGATGGGCGCACACTTGACTGGACCTTCGCACATGCGTTCATACTTTCGGAAATACGTGCTCCCTTTGTTGCCACTCCCCTTTGTCCATGTCACGTTGCTGTTTCAATCAGTCCTGTTGACTTGGATGAACCTTGTACCAACAGAGGCAGTTGTGTTCTGCAAATTGCAGTGTTTGCCGCTTTGGGCCGACGTCTCAGAGCGCATGTAATAAGCACTTTGCAGAGGCAAAGTCCGTGATCGCATCAGTCAGGGCAGCTCGTCCGCGGCGTATTTGGCGCTCCTTTTGCACTGTAAACAACTAAGTGAGGCACTCACTTGCATGGAATTGAACAGCTCCACGGCGCATGCAACTTGCAGAATAGCATGGGTCTCTATACTCAATACAGTAAAACCTCGTTAAACCGTACTCGCTTAATCAGTAGTTTCGTTCTAAAAGTAGTAAAGTCAAATCCCCGACTCAGCGGCCATTGAACATAATGTGTTTCGTACCCGCATAAACCGTACCAGCTTATTGCGTATGCATCTGTTAAAACGTAGCGTTTCAACTTTTCGTAGCGCAAACATGGCGCTGCACCGTCTCCATCGGGTGGTCCGGCAGAACAACACGCCTCGGAGATCGGAACAATGGCCTCCAAGCACCCTGTGCATTTGCGCGTAAAGCCACATCAACATCAACATCATTTCGACACGGTACCAGAGAGCGTTATGGCGTCGTGCAAGCGTGGACTCGCGTCGTTCCGAAGCGTGGTTAACTTTTAACTTTAAACTCTTTTAACTTTAACTTTGACTCTTTTAACTTTAAAGGGACTGACAACCAATTTTCATGGTACCCACTTTTTCTAGTGCAATGGAAGACTTACCGGCCAGAGCATCTAATCATGAAGTAATAACGCAGAAAACATCGTGGAACATTTTTTATCAGAACTTTTCTATCTGCAGTGAGGATGAAGTCGTTCACTGAAGCATGCCAAAAACTATGATAGGTGAGCGCAATAGTGATTATAGGCTGGCATTAGTGGGAGGCAGACAACAAGTGCGGCTGTAGGTGTGAGTAAATATTATTTTGTTTGTCGAGTCAGTGTTTCTGCGATTCATGTTTTCCAAAGTGTTAAAGTATTTCTGCGATAATAGCTATGTGTTTCTGTGGTTTCCGGTTCAACTGCTTTGGTATTTGACTAGTCAAAATGAAACCAAGTGCATCAAAAATGATAGAACGCTTTTACACGTGATACGCAGTTAGTGTTGGTGTAGCCAAGCGTGCACTTTTGATTTCCGATAACTGTCGAAAACCTGAGCGAGCTGGAACAAAGGATTTTTAGCTCGCATGCATGCTTAGAATTTGCATCCTTATCAAGCAGCACCTGAATGTCATGCTTCGATGGACGAAAGCTGCAGCTGAAGCAACGAATCCAACTTGCTTGATAGGCCATCGTCCCCGCCACAAGCAGCCCGCCTGGAGAATGCCGATTGGTGAAGGCTCACTGACATTAGGCCGACCCGACACCGATTTCGGTCTGCCGACTGTTGGTGACCACATTTTTTCCTTCGTGTCGGCCCCTCTGTCACACTGTACCGACACCGACAATCTGCCAACAGTAGGTGGAGAGCACGGCGTCAGTACAGTGTAACAGAGGCGCCGGCACGAAGCTAAAAAACGTATCTATCCACTGCAGAACTCATCGATGGCATCTTGTATCACAAGGAGATCATGAAACTCTTTGTACTTGCGAACGCGCACTCTACTCGCGCATGTACAGCAGCATGCGTGCCCCCCGCAGGAGCGTCTGCGCAAGCAGGCGTTTGGTGTGTTGCGACACCACGGACCCGAGCACACGAGGGTTGGACCCTCCCGCGTGTAGCCGTGCGCGGCTTAGCCGTGTCCGGGGAAAAGGGGATCCTGGGGGTTGAGCCAATGCCGGGTGTTTGGACCTTTACGGCCCCTCGGCGGCGGTAACACACCCCTTTGGCCTCGGCTTCACGTAGACGGCACCCCCGGACTGACCCACCCGGGGGAAATCGGCAGTCGCCTTTTCCTGTCCTCCTCTCCAATCTTCGTCTTTCTCTCTCGTCTTTTTCATCTTTCCTGTCTTCTCATTACTTCTCCTCACTTCCTAGTTTCCCGGCGGCAAGGGTTAACCTTGTGTAGCTAGCCAGCCTTGGTTATGCTGTATTTGGTTATAGCAGCGATGTACGGCTGGCGTTGGCAGGGTCTCTCTAGCAGGAACTCCTGTCACGTCCCCCTGTTGGGCTCCATGGTGGGTGGTTGGCATCGCGGCCGAAAACCCTACTATACTCATGGAAAACGCTTTTCCTAAACTCCCTGATCGCCCTCACAAACGAGGGCGCACCGAAGATCTCTTTCAGTTTTTCGGACGACAAGTCCAGAACTTTCCTAGATATCATGTGATCCACTCAGAAAACCCAGACAAACTAGTGCGTAACATCTCACCGTTCCTTGTTCCGAAGTCTTTAACTGAAGTTTTTGGAACAGGATATAAGGCGTCGAGAATGACAAGTGGTGATCTTCTCTTGGAGCTCCACGATAAGAAGCAGTACGAGAAACTGCCGAAACTCGTCTCATTTGGCGAAACCCAAATAACAGTAACTCCGCACCGTACCATGAACACCACCCGCGGCGTTGTCTCGGACGATGACATGCTAGAGCTCACTGAAGCTGAACTCTTGGAGGGCTTCAGTGAACAGAATGTAATAAATGTTAAGCGAATTAAGATCAGGCGAGACGGTAAAGAGATCAACACGAAACACCTTATACTTACGTTCGGTTCAAGTGTCCTCCCCGAGTCCATCGAGGCCGGTTATATCAAACTTCGTGTTAGGCCATACGTGCCAAATCCTCTCAGATGCTTTAAGTGCCAAAGGTTCGGCCACAGTTCACAGAACTGTCGAGGCCGGCTGACATGTGCCAAGTGTAGTGACACTGAACATTCCTCCGAAACATGCCAGAAGACTCCACATTGTGTCAACTGTGATGGCGAGCACGCCGCATACTCGCGCGCCTGCCCGTCCTGGAAAAGAGAAAAAGAGATTGTGACAATCAAAGTCAAAGAAAATATATCTTTCAAGGAGGCACGTAGGCGGGTGTCATACCTGTCTAAGAGCAGCTTTGCCGATGTGGCGCGTAAGGGGGCAGCGTCACAACGGCCTCCGGCGGCTGTCAGACCCACAGGCAGTGAGTCGGCAGTTACGCCATCTGCCCCCGCGGCGGTTGCAGCTAGCGCTGCTCCGTCAACCGAGGAGAAGGGAGCATCCACCCCAAAGGTGGGTGCAGCCGAGGCTGCCCCAACCTCCGAGGCCCCTTCCAGCGCTGGCAACGTTCAGCGCAGCCAAATCCCTCAGGGAACCCCATCGACCTCCGGGCTGGTGGGCGCAGGGGTCTTGACCTCCAAGGCGGGACTCCCTCTGAAAACCTCTCGCTCGCAAGAGCGCTTGTCCGGCGCCTCACACGAGGCAATGGACACTACACCTGACCCCAAGGCGCACCAAACGCCTAAGGAGCGTCGAGAATCGCTCGAACGCTTCAGAAAGAACAAAACACCTATTACAGGGCCTCGAAAGGGCTCTGTACTATAAGGCATCCACTCCGTCTCCGTAAACACAGCACCAATTCACCTTAAACATGGATACACAAATCATCCAATGGAACATCAGAGGTCTCCTTAGAAACCTTGATGATTTGCAAGAACTCATCCACAAACATAATCCAAAAGTGCTGTGTTTACAGGAAACTCACTTAAAATCTAAACACACAAACTTTCTCCGTACGTATCTGACGTTTCGCAAAGATCGCGATGATACCGTCGCATCATCGGGTGGTGTTGCGATTCTTACTCATAGAAGTATTGCATGTCAACCTTTACAGCTACAAACGCCCCTTGAAGCAGTGGCGGTTCGAGTTGTCCTACTAAACAAACTCATCACCAATTGCTCCCTTTACATACCCCCGCATTACCAACTGAACAAACATGAATTTCACTCCTTGATCGATCAATTGCCAGAACCTTATGCTGTTCTTGGCGATTTCAATGCGCACAGCTCCCTGTGGGGCGACTCTCGTATAGATGCGCGAGGTCGCCTTGTTGAACAGTTCCTTTTCTCTTCTGGAGCGTGCCTTCTCAATAAAAAAGAGCCCACATATTACTCTCTTGCAAACCGATCCTTTTCTTCAATAGATCTCAGTATAGTCTCCCCGTCTGTACTGCCTGAACTTGAATGGGAAGTTACCGACAACCCTTACGGTAGCGACCACTTCCCTATACTGCTAAGATCATATAATGAAAACGAATATCCACCATACGCTCCTAGGTGGAAGATTGAGACAGCTGATTGGGAGAAATTTCGATCTCTAACTAGTATCTCATGGGCTGACCTGTCTTCATTAGAAATTGACGCTGCAGTCGAGTTTTTTACAGCATTCATAATAGATGTCGCATATAAATGCATAGCAGAAGTAAAAGGCTTGGCCTGCAAACGGCGTGTCCCATGGTGGAACGACGATTGTAGGATCGCTCGTAAAAAACAGAACAGGGCGTGGGGGTTGCTACGCGCTTCTCCCACTGCAGAAAATCTAGTCAACTTTAAAAAAGTAAAATCCGAAGGCAGGCGAACCCGCCGACAGGCCAGACGAGAAAGTTGGCAGAAGTTTCTATCAAGTATTAACTCGTTCAGAGATGAGGCGAAAGCCTGGAACAGGGTCAATAGGATAAGAGGGCGACAAGCACATGCACTCCCTTTGGTAAACACAGAAGGCGATACCCTACAAGATCAGGCGGACTCACATGGGGAGCACTTTGAGAGTGTCTCAAGTGCCAACCATTACTCGCAATCCTTTCTGAAATATAAACAAATAGAAGAACGTAAGCCACTCATGAGAAAATGTCAACAGAATGAACCATACAATTGTCCTTTTAGCATTGCCGAGTTGAGAGCTGCCTTGAGCGCATGCAAGAGCTCTGCCCCGGGATCTGACAGAATCATGTATGAAATGATCAAAAACTTACATAAAGACACCCAACTTACACTACTCACACTTTTCAACACCATTTGGGATGCAGGGTACCTTCCAGCTGCATGGAAGGAAGCCATTGTTATCCCTGTTTTGAAACAAGGCAAGGACCCTTCCTCAGTGGCAAGTTACCGCCCGATAGCCCTCACAAGTTGCATTTGTAAGGTGTTCGAAAAAATGATAAATCGGCGACTCATCTTTTTCCTTGAACAGAGCAAAATTCTTGATCCTTATCAGTGCGGCTTCCGAGAAGGACGCTCCACAACTGACCACCTTGTACGTGTAGAATCAAATATCCGGGACGCATTTGTACACAAACAATTCTTCTTATCCATATTCCTCGATATGGAGAAGGCGTACGATACGACGTGGCGTTACGGAATCTTAAGAGATTTGTCAGAAATGGGCATCCACGGTAATATGCATAATATAATAGAAAGCTATCTGTCAAATCGTTCTTTCCGAGTAAAAGTCGGCAATGCACTTTCACGCCCTTTTACGCAAGAAACGGGTGTACCCCAAGGAGGCGTGCTCAGCTGCACGCTCTTTATAGTGAAGATGAACACACTTCGTGCTTCATTACCACCCGCCATCTTTTACTCTGTCTACATGGACGACATTCAAATAGCTTTCAAATCTTGTAACCTCGCAGTCTGCGAGAGACAGGTACAGCATGGCCTGAATAAAGTCTCAGTGTGGGCAGACAAGAATGGATTTAAGATCAATCCTAACAAAAGCTCTTGCGTTCTTTTTACAAGAAAGAGAGGCGTGGTTCCGGATCCTTCCTTAGAACTGTGTGGACAACGAATACCTATCAGCAAACAGCACAAATTCCTAGGTGTCATACTTGACTACAGACTCACTTTCGTCCCCCACATTAAATATATTAAAGAAAAATGTCTGAAAACAATGAACATAATCAAACTTCTATCCCAGACTACATGGGGTAGTGACAGAAAGTGTTTAATGAATCTATATAACAGCCTCATTCGATCGCGACTAGACTATGGTGCCGTGATCTATCACTCTGCCGCCCCGAGCGCACTAAAGATGCTAGACCCAGTGCACCATCTAGGAATCCGACTGGCCACTGGCGCTTTCAGGACAAGTCCCATTGAAAGTTTATACGCAGAATCGAGCGAGTGGTCACTTCATCTCCAGAGAACATACATCAGCCACACATATTTTCTGAAAGTGCTCTCTAATCCTCAACATCCGTGTTATAATACTGTTAATGACATGACATATGCTACACTCTTTCATAATCGTCCCTCCATAAGACAGCCTTTCTCGCTGCGTGTGAGGGAGCTTAGTCATGAAATGCATGTTCTACTCCTCGAGCTTCGCCTAATGCCTCCAGCTAAGCTGCTACCTTCTTGGGAGTGGCAGATGATACAATGCGATATATCTTTCATGCAAGTCACAAAACACGCTCCAGAGATTGAAATACAAGTGCATTTCCGGGAACTCCAATATAAACACTCCTGCGCGGAGTTCTACACAGACGCATCGAAGTCACGCGAGGGGGTGTCCTATGCAGCCGTCGGCCCATCCTTCTCGGAATCCGATGTACTGCATCCGGAAACAAGCATCTTTACGGCTGAGGCCTACGCACTGCTGTCGGCTGTAAAGTATATAAAGAAATCAAAGCTCGAGAAATCAGTTATATATACGGACTCCCTAAGTGCTGTGAAGGTCTTAATGTCATTTTCTAAGCACAAAAACCCAGTCATCAACGAACTCTATTTCGTCCTATGTAAAACGTATGTATGTAACCAGCATGTCATCATATGCTGGGTGCCCGGTCATAGGGGCATCGAAGGCAATGTTCTGGCGGACCAGATGGCCACATCAATTGCATCGCATTCTATAAATCCTACCGCAGCAGTCCCTGTCACAGATCTGAGGCCCTACTTGCGCAGAAAACTGCGGAACTACTGGCAACGCTCGTGGGACATGGAAACAAATAATAAACTGCATGTAATAAAGCCACAATTAGGTTTCTGGCCTCCTGTAACAAAATCCCGCCGGACAGATGTCCTATTCTGCCGTCTAAGAATAGGACACACTTTTGGCACACATAACTTCTTACTCACGGGAAACGAGCCTCCAACCTGTGGTAGGTGCGGGGAGAGGCTGACCGTCCTCCACGTCCTACTGGAGTGTCGGGAAGCCGAACCCGAAAGAAAAAAACACTTTCTCTTAGCGTACAGGCACCACATCCCCCTTCATCCTGTTATGTTACTTGGTCCAGAACCACTCTTTGACACCAACGCCATCTTAGGTTTTTTGAAAGATGTTGTGTTGCATGTTATTAGCCCCACACGTTCGTAGCGGTTCCTCTCTTCAGAGGATGCCGCTGCGATAATTATTTTGAATAGCACATGCCTCTAGGCCCTTGCGGTTCAAGGGCTCTGGCGAGGCAGTAGTGCTGTAAGCAATTTAACGTTTTCGCATATTTTAAACAATGCATCATTCTTTTACGATGGATTTTAATCTTCAGTCTTCGTCATTAGTCATCGCCATAATTTTATAGCACATAGATTTTACGCACTTTACAGCGACTATTTTTAGGCCACTTTACAGCCAAGTCACATCTTCCATACTACATCGTTAACACCACCATTTGTCATGGCGCTCTTTGGCCAAACCTGGCCCTTGCGCCACAAAACACCACACATCATCATCATCAGCAGCAGCAGCATGCGTGCCTCCATGCATGTGGGACGACGCGAGCGCCGTTAGCATGGACTTTCTTTACTTCGTAATATGCGTAAGATAAAGCGTGTCTAATAATATACTGTCTGCAATATTAAGCAAGAATTGTACTGTACTTAATGACACTCAACTTGCATACAGTAATCTCTTGACTTCATTTCGAAGTATCAGGGTTTCACTGCCGGGCCTTGCCACTTACTGGTTTTTCTGACTTTCTTGGCCAATTTAAAATTATATTTCCTGCATAAATCCCGAACAGCCTGCCAGATTCTGTCACTATAAATCATGGTCATTTCATTCTCATCAACATCTCGGAACACATTCTGGCCAGTTGTCAGTCCCTTTAACTCTGCTTCCTGCGCACTCCAATCACATGTTGTTAACAAACCGCGGCTCTCGGCGCACAAGAATGGCACTGCTATAACTACAAAGAGGGGTCACGGGTGGCAAGTGACATACGAGCTTCATCGAGGCATCGCTTTGGTAGCCCCAAAAGGTGCCTTTTAAACAATGCGGGAAGGTTGCCACAGCATCATCTCAGCTTGAAAAATCTAAAAGAAACACTGGGATAATGCGGCATTGGGGCATTGTAGTAAGTGGGTTATTTCACCACGGAAAACATATAAAAGTCGACGGTGCAGCACCTTGACATTGTTATAACCGATATATTGTTAAAACCGGTATCGTTATAAATTCGTTTGACTGTATTGACACGCCTTATCTTTGCACTCCACTCACTTTCTTCGGAATTGTCCCATATTTTTGGTTAAACTAGATCGCTGGAAACAAACTGGGGAGATATACGCCAGTTGTCCACTTAGTGAACATGTCTATTTCTTCTGCTGCTGAAGTGCTGATTTGCTGGGGGCGCCTTTCTCCTTTCCACTAGCCCACCTAATCAGAACTTCAGCAGCAGATGAATTGGACATGTCCACTAAGTGGACACTAACAGAGTACTCCCCTGGTCTGACAATGCCAAGAATGCTATTCACATTAAAACATTCTTCGGTGCAGGCAAAACATAACATACTTTATTACCCGCCGCGGTGGCTCAGCAGCTAGGGTGTTGCGCTACTAAGCATGAGGTCGTGAGATCGAATCCTGGGCGCTGTGGCTGCAAATGCAAAAACGGCCGTTTCCTGTGAATTAGGGGCATGTTAAAGATCCTGTGGTGGTCAAAATTAATACAGTCCCTCACCACGGCGTGCCTCGTAATTTGTGCTTTTGGCACGTGAAACCTCAGACTCTAAAACATACTTTAATTCAGTCAATCAATACACTCACTCGATGTCTAGAGACGCAAACCGCACGTGAACTGTCAAAATTTTCGTCCAGGGACAGCGACCCTGGGAGTGTTAACGAACACCACCACCACTGTAGTAGATCTGGAACTTCCACTGAACTCGTGCCCTGTGCACTGTCCACTTATGTGTCATGTGTAATCCTTCCAACAGACCTTTGAAGGGAACCTGACAACCAAGCCCATCAATGGTGCCATCTTCATCTTCAACCCACGCACTGGACAGCTGTTCCTCAAGATCATCCACACTTCCGTGTGGGCTGGCCAAAAACGTCTGGGACAGGCAAGTAGAGCTGCATTTAAACGTTGTTTCTGTAGATGCTTGGGGCAAGAGGAGCTGGATAGTGTATTGAATAAAGCCATATCATGCTCTTACTTTGAGCAAGTGCACTTCCTCGAAGAAGTGCTTAAAAAATGATTGTGAAGGCTGAGTTGGCACTAACTTCGAAACCACAACTTTCTTTTGATATAGAATGACGTAAGCGTCCAGCTTCTGGAAACCACAATTAAACCTGTTACCAACCGTGGTTTCAATTTTTTTGTGCACTCATGGCTTGCCACCCTCCACACTTACACAAGTGCAGCTTGTTGCTTGGTATTTTGTGAAGGTTGATCACATGAATAATCTTACTTCTAAAATACAGTAGATTCCAGCTTATTATTTTCTTGGTTAATTAAATCTCGAGTGAAGGTTCACCCGGGCCCATACATATTTATAGACGAAGGCTTTCGTTATTTCAATCCTGTAATTGGCCGTCGCTGGATAATTCAAACTTAAGGGGGGACATGGCAATGAATACGTCTTTTTTTTTTTATTTATGGGAATACAGTGGTGAAATCTGGCATGCAGGTGTGATTTGTTATGCTGACATCATAACTGAAATTAGTTTTGTTTTATCTATTAGAGTCTTTGAGTTACAACAATTGACCACCCCTAATGGTCATCCCGAACTTACACATTACACATAATTTCGCCAAGATTTTCACATCCACATGTTCACAAAAACCTATTCTGTGAAATAAAGCTATTGGTTTATTTTTTAAATGCCGAAATGAGCATAAAAATATTTTTTTATCTTTCTATGCATATTGTCTTACTAACACCTTTTGCAAAAATGGACCATTATGATTTTCTTTTTTTTTTGTGAGGTGCAGGTAAAAGTGGATAGCCTTATTGCACTCATCAGTGTTTCAGGGTCTAAGTGCAATAGACAGAATAATTTTGTCTTCATTCGTTGTGAAATGGCACTGGGATGACTGAAAGCGACTGCACAAGAAATGAAAACTGAGAAAATGGAGCTCAAAGTTACATTTGTTGTAAATGTTTAAATCTTTGCTTTGAGCACCTGAAACCTGCCCGGATATAGTCCTTTGCCTATGAAAACACATCTTCTTTATATTTTGATGTAGTTTTTTGCGTTCTTGCAGCAGTTTCGTGCACCTTAGTTGCCTTTTTGATCATTGTGCATCCGTCCGTTGTGCAGAAGTAGATGACAATGCGTTCAAAATGTCGGCTCTTGTCTCTCGTTGTGCAACCTCTTTATTAGTGAGAGTTGGAGCTGAAATTTGCAATTGAATATTCAATGCGAAAACTTCTGCTCCACCGATGTCACGCTGCCGTCATGACCACATGTATACGCACCGTCGCCATCGTTCGCGGTCGCGCCTTCACCATCGCTCGCGGATGTGCCGTCACTATCGCTCGTGGACATGCCTTCACCATTGCTCGCGGACGTACCTTCACCATAGCCCACAGTCGCATTTTCCCGGTCACCCACGTGCACCAGTTGTGCCTCGTCAACAAGCTCGGCGGCATCCGCTTCTACAACTAGTTTTCCCTCTTTCCCACACCTTTCGTGGTCTTCCATACATGTGGGCCATTCGGAACTTGATTCCTTTGGGGCTCATCACAGAAAAGGTGCATAAGCTGCCATGATCATCAATCACATTGATCGGAATGCGCAGCTCACTGCTGTGCAAACGTTAATCTACAACAGCCAATAGGAGCACGTCCTGTGCCCCATGTGACTACTGCACCCAATTGCAATGCCACATTTGCCTTTCTTTCACTTCCGTTTGCTGGTTTATTTTTCGGTGGAGAAATGCGTCGTTCCAGCTGTCTTTAGCTCCAATCTCTCCTCTTTACGACGATACCAAGATGGCGGCGCTGCGTGAACGGATAGCCGGGCGATCCAAAGCCAGATTTTTTTGCAATTTTTTATGACAGCACTCTAGGAAAGTGCTGCTTTCTCTATTTATACCGCGTAATTTGTTATAATATTTTACCATGAGGTAAATAAAGGTCCGTGGATTGCGGAAAAAAATTAAGAAAATAGAAAATTTTGACAATTTTACCACATCAGTTGCTGCGTCCCCCCTTAATTGGTCAGCATAAATGTGCCAGACTCCAATTGGGACCCCAGTCGCTGCAGTGTATGTCTTGGCGACACTATAGATTAGTGAATGTGTCAGACGCATCTCCCGCTTAAAAGGCTTATTCTTTTTCCTTTTTTTTTAATCTTTGGCCTGCTCTAGGAAGATTTTCAAGCAAAAATGTTCGCTCGCAGTTAACACTGGCACTCACGGTAGGCTGTTGCAAATGCCATGAACACGGTTTTGGTTTCATATTCTCTGCATCGTTCAGGCAACGTTTGGACCAATTTTCACTAAAGAATAAAGAAAAGGGCGAACATTGGAACTGTGTAAGTACAGTAATCCGTATGAGCCCAGCCAGCGCCATTGCCATCACAAAATAGTGGCACAACTTTTCAAATAGCCCCGCAGGGGCGTCTGCATCAGCAGGCGTTTAGTGTGTTGCAACACCGTGTACCCGAGCAGATGAGGGTTACTCCCGAGTGTAGCCATGTGCGGCTTAGCCGTGTCTGGGGAAAGGGGGATCCTGGGGTTTGAGCCGATGCCAGGTGTTCGAACCTTTAATGCCCCCCGGCGTGGCAACACACCTCTTTGGCCTCCTCCTACTCCAACACACCTACTTCACATAGACGGCACCTTCAGACTGACCCACCTGGGGGAAATAGGCAGTCGCCTTTTCCTATCCTCCTCTCTGATCTTCGTCTTTCTTTCTCGCCTTTCTCATCTTTCCTGTCTTCTGTTCACTTCTCACTTCCGAATTTTCGAATGGCAAGGGTTAACCTTGTGTGGCTAGCCACCCTTGGCTTTGCTGTATATTGTTATAGCAGCGATATACGGCTGGCATTGGCAGGATTTCTCTTGCACGAACTTCTGTCACACCCCCTTGTAGGGCTCCATGGTGGGTGGTCGGCACCACGGCCGAAAACCCCGTCTATACTTATGGGAAATGCTTTTCCTAAACTCCCTGATTGCCCTCAGAAACGAGGGTGCACCGAAGATGTCTTTCAGTTTTTCGGACGCCAAGTCCACAATTTCCCTCGTTTCCATGTAATTCGCTCAAAAAACCAGACAAACGAGTGCAAACCAGTTCTCCATTCCTTGTTTGTCTTTGACTGAAGTTTTTGGTCTAGGATATAAGGCTTCGAGGATGGCAAGCGGTGATCTCCTCTTGGAGCTCCGCGATCAGAAGCAATGAAAGTCATTACTATTACTTGAGCGACTGGCCGACGTGCATGAAGCAGCTAGCGCCATCTCGTGGCGCGCTGCGCCTACTCAGGTACTCTCCGGTGCGCGGGCAAGGCAGGATGCGCTACGTGGTAATGGCGGCAGATACAGATTTACGGAGGTAAACATTGCCTCGTCTCGACATTGTTCTTTTCAGGGAACTAAGCAATGCAAATGTTACGATTATTTGCCACAGAAAACGCCGTCAAGATGGCAAAATTTTTATCATTATATCCGATATGCAGTGAATAACCTACCATTATAAATGTTTTTTTTCCCCCATAGACCTAATGCGTAAAATGACACACTCATGTCGACCCATCGTTATAACTGATATATCATTATATATAGTATCGTTATAAGCGGACTGCACTGTAATCGCACATGTCAAAAAGCAAACGCTCAAACATGACAACGGAATTAAGGAACCAACATATGTGAATTACCGATCGGCGAAGCTCCGATTGTGTACCACCGCCGCTACCAGCAATAAACAGCCACTTGCTATATATATGCTTCTTTGCACACCAGTTTCACTCACCTGAAAGGTGAAATCCACCTGCTCACTACACACAGCAATGTGCATGATAAATTTTGCAAGACGCACCAAGAAAGTGAGCTTGTATTATTGATATCACGGCGCTTGCCTGTTAAAAAAAAAACACAAGAACTAAAGTAGCAGTAGTTACACGGCTTATGAAAAGCTTGAATGATGGCGCAGAAAGCACTGATGTAACAGACAGATATAGACATGTCTTTTTCAGGCAGCCGTCGTCTGCTAGCTGCTTGTGCTGGTCAGAGTGAAAATCAACTGACAGCTCTGACAGTCTGTAGCCAGTTCGGAACTTTTGGTCAGTGAAAAAGCTTAAATGCATTTCTGGCAACTCTTGCGACTAATTGGTGGTGCTTAGGAAGTTGTCCAAGCAAAATTGAATGTGGCACAGCACTCCCAAGCAGTTCGTGACTGTCAGGGACTGCTAATCAAAGAGGCCCAGTCACTTATTGCAACGTGCTGGTCGCTTGTTGCAACATCCTGACCACTTGTTGCAATGTGCCAGAGCGAATTTCCGTCTGCACCGCTGAATTTATGTTACTGCTGCGTTCAAAGGCAACATAAGATGTGGTACATTAAAGGGCCCCTGAAACGGTTCTGACAGATTTTGTAGATGTGTAGCGTACAGCTTAAGTAGAACATACGCACCACAATTTAAGTGAAGCGTTACGTATTAATGGAACTACAAGCGATTAGAAGTTACCCTCCTCCCCAGCCATGCTTTTCCTCCTCAACTCGTTCGCCGAACGAGCGGGGCTAAGCTCCGCCTTCACTGGTCCTGCGTCACGATGCGACGTCACATCGTCCACTTCCAGTTGTTTCGGAGCCCGCCCCCGCATGCACGAGACCTCTCCGCTAGCCGCTTGGCCGTTGACCGAGAGCTATCGAAGCAGCGTGTGTTGCGAGCATTCTGTCGTAGCGCCGAACGTGTCTGCTATTCCGGTAACCTCAGGCAAGCTGGTCATATCGGCAAATGACTGGAGGCATAAACTCAAGCTGATGAAGGAACTTAGGCGTAGACATACGTGAGCGGCCTGATCGGTCTGCACAGTCCAGACACTAAGCGCAGAGCTTAACCAGCCAAACAAAGCGCTAATATTGCTCTAACCAAGTGTAAAACATTTTAAACATTTATAAAAACAACGTGTTGACGATTACACTCCTGCAAAAAATACACACCAGCAGCAAAGAAGAATACACTTCGTTGCTGCTACTGTGTATGGTTGAGTTCTGTGCCACCAGGTTGCTGCACCGTGCAGACAAATCACATTTGCCCTTCTGCTAATCTCATGGCTCATCCCGTTACGGCACAGTCAAGCGGCCAGACCCTGTCCCCTTGCGCTTGCGTTTGCCCTAATACCGGACTTCCGAAACGCTATTGCTTTAGTAATCTTCCGGTGTAAAGTCACGGCCACAAACGCGCAAATCCTGGCTCCGATCGGATAGCGGCAGTCCGATGCGCAGCAGCCAGTTCGCTCATATGCGGCCTTGCAGAGGGACACGATGTCGCAGCTTGACGTATTGTCAGTCGCTGCGTTTGCAGTCCACAAGGCAACAAAGTCGAATCATAGTGCTCGCGAAAAGACTAAGACCGACCCTGACCGCCAAGCTCTCGTCAAAATGGAGTACGTTGTAACACAAGCAGACGACACTTGCTGTATGCCAAAAGTGCTTAAGTGTACTGAAAAATTGTTCTTGTGCATTCTCTTTATGTTACTTTCTTTTTATAAAAACAAATGAACTAACATTCCAACTATTATGAAGATCATTTGTTTACCATAAAGTTGGAAAAATTATCGATCATGCGCCCTGGTCAGCCAATCGGATAGCTCGCCCCACTGATGTCATATGGGTGATTTCCGTCATATGGGTAGGGGCGGCTTAAAATTCCGCCGAGCAGTGTGCTGCGATCGGTAGCGATGTGAATTTTTAAAACCCTATCATAAATTACACGCTTTACGCGGAGCACTTGGATGTGTCAATTAATAACCAGAAGGACCTACTCTAACGACCCAGTACGTTTGCAGAAAATCGTCAAAAGCGTCTCAGGGTCCCTTTAAAGAATGTTGTATGAAATGGGAACATAATACACAGGAGTCAATGGGGTTTAGGTCGGGACTGCCATAAAGTAGCATAGGAGCCAGGAAAACTCAACAGCGAGGAAAGTATCGATGGAGTTGCACTGTCTATATATGTGTATGTGTGAATGAGAAAGGGAGCAAATGGCCCCAAGCACTCCCTGTTTTAGACCAGGTACGTGTACAACATTCAAAGTGGGTGGGAAAACAGCGTTGTACTAGCTGAATTGGTAAGAACTTCGCATGCTTAATTCGAAGGTGTGGGCTTGGACCCCGCTTGAAGCAAGTTGTTTTCTCGTGCACTCTCATTTTTTATTAATTTACCATTCCTACATTTCAAATCAGGGTGTCTACCAACCGGGAAAACCGGGAATTCCCAGGGAATTTGAATAGACTGGAAATACTCAGGGAAAACTGAGGGAATTTGTGCTTCTATCAGGGAAAATTAGCTGTAACTTTATTGAAAGGAAATGAAAGTCGTGTTAATGCTGGCTCCAGTAACAGAGAAATCGCAGCGAATCGTCATTGACGCCGTGTCATCGGCACGAGGTATTGCCAGAGCAGTTAACGACCGATCTTCCAGACGCCCGATTTTTTTAACATGCCCGATAACTTGCGCAGCTCTGCGGCAACACCACGTACTTCATATAGTCAGTGTATATTGCCCCGACTGCAGGTCTAAACTGGCATTAATCAAAGCCACCATCGCCGCCATTTTGATTATCTCAGAGCCTCGAACCGGCACTCTTGTACGCAGATCCGCTGGCAGCCATAGCCACCATCATGGCAACATTAGGCCTAGCTGCTTTTGCATTTGCTACTAAGCCTCTTGCCGTGCGGTGCCATGTTTTTCATTGAAAGAATTCACCGCTGTTAGCAATGGCACCGACTCCACCTTTGTAATCCTCGCGATTGGCTTCGAAGCTCGCAGAAAACAGCCCGTTGCGTAATGCCAGTCTTCAATAGTTAGCTTCGCCTCAGTACAGTAGTGTTACGCGGTGAAGCATAACAAGTGGGGTAAGGGGCAATTGTCCAGGGACACAGTATGTAATCCTTAATTATACACGCGTGCACCTCGTCTCCTGTCGCAATACAAAGCACTAATATGCCTAATAAGTGTATTGGCAGGCCTTAAGAGCTTTTTCGGACGTGCCTGTGGCAATTTTAGCCCTTAAGGGCAGTTAAACACATGCATTCATTTTTTTCGTACTGCCCGATTTTTCTCATGTTTTTTCAGCCCCTAGAGAGTCCGAAAAATCGGATGTTGACTGTACAACTGACCAAGAGGATGCTTTAAATGATGCATGGGATGAATGCGTGGCAGAAGGAGGATGAGAACAGAAAGGACCGACATACTGAAGAATTAACGGGAAAGGAAGCGTGCCACCGCCTCTTTGAAGGAGCTTGAGCTCAAAAAACAGTGTTGGCTGACACCAAGATGCAGGTGTCCCTCATCCAAACCAAAATAAACTCTTTAAAGCAGTGAAACCTAACATTGAGATGTGTACGGGCTGAGAGTATGTCAAGACAGTCGAGGTTGACTTCCCAGCTGCTGAGAGAGATTCTTAGTTGTGACAACATTCAGGCCTCATACCGATGAGCTTGCTATCAGTTGACAGAAATAGCTCATATTTACAAATATTTACTTATATATGCATCGCCTTGTCATTCGTATTTGAAAATGTTCGACTCAATTTGGAATGAGTCTTACCACTTTTTCGCTGTGCATTTTACTAACACCTTCCTTCTGTTTTCTTTTTAAATAAAATAGATATTACTCCTTACTATTCAAACTGGATTAAGTCATATTTTTCGTTTCAACATGCTTACTAGAGAGTGACAGCATCAGGCAACATGCTGTCAGCCTGTTCTGACATAAAACGAAATTCTGGCTCATTCAGGCACTATTGTAAAGGTGCTCTTAGAGAACCTGGAAAACTCCGGGAATTTAGAAATGTCAACTTGGTAGACACCCTGCAAATAAAACAAGTGCTGTGCTTTCCTTCGTTTCATTGCCTGTTGGCTATAGTAAATAACAAAGATCAGGCCCTTTGGTTCCCCTTCTTCTGCTGCCAGTACAATGTCTTTGGCTACCTAACGTGTTGAAACCAGCATGATTGCAATGTGAGTGAAAATAGAGTTGTGCCGCCATTACCCCTGGATGCACAGTGTTATCTTGTACTCTAACGCTGTTTTTTACACCACAGCTGGCCAAATGGAAGACAGCAGAAGAAGTGGCTGCTCTTATCCGTTCACTACCTGTGGAAGAGCAACCCAAGCAAATCATTGTGACTCGCAAGGGCATGCTGGACCCTCTGGAAGTGCACCTGTTGGACTTCCCCAACATTGTCATCAAGGGCAGTGAGCTGCAGCTGCCCTTCCAGGCGTGCCTCAAGGTGGAGAAGTTTGGGGACCTGATTCTGAAGGCCACTGAGCCACAGATGGTGCTGTTCAACCTGTACGACGATTGGCTCAAGACCATCTCCTCCTACACGGCTTTCTCACGCCTCATACTCATCCTGCGCGCCCTTCACGTCAACAATGAGCGCACCAAGGTGATCCTCAAGCCCGACAAGACCACTATCACTGAGCCGCACCACATCTGGCCCACCCTCACTGACGACGAGTGGATCAAGGTGGAAGTGCAACTGAAAGACCTCATCCTGGCCGACTATGGCAAAAAGAACAAGTGAGTATTTGTGTGATCACATGGAAGGTGACATGCTGCAGAAACCCAAGTTGTTATGCAGTCCTGTCTGAGCTAGCTCCTGCCCTGCCCCACAGTGCTTATGTCCTTTGCACATAAGCACATGAAGTGCACATAGCACAATATCTTTTTTTTTTTTCTGTTCCACTAAGATGCTCAACCCCACCGCACTTTGAGTCTCATACCTCCCAAAATAGTGAGATGTTCTTCATGCAACGCATCCTTCAGCATGTGACATCGCCATGTTCACTGACGTTGCACTGCGAGCAGCAAATAAGACATTCCAAAAATGTGGCCTATACGTGGGTACGCCTGGTTTCAGGCCTAGTGCACAGCTCCTGTGCACAGTTGTACATTACAGCACTCAGCAGCATTCCATCAAGCGAATAAGTGTGAATTTAGTAGTGTGGCCGTTACACAAGAATGTACGAGAATAAGCCACAGTACAATGCAATACTTGCATGAAGTTGAACTTTGATACAATTAAACCTCGATATAAATTTGGTAATATCAGCAATTTGCTTCAATATATCGAGAGATCTTTATATGAAAATTCGACCTTTCATGCAAATAAGTACAGCCACTAATGAATTTTTCTTGGACAGAAGGGGCCAGCAAATTTTCCAAATTATCAGGCGACCGGAAAAAGCAATGAATTAGAAAGAATTACTCTACATTGTGCTGCAGACATAGCTACGTACAACTGTACAATCGAACCCGGCTATTTCGAACTTACCAAGAAATGCCTATCAGTTCAATAGAGAGCATAATTCGATATAATCCTGCTAAATAATTGGATATCATAAAAGCACATACCATTTATAAAATCACTTTATTGATGAAAATTGCTTGGTTTTGCACGAAATAGTCCTGCATTTTCTTCTGCTTGGGCAATTTCGCTGCGTGCGATGCACGCGCTTTTCCTCTTTATTTAAGGAGTCTGAGCAGCTGAGGCCGCAACATTCCGCATTCGCGCAAAAGCACTGGACTAGTGCGAGTGCACCAATCACTCTGCAGGATGTGCACCAAAGACAGTTGTTGCTTTCCTCATTGTGCCCATTTTCACTTGTGCTCGGCACGATGTCGACAATGTAGTCTTCGTTTCCAGGCTCTCCCGTGGTCGCGACACCATCATTTGCGCTCACAAACTCGTCCACCGTTGATTCGTCAACAGCTTCCGGAAATTCTGACAGTTTGCTCCAAAGCTTGGCAACACTGGCAACGGCTTCGTCGCATTAATCAGAATTTACAGTCATCACCGAGCACGCGGAAGTCGGTACGGCTGAAGCTATTTTGGATGAACCACTCGTACATGGCCGTGTGTACGCGTCAGGCACCACGGGCACTACGGGCCGAGAGCGCACCTCGGAATCTTGTACGTTACGGGGACATCCGACTTCCCACTGCATTCGACCCAATTTATGATTTCGAGCTTCACAACGAAAGGCGAATTCTGCCGCTTCTTCATGGCAACACTGCAGGAGAAGGCGCACAAAGCGCACACAATGAATCAGAAAAGCAGCGAGACAACTCGCACTTTTGCCATCTTGCGCGACGAGGGCACAAGAGCCTCTGATTGGCTGTCTGAGCAAGCGCTGCAGGCGGGCCAGGATCATATTTTGCACGGGGGTGTAGGCGGCTCCGAGGTAGCGCGGTCACGTAGGGAGAGCGGTTGGATGGAGCCGTGCCGCCGGGTTTTCCCGTCACCGTGAGGAAAAACCAACTTCCGGGGGCACTTTCCGCTGCTTGACGTTTGATATATCGGGAGTCACTACTAATTTTGTTCGATGTAAGCATAATTTTTGCTATATATACTCATTGCAACTATACCGTGTCCAGAAATTGTTCAATATATGGAATAATTGGATGTAAACGGGTTTGATATAGTTGGGTTCGACTGTAGCGGCAAACTAGATGCATGACAGGGCTGACGTGCACGCTCGCACTCATGTGCTCTAGCCTGGTTGTGCTATTTGGTGCCGACAAGCTTTGTCCTGCACCAGCTTGAACAGGTAGTAGCCACATCCAAATTGCGCATTTTGCACACTAGCTCTATAAGAAGCAAAGCCTGCTAAGCCGTCTAGCCCCGGGTTAACAGGAGTGGGCTCATGCTGGCAAGCATATGTCTGGTCCAACCTTAAGCTTCCCAGCATTCAAGGCTAGCAGAGTGTTCAAAACTTAATGGAAATCAGCGGGGCCCAATGGCTACCACATTGATAAGCAGTGCGGCCAAAGCTTCATTTCTGCGCGAGCGGGCACGGCTGAGAATTGGCAGGCGATAGTCAGCAATAGCATGATTGCCATACTTCTGGAAGTAAATAATTCCTAGTGAAATTCAAGAGGCAGAGTTTGGCTACTTCAGCCTGTATATTAAACTGTGTCAAGAAGTATAAACGGTAACAGTAGGCAGAAGCGCACTGATCCAAACCCCTTCCTTCATTGATGTCAGCTATTGGTCAATAGCAGCCGCTTATGGGAATCTGCTATATGATGAAATATAGCAGCCGGAAGAGAGTGAGGGGAAGGCTTTTGTTGAAACGAGAGTGTTGGAGAAAAAGGTGACTGTGCTCCACTTGCAAGCTCCGTGCACCGTACATGACTGCAAAATTTTGTTGGGATGTTCACAACAGCGTCTGCCTTCGGCAGGACATTTTTTCACCAAACCCAAGCGGTCGTTCAGGACCCCCTTAAAGGGACACTAAAGGCAAATGTTAAATCAAGCTAAAGTGATAGATTGGTGTACATGACTGCAAAATTTGGTTGGGATGTTCACAACAGCGTCTGCCTTCGGCGGGGTATTTTTTCACCAAACCCAAGTGGTCGTTCAGGACCCCCTTAAAGGGACACTAAAGGCAAATGTTAAATCAAGCTAAAGTGATAGATTGGTGTTCGAGAACCTCTAAGACTTCAATATTATCGCGAAGAGAGCCTTAATACACAAGAAATTGAGGTAAATGCAGGACATGATTAGAGACTCCTCCGGGACGTTCAAGCACTTGCCTGATGACAAAAGCACTCCTCAGTTAAATTTTGTCGCTAGTACTCAACCACGCGTTGCAAGAAACATCCTTGTATTGCATTATAAGACGAAATAAAATGCTACTTGCCCAATTCCATTTCACTTTTAGAAAAAAGAACTCATTGAAATTACCTTCGACAATGACATGAGTGGTCGAAAGGTTTCGTTTTTGCTCCACTCTGCATTACCCACGCTTTCGCGTTTCAGTAGTTTCGTTGCTGCGTAATGCTGCGCTGGTTTTGCTGGCTCGCGAAACTTGCACAAACAGCAAGTAGCAGAGAATTCAACTTCCATGCCACGTCGTGGGATGCCTGGACAGTCTACGGGCCACTTGGCCAAAAAGCAGCTGCAGTGCCGAACCCGCTGTTCTGGTTTTATCTGTGCTCACTCAGTACCACCGTCTGTCGGGCGCTGTTTTACTCACCGACGGCAGCAAAGGGCAGTGATGGCGTATGCAACGTCACCACTCCCCCAGTTGAGTGGCGGGAGACTTGAAATTAGCAAAAGGTATTCGGAACCTTCAGATGGCAATTTTCTCGTAAACTACCATATTTACTTGAACCTAGGCCAACCCCAATTCTAAGCCGACCCCCTAAAGTCCGAAGCCCAATATATATATATATATATATATGTTACCTCGAATATAGGCCGAACAAAAAAAAACTAGGACAGCGTTCACAAAATGCAAACAGCATTTATTGAATCTGAACGTGCAGAGCTCATTTACGTCATTGTCGCTGCTAGACTCATCGCTGTGTTCCTTGTCACTGTCACCTTCAGACAGTGCACTATCTTCAGTACCGTCAAGTGCATTAGATATGCTGCACTTTTTAAAGGCGCGCATGATCAAAGTACCTGAGATGTTGTCGCACGCTGCAGCAACCCAGCCCGCCAGCTGCGATAGCGGTGCACGTGTGATGCGGCTCGTTGCCATTAGCATGTGGTCTTGGTCAGTGAACCAGTCCGTGTAATATTTCCGCAAACGATCCTTGACAGGTTTGTTGATGCAAACATCAAGTGGCTGCAACTGGCCTGTCATGCCGTCCGGTATGACAGCGAGGTCCATGTTCGCTTGGGTGAACGAAGCCTTCACATTGTCGGTCAAGTGCCCACAGTAAGAGTCGACGACAAGGAGCGAGTTCTTTGTCAGAAGGGCTCCTGGACGCCGTCACCACACAATCTTAACCCGCTCTTCCACCATCACACCCATCATCCACCCGTTCTCATTTGCCCGCACAATGACATTTCTTGGGAAAGTTTCTCGAGCAGGCAGTGTCTTCCTTTTAAATAACATATAAGGAGGGAGTTTATGCACATCAGCTGTGCAACATAGCATCACAGTTGCGCGCTTTTTCTCATAGCCCGCAGAGCGCACCTTCACCTCCTTGGCACCCTTTTCATTCACGGTGTACGCCACTGGCATATCAAAATACACAGCTGTCTGGTCGGCGCTGCCGATTCGCCCAAGGTTGTAGCGTGCCGCTTCTCTCTTTCGCAGCATGTAGCGCTGAAAAGCTATAAGCTTTTCTTCGAAATCGCTTGGCAGCTTCTGGGTGATTGAAGTGCGACGTTGGAGGCTGACACTTTAGCGCTTCATGAATTTCTGAAGCCAGCCCCGGCTGGCTTTGAAATCCTTTGGCGTTAGGCCTCGCCCCCATGAAAGTTCCCTAGCTTTCGCTTGGAGCACTTCTGTTGTCACTGGAAGGGCAGCTGCTCTCTGCGTCCGAACAAAGTCGGCCAAAACTGTCTCCACTTCTTGGTAACGGCCTTTCTTCGGTTCACCAAATACCATCCTCCTTGCGGCGCATGCAAAAAGCTGCTTGCTTTCGCCCCCCCAACGACGGACGTTTTTCTCGTCAATGCCGAAGTCCCGCCCAGCTTGAAGGTTCGACGATGCCTCTGTGGCTATCACAACTTTTCGCTTGAAAGCAGCACTGTTGTGGCATCTCCTGCTTGGTGCCATCACGATAATACCACGCCGCACACTGATACGGCCAACACGACACAGGTCAAAATGTGTTTTCACCCTTTGAAGGTTTTTGCCGTACGTGTACGGCGACGGTTTTCTGCCCCGCAAGATCTTTGCCATACGGGTACGGTTTCGACCCTCCATTTGAAATTTTGCGCCATAATGACGATGCATGCTTTCTGGGAGGTGCTGCCACCTCTTAGGACTTGCAAGAAGCGTTTGATATTTGTGCTACCTTCTTGGGGAGATAAACAGAACTGATTTCTAGCTTCAGCGCGTCGCGCACACTGCGGCAACACCCCTTTTGCGGTTTCGGTTTCGCCGCATGATCGCAAAGGAGGCACGCGAAACGTCATTTTTCTATTTGTCGGCACTCTCTTGCAAAGGCGGTGGAAGTTGGTTTCTATCTTGATTAGCGCTGCTCTTAGCTTGTTTATGACTGCCGCTCGCGAGGTGTTCTCGCTCTCAGCGGCAACGCGCTTTCGCGGTTTCAGTTTCTCCACGTAATCGCAACAGAGGCGCGCGAAATGTAATTTTTCTCTTTGTCGGCACTCTATCGCAGGGGCGGCGGAAGTTCATTTCTATCTTGATTGGCACTGCTCTTAGCTTGCTTATCACCGCTGCTCGCGAAGTATTCTCGCTCTCTGCGGCAGCGCGCTTACGTGAGAGGGTGCCTCAGACCTCTGCTCAAGGCAGCCACACGCAGAGAAGATGTCATGTGTGGACCAACACAACTCGTCGCTTCAAGAGAATAACATACACGCATTTTAGGTGTGCAGACTGCGATAAGGCGCTGTGCGGAGGCCCGTGTTTCAAGGAGTACCACACTCTGAAATACTATTGAACATTTTGCAGTTCTGAGTAATGCTGACACCAAAATACTGTTCCTAATTTTTTTTTACTATTTATTCCCGACTTTGTACATCTTGTACATTCAAGATCTGCAATAAAGTAATTTGACCACCTGGGAAAGTTTTTTTCAAAATAATTCGACCCTCAAAGGGTTAAGCACATTCTTGAAATTGGCAGGGTAAAAAGAAGTATGAACAAGCAAATGCAAGCAAACCAGAAAGCTGCACTCGAAGTCCCACACGTGTGCTCATCTCAGTGGTCAGGAGGAGTGGCTTGTTGGCCTACGCAGCTGTATTCTGCGACAGTTGTGCGTGTTCTTGCAAGCAAACTAGCACAACTAGAAACTGTGTCACCGCAGTACAGAAACTGCGCCATCGCGCCAAAAATAATCGAGTATGGATAGCGATATATGGGGATTCTCAGACAAATCGCTTTTGTGTGATGTAGAACAGGACACGTTGGATGATTCGATAGGTTTTGCTCAACCAGCCTGTGCGCTCTGAAAGCGATCGTATGAGAATACTTCCCATGTTGCGACATGATGCGATTTCAATTTTCTTTAAAAAGTTGCGCAGATTTTTGCGACACGTTCCACCCTGCAGGCGTACGCTCCGGTACGCACGCGGGCGGAACAGATGAGTGGATTGAGTATTCTTCGGCCATAAGAAGCGATGGGAGATTTGGCGGCAGAAAAGTAGGGAGACCACGAATGACCGAGACATACAAAAGCAAATTTCCCAGTAGTGGTTGGGAATTCCCTGCATGCTTTTTTTCCCCTCCTCTTCTCCGTCCATCGAGTAATCTCGGTCTTAACTGCAGTGTAGGAAAAAGAAACGTTCCGTGCCAACATTCGCACACAGGGAGATGCTGCGGTATAGATACAAGCGAGCACGACTGCTGCTGGTGATGCTATGTCACTGCTGCTACATGTATCAGTGCAGACAACTAGCAAAATACTGAACATATTTGTGCTAAAGCAAGACAATTTTTCATGAAGTTTTAAAAATACATGAAGTCTTTATGATGTAAAGGCAAGTGTCCTATCAGTGAAAATTTTGCAAAACTGGCCGGCTAAATTTGGCGCCTTTAAGAAAGGAGGACCTGGCCACATTGTGCCATGCTTGAAATACATAGAAGCTGAGAGTATATGGTGGTTGAGAGCCATCAATAAACTTTGTTGAGCGTCGACGCCGCGTGCTGTCAGCCGAAGCTGAAAATCCGTTGTAAATCTGTTCCCTGTAACCACACCTTAAGACCTTAAATGTTCTTCAAAAAGGTGTGGTTACTTGCATCACAAGTAGTCTTAGCCTAAACCGTGTAGTGTTGCCCACAACTTTGTTGATGTACAGAACAGCACAGCAGAGCTACCTTTGAAGAAGAGGCCAAATTGGCCTTGAGACGGATGATTTTGCATAAATATAGCAAAATAATGATGAATTCAGTAAATCACACCGGTGTATACCAGGATGCTGTGATGTACAGAACAGCACAGCAGAGCTACCCTTGAAGAAGAGGCCAAATTGGCCTTGAGGCGGATGATTTTGCATAAATATAGCAAAACAATGATGAATTCAGTAAATCGCACCGGTGTATACCAGGATGCTGTTTCAACCTATTATCGTAGCCCCAGGGTGCCCTAGTGTGATTTGCTGAATTCAACAGAAGTTTTGCTTGCTCATGATAAAGCATGGCTTGCTGTGCCCGAGTTCACTATAACTTTATTTGATTTTAGTAGTTGTATTGTGCAGACTCTCATGAATATTGCTCTTTGCAGCGTAAATGTGGCCTCACTGACACAATCGGAGATTCGTGACATCATCCTCGGCATGGAGATCTCAGCCCCATCAGCTCAGCGGCAACAGATTGCCGAGATTGAGAAGCAGACCAAGGAGCAGTCTCAGCTGACAGCCACCACTACCCGCACTGTGAACAAGCACGGTGATGAGATAATCACCTCCACAACCAGGTATGTCGTTGTGCCGCCTATAGATTTCTTGGGGCTTCACATACAGTGTTTTTATGGTGCCAGACACATTTAGCAAGTTTTCCTGGGCAGACAGTTTCCGGAGAACCACGTCCATGCTCGTACACAATGTAGAAGACCATGTACAGTGGAATTTTCATAAATACAGTACAGTCCACTTATAACGTAACCGGTTATAGCACCGGACCGGTTTCCAGTAGGGCATGACCACGAACCTATGCAGCGAGTGCGACTTCATTCCTGTTTATCAGCCATGGTCGTCGCTGGACTCAGCAGTACAGCAGTGTATCAGCGAAGTATGTGCAGAGTCTGTGGAGACCAGCGGCGAGAAGATGTGGGATTCTCACCCATGCTCTTGGAACAAAGGAACGACAGCAGAGTAATGCAAACACTTACAAGGGCATTTATTGAACTTTTCATAGACTAATGCCTGCTAGCTGAGTTGCTATTCACAAAACGTGCCGATAGGCGCACGACAAATCGCAGAAGTCCGACTCACTGCGACCGGATAACATGCGAATATCTTCGCCGCATGCTGGATCCCAACACCACGTCGTTCGCGCGTACGGTCACGCGAACGGTGGCGCGTTTGAAGGAGGCCACGCGAGACGGTCTCGCAGAAGCGTGGATCGGTGCACGCGCAGAGGTCTGCAGTGCTCGCCGACCCGCAGCCAAAGAGGAAGAGCCTTCTCCTTTACGCGCCCAAGTAACCCTGCCGTGAGGTGGTGTTAGCAGCGCAACACTCGTGCCATCTTTCATACTGCGCTTCAACCACACTGACCGCCATGGTCCCCAGGCCGCGAGGCGAAGCCGAATTACAGGAGATGGGAGCTATGTGGGGAAAACAACATATCAGGAGACGCGTGAGAGTCGCGCATCCCCACAAACTCAAAACCTCTGCTGAACGCTGGTCGCTTGGATTACGACGCCGAACATGTGCGATTAACCTAGGCCTCTCCCCACTACCTTGTTGGCGATCTGCTGCTGGGAAAATGGAAGGAGAGAAACGCCTCCCCAGCGCGACGAGAGGCAACGCCACCGAGAAGAGAGGGAGAAGTGATCGAGGACAAAAAATAGCGCTATTTCAGCACAGCGAGCGTTACGGGCAGCTGCTGGTAGGGGAGAGAGAAACGAACGTGCTTCGCAAGTGTTGCGTAATGCGGGTCAGGCGTTAAGGGGGGACGCGGGTCTTGAAATTTCGAAAAATGGTCAAAAATGGCAATTTTCAAAAATTGCGTTTTTGAAGTCTTTAATGTCCCAACTATGCCTCTACAAATTATTATGGCTCAATTCCTACTCGAAGTATTAAAAAAACGGTAATTTAGAAACGTCGGTGAGCCGAAATTGAACGCCAAGCGCGAAGGTTTGCCTCATTTTCAAGCTGCCGTAGCTCCGCGCGACGCGAACCGATCGGCGCCATCTTGGTCTCGTTTGAAAGCTGGTTTCCCGCTCTCCATTCTGGCGCCCCTCGGCACGCTGTAGACCCTCGTGCAGCGGAGCGATCGGTACCCCAGGCACCCGTTCTCAAGCGCGAAATCGTCGCGAGACAGCCGCTGATTGGGTGAAACGGGCGCCTCCCCGAGGCGCAGCCCTCTGATTGGCCGTGACGCCTGCCGCGGCCCCGCGGCCGCGTTGTTCGCCTCCGCGTCGTCTGCTTTCGCCGGCGCGCACGTCATTTTTCGCATTCATCTTTGTTTCCTAGTATTTTTCGTTCTGCCTTTTTCTTTATCGTTCTTGTATATATTTTGGCTATTGAGTCGCTTCTTTTAACCAAGAATTTCTTGCTTTTGCGTGCCTGGTGTCGTTGTTCCGCGTGTCACGATGGCGCGAGACGCGCGCTTGAAAGCAAGCACGCGAAAAGCAGTCAGCAAAAAGAGGCGCGCATGGAATAAGAGCGCTACATCGTCGAGAACTACAGCTTCGGTGATGCCGCAAGCTGCTGTGCCCTTAGTGGATGCGGCTGGACTGAGCTCGGCAACAACAGCTTCGCCGGTGGACGCGGCTGGACAGTGCCGATCGGTGTCAACTTCGGTGTTACCGCAAGTCTCTGCAGTGCCGGTGGATGCGCCTGGACTAAGCCCGTCGAAAATGCTAACTTTTGAGACGCTGCAAGTCGCTTGGGATTCCGTGTCGTCGAAAGCGGCCGAACCGGCTGAGCTAAGCCTAACGTCGACTTCGGCGTTTCCGCACGCCGCTTCGGTGCCGACGGACGCGGCTGAACCGAGCTCGCGTGCTCAACGCTTCGACGCGGTGTTTTGCGCGGAGTGCGCGGGGCGTGAAAAGTACGCAGACAACATTAAAACTTCATTGGCGAAGAAGTCCGCGACTTCCCGCAAGTTCGAGCTAATGAACGTCGGCGCAGCTAGTGAAGACGACTTTCTGAGCTTTTTTTTTTTTGTCAAGTGCCAATGCAATACAGAGGTTTTCACAATCTTTACAAGAACAGATTTCTGTGAGTTTGGTGTTATTGTGTTCAGTAATGACTGGGCTGCATGCTAAAGCATTAAATTTTTCCATGTGATAGGTAAACAAATGTGGCAGAGTAAGCAAAACTTTGAATGCAATTTTCTCAGCTTTGCTTTTTCGATCAAATGCCTTTGCCTTACAGGACTTTTCATAGTGTTTGCATCAATTGATTTTATTGAATTAGGTATCATTTTTTTCAGTAAAACCTCAGCTACATCCTAAAGCTTTCCATTTTTCATTAAACCCAATAGGCTAGCAATTAGGTCAGATGTAAGCTAATTACTCCTGCATTGTTTTTTTCTTCCTACTTCGTTATTCATTCATGACCTCTATGATCACTTTTTAAAAATTTCTTTAGCTTTAGGATGTGCAGTGGGCCCTTGGAAATGAAAGCTATTCTTTGAAACTAGTTTTTTTAATTAAGAAATTATCATAATGGCCCGTAAGAGAAGACCTATGTGGGATCAATTATTTTGCAATATCTTCATTTCTAGATGAGATATATAAAATCTGAATATATATTTGGGATCAGCATTCAAAGATATATCTGCATGCCAATTTTCAGGAAGATGTGTTAAGAAATAAAAAAAAAGTTTTCAAGACCCTCATCCCCCCTTAAGGGGGGACGCGGGGATCAGATCTCGAAAATCGCAAAAAAGATCGATTTTTGGCAACGACGCGTTTCGGTATCTGCAATGCCTAATCTACATTGGATCAAAATGGTTTGACTGAAAACGCGCTAAAAGTGCCCGAAAAAAAATTAATTTATCAGTGCGTAGGGCGAGAAAACAGCTTTAAATCGCGTAAAATCACCGGAGTTCGCGGAGCCCTAACTCGTCTTTCACGCCACCGAACGCCGCCATCTTGGTATCGTTCGAAAGCTCGAAGTTTCGCCATTCCGTTTCTGAATTCTTCGGTCGCCGCCATCTTGTAACAAACACACAAACACAAAAGAAGCGCAGGTCTGCTAGAGGCTGTCACACGGGCCATGCGGTGAAAGTGGGCCTCCGATTGGTTGCCGTACTGAAAGGCGTCACGCCATTGGTTGCTGCTGCAGCAGCGGGCAAGCTGGCAACCACAGCGGACCGCAGTTGTCTGCTTTGAAAACCACGCCGGCGTCTTTCTTCGTTTGACACTCGCAGAATTCGGATTTATGAAAGCCCCCAGGTCAGTGATAGATCGTCGCTCGTTCGAAAAGAACTTTTAAATGTAGCATGCCTTCGGAAAACGGAAGCACAAGCCTCCTACGGTGAGAAAAAGACGGCGGCCAGCGGGAGAAGCGGAGAACCCGAGTGAACACGCGGATAACGTGCCGCGTTATCTTGCACCGTGCGATTCCAGCAGCGAAGCCGACAATCGCACTGTGACATCGACACTGATAACACCGGAAGACGTGCCAACGGAGGCTCTCGCACCTGTGCGTACGGCCGCGCGAGTCGGCAAGCGAGCTCGCGTTGTTGGAGGTGACGCGGGTCGAAGGTCTCCATCGCCGGCAGAGACGGTTTGCGTTTCCGATGCATCGTGCGACAGGGACACGCAGCCTGTGAGTGAGCCCCAACCGTCAACGAGCTACATACTGTATGGTGACTCAAGGCTCACCAGACGAATCGTCGCACGATTCAGACGCGCCTCGAGCCGCGTTTCGTGTCAGCGGTGACTGCAGAAGCGCAGGCACACAGCGTTCGGGACTCCCTTCGCGCAGTGTCCACGACTGAGCGGAAGCAGCAATGCCAAGAACAAATTTCGGCCCCCTGTGACTGTGAGTTCATTATGATGCCTGTTTCCGCGATGAACTCTTTGATCGCTAAAACTCCGTGCCCAAGATGCCAACAGCGTTCTGTGGGTGTACACTGCGATACCAGGCTCGGTCTGGCAGTGAAAATGGTGGTCATGCACTACTCCAGACGGCGCAAAAAAAGGATAAAGAACGTCTGAAGAAGGCATCCAAAGCCCACCAAACAATGAGGCAAAGGTGTAAGAAGATGCCTGACAGCAATAATTCAAAATATTACAGCCCTGGTGCTTTTTAATAAATTTGCAGTGCTTTTAAAACTTTGAAGCTAGTTTTCTCAATTGCATTTTTTTTGTCAGTCACCTCGCTCGTGGAAAGCGTAGCACAACAACGGCTGGACCGATTTTGGTCCAGTTTGTTTTGCTGTGATCCACAAGCTGTGCTGTACGTAAAGACAGTCTTGAAATGTTTAATTACCTTTCCATTATTTAATTATTTCACTATTACTACATGGCTCCATGCAGTGAAGCACAGCCATGTGCATGTTATGTTGAGCAAAAAATTATTGTAACACTAAAAAAAAAAAATCGAACACTGTCTTGATGTAGATTAGACATCTGGGCAAATATGCAAAGTATTCCCAGCTTCCTATCTTGTTTCGTTACTGTGCCAGGCTTTCCACAAGCAAGGAACTTATAAATTCTTATAAAACAAGAACTAATTAAGATATCTTAATGAAATTTTAGATTTGTCTCTTTATCGCAATGTGCAGTATGTGTGCCAAATTTCAGCCCATTCTGTCAAGAAATAAAAAAGTTAATTCTGATCCCCGCCTCCCCCCTTAAATTGTGTTGGATAACTGGGGTTTTTAATGCATTGCTTCTATGGGGACTTCGCCACGACTGTTCTAATTCGTCGTAAAACCCGGGTTGTCACAAAACCGGGTTACGTATAACCGGGGTTCCACTGTATTTCACATACCGTATTTACTCGCATAATGATCGCACTCGCGTAATAATCGCACCCCTGAATTTTGTCGTCAAAATTCGATTTTTTTTATTTCCCGTGTAATGATCGCACCCTGAGCTTGCCGCAGCGATATGTCGTGTGCCAAGTCTAGCTAGTAATGATCGCGCTTACCACCTGTCGAATGCTACGCGGACTTGTCTGCACGCACCAAACATGCTTAAGTATATGCCTCATTTCATTACTTTCATCACCTTCCGCACTTCCGTGGCAAAAAGAGGTACAACCAAACTTGCCTTTATTATGGGTAGGCTTTATAATGGTTGCAGTCAACAACAACAAAAAAGGCGCCTTTCGATTCTTTTCATCTGCACTCGTGAGCACGCAACAAATCGCGCGCGGCAATGATAGTAGTCACGTTTACACTGATACGTTAAAAGTGTACCCTATTCATACGCCGACGCTTGTAACACAGCTAAGATATTCGCCCACCCTTAGCGGAAACGTGCCATGTTAGGACAGCAGTGAAAACAGATGCCGCAGTTTCCGCAGCACGCCGGCCATGGGTTTCTGTCACTGGCAGCTAAGCGCGCCCATCTGTTTCTGTCCCCTCAAAGTGGACATGGCTACGTTAGTGCCACAAACTTGCCGATATTAATGATATTATTCATCACTGACACGGAAGAAACTGTTTTAATGCACGTAATGTACTCACTAGAAGAAAAAAAAAGATCGCGTTCGGCGCGTTCGGCATGCTCCGCCGGCCGGCATTTTTGTTTTGGTGTCCCGCACCCACATCCCGCAGCAAACGCGGGACGAAAAAAAAAAATTTTTTTTGCGGGAAATTTAACCCGCGTAATGATCGCACCCCTGAATTTGCGTCAATTTTTTCTGACAAAAAAGTGCGATCATTATGCGAGTAAATACGGTAGTTTACACTCAGCGATTGCCGACCTTTCACGCAAGAAGCCGGTTCAGGAGACTCCATCGCAGCGTCCACACGCAGTGGGTTTCACTGTACATATTTGGTAAAGAGATAGCATCTGTAAACGATTCTGTGCTTTCAGTTTGCCGAAGATTATTATTTCAACAATAATAAAGTTCCATCGTTTTGAGAGTACTTACAGAAATGTACAAGAGGGCTGCCGTGTGGTGTTTCTTTAAGCGTCCTAAGCCAAACCTATGAGGTGCACGCCGCATTATCCCTCATACTACGCAAGGGAGGGGCTTCGAACAGACGGCGACTCCGTAAGTCCTTGCCCCCAATAGCGCCGTAACACAAACTGGGATCGTATATGTTTTCCGGCTGCCAGATACCATGTGAACAAGAAAAGGCTCAAGGCATGTGTAAACAGGATCAGTAGGCACCTGCCACAGCAACTTCTCCACATTACACACCCGCACGTGTCACACAATACTGCCGGCACACATCAGCATCAGCTCTTCCGGCATCAGCAAATGTCACAGGTTGTTGCACATCGCATTCACAGCTATCGCAGCCAGCCCTACTGTGATAAGCATCTTCCACCTATCTGTTTCACAGCGCGTGTGACAGTGCCTTTGAAAGCGTACTTCATGCTCTTAATATACAATAACACAAGCACCTTCTCTGCTGCAGGCGGCGCAAAGTAAGCATGATGTTTCGCTCTGGCAGCAGTGTATTCTTGCATTGCCCACCAGCTCCATTTCATTTCGGTTTCCCGTCACTGTCTTGCAACACTTTGTAATCAAAAAGGATGAAGTGTGCTTCAGGCCACTTGAGGACCCCACCAGCTCTATGTGCATCGGCGTCTCGTGTCGCAGTGATTCTCGCCAAGTGGGCATATGAAAACTTCTGGCATAATGCCCCACCCGATGAAGCTGCTGGCGTAGACTGAATTCGAGGAACACTAACTTGAGCATGTGAAAGCCGCTGAATGAGAACACTCATCAATCTGCACAAATTGGCATTTCAGGCTGCAGCAATTCTCGTTTCACATTACATAATGTCAACTACAGTTCAATGTACCAAATTTTTTTTTTTTTTGACTTTAGGTTGTATGTTTTCCCAGTTAGTATAGTTTTTGCATTTCTTCCCCCCAAACTGCATGAATGAGGTTCTATTTTTTGTCATAGCCCTAATGTATAAATTTATACTCCTAAGTCGACTCATTGTTATAATACAACCATATAGGAAAATAGGAGCAGGAGCAGAGAAAAATAACTTTGTCAAATCTCTTTTAAAACATGTTTCGCAAGTAAAGCGAACCCGGCAAAACTGTCTACTTTTCTTTACTTGGACTGTGCCACACTACAGTTTGCAATGTTAGATGATCGGCTTGTTGAAAAAGACAGCACAACAGACAGACAATAGAAGGACAGTAAGCTTGCGCGAAAGGCACCTTACGAGACTCTCACAGCTTCTCCGGCAGCAACAGCGATAGATCATCCTCTACAGCCAGATGCTAACTGGTGCGCATACATTGCTAGCTTCTTTCAGTTTTCAAAGGCAAAAATCAGGTGCACAAGTTTATTTATTTATTTACAAATACTGCTATCCCACGAATTAGGACATTGCAGGAGTGGTACAGAAGATCATACATAAACAATATTAGGAAAGTGCATGATTACAAATGTGAGTGCAAAGATTTACAGAGAAAACAGTACAGTATCATGAAGGAAATACATGATTTGGCAATTCTCGCACAACATGATCAACAGACATTTCACGTAATGTGCCATCTAAATCGTTCCACAATTCGACTGTGAAAGGAAAAAATGAAAATTTGAAGCTGTCTAAAAACGGCATAAACGGCACGATGTTAAGCGGGTTGGAACAGCGCGTGATACGTGCTGACGAGCTGCAGATAATCTTGTGAAGTAGGATAATGCGATCACATATGCGTCTGTGTTCAAGTGTGTCAAGTGATAACGTGCGGGCGTGAACTGTTGGAGAGAAGTGACGGTCATAACGCTTATACATAAATCTTATTGCTTTTTTCTGCACATTTTCAAGTTTAATGATGTCTTTGGCGAAGTGTGGCGACCAGACCGCCGATGCATATTCAAGTACAGGCCTTACTAAAGATTTGTACGCCATCAGCTTACAGTTTTTGGTTGCATCTTTTAATGTACGCTTTAAGAACCCAAGTTTCTTGAGTGCCTCGGAGCAAGTTAAATCTACATGCTTAAACCAAGTTAAAAAACACCAAGTTATATTGCTTTTGTTGGATTCCTTTCAAGTGCTTTTGAAAGTGGGTATGTGTTTGTATGTGAACTATTGAGCTCGTTTATAACGAGCTTAATAGGTCGATGAAACATTTGTCGGTAGTTTATTATGTTGCCATGGTGCCGCATCTCCTGTTTGGTCATGTTGCCACAGGGAGCGAAGAAACTGGGTTTTCTTGATACTTTGCATCCTCTAGTTGGGATTCGAATAAAAAAGCTGTGACACTGCTGTATCAGTTAGCAATTTTATCAATTTCACATGTTAGAAACACGTACGAACTTGCCAAACTATTTATTCTTTTTCTGCTTTTTTCTTCGGGTGTTGAAATATGTTCGTACATGCAATTATTTCCCTCTCTCTCTCTTTTCTAAAGTATGTATGCTGGCCTGCATGCCACACTGTATATGGTGCAAACGCCTTAGTCAGGTCACTAAGCTTTTGCTCCAGTTTCTGTTCCTGTACAGAAAGAAACAAAGAACTGTGAAGTTTGTGCTTTCTTTTTTCTGTTACTAAATTTTAGAAAATAACACAATTGCCATGTACAGTTTACATGAACAGATAGTCGCCAGTGTGAGTGAAAAAAGTGATGACATATAATTTTTTGTTTTTTTCTTTGTTGCAGCAACTATGAAACGCAATCTTTTGCCTCCAAGACCGAATGGCGTGTACGAGCCATCTCAGCAACGAACCTGCACCTGCGTACCAACCACATCTACGTTTCCTCTGACGATATCAAGGAGGCCGGCTACACCTACATCCTTCCCAAGAACATCCTCAAGAAGTTTATCATCATCTCAGATTTGAGGACACAGGTTGGTTCCCCTCGTGTGTTGCCACACACGTGCATGTCCCCCACAGAAGGAGAGGCATTTTCATGGGTAGAAAAGTGCGCTGGTAGGGGGCACCCAATTTTTCTTAAAAAGAACATTGGGCTCCCCTCCATTCACTTTGCTGCACTGGTTCCCACGTGAAAGACAGTGCTAAAGCATACAACTATGTTTATGATTTGCAAGTGCAAGACAGCTACAGTCGACCCTCGATAAAAGGTTTCGAGATATACAACAAAGTAAATCTAATTATAATTTGGTTGGTCATGTTTTATTACAATAAGTATTCTGCTACAGTGAAATGCCTACATGGTATCACTTATGGCAAAGCAAATTTTGTTTGCAGGGGGCGCAAAATAAATTTCTGGAAGAAAAAATGTAATAAGTTGCAGCCGACTTTGTTAATGCCCGGTTTTTGAAACCTGTGCACTTTTTAAACTTTCTTATGGCACCGCCACCTGCCACTGGAACAACTCAAACAACTGTGCTAAGATGTTTGGTTTTATTTTTGGTTCAATCAGAATGAAAGTTGTCTTTATGGGTTTTTCAGTTATTTAAAATGTATAATTTGTTTTTTGATAGCTGCATCAGTTTAATAGGTATTAAAGCTTGAAAACAAATTTCATCCATATCTTTTTGAGGCTTTTTGACAATTTCGTCTTGCTAGACACAAAAAAGTGAGTGCATGGCCCCAATGCCAAAGGCTTGCTCTAAGGATGCTGTTATATTTATCGATTTGAAAGCAGTGTGTAGATATGAAAACAGACCAGCATTTACTCTAATATTTTCCTAAGTTTTTTCTCCTCACTATTTAGGACAGTAATTTCTGAAAAGGTGCTAGAGAAACATAAATGGTATCACCATATAGATCATTACAATGTGAATACAATGATACCAAATTTATCGCTTTCACTCAGCAACATGGAAAAAGGCCCTGCAAGGCTGAGTGCAGTGTGTTAAAAAAACATGGCGTCCGAGGTTGTGCTGCACTGGCAGGTTCGCAGCAGAGAAGGGGCAGCGGTGGGCACGGGTGCCGGCTCTTTTCCTGCCCTGCAGCGCTCCAATACATTTTCCGCGACTTAGATGCTGCTAAATATCGACACATGGACTTGTTTATCTTTTTCGGGTGAGCGCTTTTCACCGTCTAACAAATGTTATCGCTCAGCACGGGACTGCCTGCATGTATCGGAAGTTTCTGGAATGTTATCGATGGTTCTATCTGCTGTCTGTTGTCACTAGACCTTGTCTAATCTCAGTGCATGTGTGCGTGACGTGAAAGGTGTAGAACTTTCTGGAAGACACACTGGCACCAGCGATTACTCTATAACGTTCGATGGCTCGTGTATAAAAGCCGATGCGCTTGACCGGCTGATCAGATTTCGCCGACTGTGTTCGCCACTCTTGCCGTGCTTTGAGTGTAACTTGCTTTTGTGGGCACAAGTTGACCCAATAAAACACTAGTTTTGCCATTCACAGTTTTCCTTTCTTCACCATCACTACCACATGATACGACAAGCCGTGATCCAAGCCCGGACCACAAAGACAACACCGACATCGTCCCGGATCATTGAGCAAGCCGCCAGCTACAACAGCTGCCCCCAGAGTACAGGCTGCTACCTGAGACAACCAAGAAGATCCTGGACTGCAGCGTCCACCATCGTTCTGCAACAGCCCAGGAAGCCACCGACCTCCTATGGATCATCGTCTGAAGACCCAGAAACCTGGCTGGAGACCTATGAACGAATCGCGACTTTCAACAACTGGGACTCTGACGACAAGCTGTGGCATGTATACTTCGCCTTAGACGACACCGCCAGAACGTGGTTTGAGAACCGGAGTCGACCCTCACAACGTGGAAGCTGTTCTGTAGCGGCTTCCTGCAAACATTCACAAGCGTCGTGCATAAAGAGCACGCCCAAGCTTTACTAGAATCCTGAGTACAGGTTCCCAATGAGACCATAGCGATCTTTACGAGGAGACGGCCCGTCCTCTCCAGCACGCCGACCCAGAAATGTTGAAGGAGCAAAAAGTCTGCTTCCTGACGCGGGGCGTCAAGCAAGAACTTTTCGCTGGATTAATTCGCAACTCGCCCAAAACCGTAGCTGAGTTTTGTACAGAGGCATCAACTATCGCGAAAACTCTGGAAATGGGCACTCGGCAATATAACCGACAAGTGCTCATGCCACAGTGTGCCATTCAAGGACTGGGTTCTGACAACCTTCAAGAGATGATCAGAGCCCTTGTGCATGAGGAACTGCAGAAGCCCTTCCCTAGGTCACAGCCTCAAGTGGCCTCAACCGCCGACATCATCAAAGAGGAGGTTCAGCGATCACATGGGGTTACTGAAGTGCAACCGTCATCGCCACAGCCCCAGCTGGAAACGATGACCTACGTCGCCGTCACCCGCCTCAGGGTCCCCCTTGCGCGATTGCGCCAGGGCCCTGTAACGCCACGATTCCGTCTTCCACCGCTGCCGCCAACATGCTCACCTGTCGTCCAGCACAGCTATGCGAGAAAGACCGACATTTGGTGAGTCCCCGACAACCACCCGCTCTGATATCACTGTGGAGAAGCCGGCCATGTGTACCGCCAATGCCCATACCGCGACTTTGGACTGAAAGGGTTTGCCGTGAACACGTCCCATCCACAGCTTGGGGAGCGCCCATGTGACATCGCCGATTACTTAGCCGCCACCTGGCCGCTACCTGTCCACGCAACGCCAACCATACACTGGCAAAGCCCGGGGCCGGTCTGCAAGCCCATATCCAGAAAACTAAAAGCAGCAACCAATGGAGGTGCGGTTGCTGTTCGCCGAAATGACGAAGATCCTCCGCCGCCCACAAAGACACCGACGAGACTATCTTGACGACATCACATTGACATACCACCACCCCGACAATGCCTGGAAGCAAAGAGCGCACCGACCAAGGACCTGACGCCGCGACATACCTGCCACGATCCGATGCCGAGAGCTAACTGCAACACAAGACAAAGGACCACCAAACTCAATGTGCTTCTCAATGGCCGCGCAGTCACCGCATTAGTAGACACAGGAGCCAACTACTCCGTCATGAGTGGACCCTTCGCCACCAAGTTCAAGAAAGTTAAGACTGCGTGGGAAGGGCCCCAAATTCGGACCATTGTAGGACACCTAATAACGCCAACTGGAATCTGCATGGCAAGAATTACGTTTCATGACCGGACCTACCCTGCCACCTTCGTTATCCTCCAACAGTGTTCACGAGTCGTCATTCTCGGCATGGACTTCCTGATCCAACATGGTGCAGGCATCGACCTAGAGTTGAAGTTAATAACACTGTCGGAAGATCAAGCGATATCACCAGAGAGCTTACGTAGTCACCACGCCTTGAGTGTGCTTAAAGACCAAGTGAGCATCCCACCTCGCTCCAGCATTGTTATTTCCGTCGGTACCGAAACACCAGCAGACGTAGAAGGCGTCATCGAAGGCGACCAGCATCTACTGCTTAACCGTGAAATTGACGTCGCAAAAGGGATTGCTCGACTGCATAGGAAAAGCAAAAGTAATGCTGACAAACTTCTGCCAGGAGTTTGTCAATCGCAGACATAGAGGAAATTCTGGAAATTAGCAATACGTTTGTCCTCTCGGATCCTGCCGCATCTACCCCTATGAATGTAGTTCTTGAACCAGACTTCGACATAAATCTAAGTCTCCCCATGATTAAGCAGCAACAGCTCAGAAGTCTGCTCCAGCGATACAAAGACTGCTTTTAGACGTCATCGAGGATTCGACAAACACCAGTCGCAAAGCATCGCATAATAAACGAAGAGTGCGCTCTACCACTCCGCCAGAGCACTTCACGTTCTCAATGCGAGAACGTGAAGCTATAGGACAAGTCGACGAAATGCTGCACAACGACGTCATCCAGCCGTCGAATAGCCCGTGGGTATCTCCTGTTGTCTTCGTGAAGATAAAGGACGGAACCTTACATTTCTGCGTCTATTATCGTCGACTAAACAAGATCACAAAAAAGGACGTATACCCCCTCCCACGGATAGACGACGCATTGGATTGGCTCTGCAATGCTAAATGCTTCTCGTCAATGGATCTCAAGTCTGGTTACTTGCAAATAGAAGTCGACGAGAGAGATCGTGAAAAGACTGCCTTCATCACGCCAGACGGCTTCGGCGAGTTCAAGGTCATGCCATTCAGACAGTGCTCGGCGCCTGCAACATTCTGGCACGTCATGGACACAATGTTAGCAGGATTGAAGTGGCATACCTTTCTTGTTTACGTGGATGACGTCGTCGTCTTTGCCAGAAATTTTGACGATCACCTTAGGTGGCTTACAACAATACTAGAGGCCACCAAGTCATCAGGGCTCACTCTGAAGCTGGAAAAGTGCTGCTTCGCTTACGACGAGCTTCTGTTTCTCAGCCACGACATCAGTAAATCTGGAGCCGCCCTGACCCGCAGATAACAGCTGCCATCGCAATGTTCCCGCAGCCCATCGACAAGAAGGTAGTGCATTGATTCCTTGGCATGTGTGCCTACTACAGGCACTTTGTCAAAGACTTTTCACACATCGCTGAGCCGCTGACACATCTAACTAAATGTAATGTCAAGTTCAAGTGGGAAACGCCGCAGGCCGACCGACGCATTTCAAGAACTCAAACAACGCACGCAGTCTCCTCCAGTACTTGCTCATTTTGACAAGGACGCTAATACTCAAATCCACACTGATGCCAGTAGCCTAGGCCTCGGTGCCGTCCTAGTCCAGAGGAAAGACGGACTTGAACGGGTGATAGCTTACGCTAGCCAGTCGCTATCAAAAGCAAAAGACAATTATTCTACAACCGAAAAGGAATGCCTCGCCATCATTTGGGCTACAGTGAAATTCCGCCCTTACCTATATGGCAGTCCATTCAATGTCATCAGCGACCATCATGCATTGTGTTGCGAACTTAAAGGACCCTTTTGGACGACTGGCGTGGTGGAGCCTCGGACTACAATAATACGACATCACTGTAACCTACAAGTCCAGACGAAAACACTGTGATGCCGATTGCCTATCACACGCCCCCATTGAACCACCGCTGCGAGATGACGAGGATGACGACGCCTTCCTTGAAATAATAAACGCGGAAGACTTCGTTGAACAGCAACGAGCAGACCCGGAGCTGAAAATACCTCGTCGAGTATTTGAAAGGGCACAGCGACGTTGTCCCTAGGGCATTTAAGCAAGGATTGCCTGACGATCCAACCACTGGGCACCTCAAATTCTCTCAGCCGCTATCGAGGATACAGGAAAAGTATTACTGGCCGCGCCTGACCGCTGACATTTCCCGTTACATCAAGGCATGCCGAGACTGTCAGCGACGCAAGACACCACCAACAAGGCCAGAAGGATTACTACAGCCAATCAAGCCTCCTTGCCGACCATTTCAGCAGATCGGGATCAACTTGTTGGGGCCCTTTCTGACGTCAACAACCGGAAATAAGTGGATCGCCGTGGCGACGGACTACCTCACCCGCTTTGCTAAAATGAAAGCTCTGCCAAAAGGCAACGCAGCCGAAGTGGCGAAATTCTTCGTCAAGAACATCTTGGTGCGACATGACGCCCCAGAAGTCCTCATCACCGACAGAGGAACGGCCTTTACAGCGGAGCTCACCGAAGCCATTCTGCAATACAGCCAGACAAGCCGCAGGAGGACAACTGCCTACCAACCGCAGACGAACGGTCTCATGGAGCGCCTGAATAAGACTCTCACTGACATGCTAGCAATGTACGTCGACGTTGAACACAAGACTTGAAATGCCGTCCTGCCATGTGTAACGTTCGCTTACAACACGGCGGTGCAAGAAACAACACAGATCACACCATTCAAACTGGTTTGCGGCATGAACCTACGGCAGGCGACTCTCGACGCCATGCTGCTGCACGTCACCAACGAAGAGAATCTTGACGTCGCCACCCATCTCCAGCACGCTGAAGACACCCGACAGCTCGCCCGCCTGCAGATCAAGCAGCAGCAGAGGACCGACAGCCGACACTACAACCTTCAACGACGCTACATCGAGTACCAGCCCGGTGACCGCGTTTAGGTTTGGACCCCAATACGCCGACGAGGACTTAGTGAAAAGCTTTTACGCCGCTATTTCGGACCCTACAAGGTCATCCAACGCATTGGCACACTTGACTATGAGGTTGTACCAGACGGCATTTCGTTATCACAGCACGCTCACGACCTGAAATAGTCCATGTTGTGCGACTTAAGCCATTTTACCAGCGCTAATGAACTTTGGGACTTTGTGTTGCTGACCTTTGGACTTCCCTTTTTTTTTACAGTTACTTTGGATTTTGTTTCTTTTCATCGTTTTGTTACTTTTAATAAGTGTCCTTTTGTGTTTCACTCTCTTATGTTTGTAGCATCGGGACGATGCTCTTTAAGAGGGGGTTGTTGACAGAGGTGTACTTGTTTATCTTTATCGGGTGACCGCGTTTCACCGTCTAACAAATGTTATCGCACAGCACAGGATGCGCTTGCATGTACCGAAAGTTTCTCGAAAGTTATCGATGGTTCTGTCCGCTGTCTGTTGTCAGTGAACTTTGTGTAATCTGATTTCATTGTGCAACGCAAATGATGTAGAACTTTCTAAAAGACACGCAGATGCCAGTGATTACTCTGGAACGTTCGATGACTGATGTATAAAAGCCGACGCGTTTCACCCGCTGATCAGATTTTCGGCAATCGCGGAGTGTGTTCACCACTATCGTTGTTCTTTTAGTGTAGCCTGCTTTTGAGGACACAAGTTCACCCAATAAGAGGCTATTTTCGTTAATCACAGTTTTGCTGCCGTGTTCACCATTGTTACTGCGTGACAATATTTACACTGATGTGCCAGTCATGCACTCCAGTTCAGCAGCTGAAGTATTTGTCCCAGCAAAATCTACGGTTCAGGACATCACACTTGACATAAGTGGCGGCTGTTGAACTTGCAGCTCTGCATGCAATAATTCAATTGATCAGTCAGGAAATGCCAAAGAAATGGTCCATCTTCTGTGATTCCATGGCCACCCTGCAGAGTTTCACTCTGCATTACGCCATGGACCCCACAAGTGACTTGTCACGGACGCACAGGAAATTTACCATCAGGCAGTTGAGAAAGGACATGACATCGTATTGTTACGTGGTAGGGACGGTGAAGAAAGCACCAAAACTGTGAATGACGAAACTAACTTTTTATTGGGCAAACTTGTGCCCACAAAAGCATGTTACACTCAATGCCCAGCTAAAGCGGCGAACATTGTCGGCAATCGTCAAAATCTTGTCTGCGGGGCTAGTGTGTCTGCTTTCATACGTGAGTCATCGAAGGTATCAGAATAATCGCTGGTTCCCGCTTGTCTTCCGGAAAGTACTACACAATTCGCATTGTGCATATGTGCAACCGGCTTACACAAGGTTCGGTGACAACAGACAGCAGATAGAACCATCGATAACATTGTAGAAACTTACAATACATGCAGGTGCGTCCTGTGCTAAGCGATAACATTTGTTAGGTAGTGAAACACAGTCATCCAATGAAGGATAAACAAGTACACCTGTCAGTATTTCAATGCTTGCCAAGTCATTGTGGTATCCTTGTAAACGAGAAAGCAGATGCAGCCGCTCTAACTTCACATAGCAGTGCCGATTGTGTAGCTATCCTGACGTCAAGAACAGATGCAGTGGTAAAGCTCCGTGTGCTTGCTCACAAGCTTACGTTGGCCCAATGGAATTCAGCAGGCTCTAAAAACCAGCGCCTTTGTTCGCTGGGTCCTCCTCTGAAGCTGCGCCTTCTACATGGCTTACCATGGCTGGGAGGTAGCTCTCATTTGTTGCCTATGGCTTGGAGTAGCTTCTACCTTTGCATACACCTACTTGGTGGTGGTGGTGGTGGTGATGTTGAAGCAGGCGGGGTTAGCTTGGCATACATAGCCGGCAATTGTTCCGCCTGATCCTCCTTCAAGTTGAGATCAGTGGTGTTTCACCAGGTGTCGATGAGCCCCGTGTCTCGCAGGAAGGCTATCAGCAGTCGTTGCGCTCACTTCCTGAATGCCGCGGGCCCTCCGGGGAAAACAACATCTTCAAAGGTCCTGTGCGTGAGACCGCTTTTTTGTAGGTTGTCGACCATCACTTTTCTTTCTGTGTCAAACTGAGGGCATAGCCAAATGAAATGTTCGACGTCGCCAATGTCACCACAGAAAACACAGAGTGGGGAAGCGCGAAGCCCAGTCTTGAATAACCAAGCTGGGGTGTACGCGGAGTCGGTCCTGATGCGGTATAAAAGCGTCGCTTCTTCGCGTGTAAATCCATGAGTCAAACAGGATTTGTGTGGATTCTTGAACATCTCTCTAAAGTGAAGGCAGATTGCACCCTTAGGGTTTCGAAAAGCTTTTGGTGCTTTCACTTTTGGGACACATGTCAGCGCTAGGCGTGCAAGGGTGTCAGCTTCCTCGTTTCCATCAATTCCTACGTGTGATGGAATCCACTGAAACCTTATGTTAAATCCTGTGCTCGTTAGGTCGTCGATCAGTGCCAGAGACTGCCTTGTAAATTTCTCTAGAGGTAGGCCCCGATGTAATCTCTGTAATGCTGACTTGGAATCCGTCAGCACCACGACATATCGTGCAGAAAAGGCCTGTAGTTTCCGCAAAGCCGCGGTGATTGCGGCGCTTTCTACTGTTGTAGAGGAAACTACGCGATCCAGTCGGCCAGACCATGACACATCAAGGGATGGTATGCAGAATGCCGCTGCACAGCTATCTGTTTGTGCACACACCGAACCGTCTGTGTACACTTGTAGATGGCTTTGAAACACAGTGCTCAAGTGGTCATTACAATGAACTTGGCTTTGGCAGTTGAAATGGTGCGTTTCGTCGGTAGGTGGGGTACATTGAGGCTGCAGGTAACGTCCGGAAAAGACCATGGCAGGTCAAGGCGACTTCGTTTAGGCCATTCCAATCCTAAAAATCGGATGGTGTTCAGCGCCGCATGGAAATGTGAGCAAGTTCTTGCTCTTAGCTGCCGGAGAAGCGCCGTGCCTGCGCGTGACTCGCCCAGCCTTAATAGCTGCGTCAGCAAGGCCTGAGATGCCAAGAGGCGGAGTGGAAGAGACTCTGCCTCATTAGTGACTTTCTTGTTTGAAGCCGCCGTTGGAACTCCCATCGCCAAGCGAAGTCCCTTTCTGTGCACTGCCTCCAAGCGCTCGAATTGACTCGATGAGGGTGATATAGAGGGAGCTGATAGAGAATGCGGCTTGTTATTAGTGCAGCGTTCAGTTTAAGCATGGATATAGGATTGTTTCCCCAACGTATACCTGCCAATCGACGAAGTGCGTTGATTCTTTGCACTGATGCAGCCATAACACTTTCGACCGCACCACGCCATAGCAGCTTGTTGTCGATGGTGACGCCCAGGAATCGAACATGAGTTGCATGAAGAATTGAATGCTTTCTGATATTCAGCGTCAGACGTGTTGACTTGCGTCTCACTCCCGGGAAAAGCATGAAGGCCGATTTTTCTACTGATAAAGATAGGCCAAGCGTCGATAAGTGGCGATCGATAGTGGAGATTGCGGCCTGGGCTATTCGAGCCAAACGTTTGTGCTGGTACCCCGAGATCCAAATGCAGCTGTCATCTGCGTAGATGGACATTTTAACTGCCGTCCAACCTACTTTCAGGGCATCTGGAAGGCTGGCCATGGCAACGTTAAAAAGCAAGGGGGATAGGGCACTTCCTTGTGGGACGCCGAGGGAAATTCGTCGCTTGTCACTCATTATACTTCCGAGCTTAACTTGGACACATCGATCACTGAGAAATTCATGGACGAATCAAAGAGCATTTCCCGAGACGCCCATGGCTCGGAGTCCGTTGATGATGCCTGTATGAAGCACACAGTCGTATGCCTTGGCAACGTCCATAAAGATGGCGAGTGTGGAAAGGCCGTGTGCGCGATGGTGCTCGATATGGCTTAGTAGATCCAAGACACTGTCCTGGGCACTCAACCGTGGACTAAATCCGGTCATACATGATGGCAGTCTATTTCCTTGCTCGAGATACCATGTTAACCTCGTGCATGTTAGTCTTTCCATCAACTTTGATGCGCATGATGTTAGCGATACTGGCCGGTATGAGGTGAGGTTTGCAGGATCCTTTCCCGTCTTGAGCACTGGCACCACCCATGCTGTCTTCCACGCTTCTGGGATCTCTCCTGTGCTCCAGACGTGATTAAATATGTCCAGAAGTGCTCGTTTTCGTTCATATGGCAGATTGTCAGCATCTGATTGCTGATCGAATTGGTACCCATAGCACAGCGTCTTCTTAATTTGCTAAGCGCCAAATCCAACTCGCGAAAGGTGAACGGCGTATCCATGGTATGTGATGCTTCAGACAACAGAGGGTTCGATACTCCTGCTGATCTGCCAGATGTGTATATGTCAGCAAAATTTTCTGCAAGGGTTTGCAAATCTTTTCCTTGCTTTAAAGCAAGTGCTTCGAATGGCCTGTGCAGGCGAATCTTTCCGGATAAGCTATTCATTACTCCCTATATCCTTGTCATGTGAGTAAACGCCGATAAACTCTCACAGAAAGCAGCCCATTGAACTCGTCTTAACCTTTTTGTGTGACGACGGATGACAGCGTTTATCCTGTTGTATTCAGTTTTCGCAGATGGATTGCCCGTTTTTCTCATTAGTTTTCGCTCCGCTCTCCTACGCGCTGCGCAGAGGTTATTTAGTTTCAAATCAGGAGTAGGGAAATGATCTGGCAGTTTCAACATTGAGGTAGCCACTCTTTTGCTCCGCAGCATATCTGTGAACAGCTCACCAGGGGATTCGTCCAACGCTTCTCTGTATGTGTCCCAGCAGGTCACAGCACAGAATTGTCGCCCAGCAGTGTGAAATCCGGTGATGTTCGTGAAGATCGGAAAGTGGTCACTGCCCATCCTGTCTGGGGCCGTTGACGATACGACAAGGTCTGTAGAATGGATCACGAGGTCTATGGCACTCCATGAATCTGGTGGTCTGAAGAAAGTCGGTTTGCCATCGTTCGCGATACGTAAGTCTGCAGCATCCGCGGCTGTGACAAGTTCCTTGCCTCGGGAATCTGCAGTCTTATCTCCCCAAAGCGAATGATGTGCGTTAAAGTCGCCACAGATTATTATAGGAGAGGGGCAACGAATGCAAAGGTCCTTTATGAATGCCTCCATGGAGACCTTCCTGCGCGGACTTATATACACCGACACCACACTGAGTTTTCGTTTTCCTAGGGACACTTGCACAGCGGCGACTTCCAAGAAGGTAGAACAAAGGTCTTGCACTGGTAAGGTGACGTGAGGTATTTCTCGCCTGATGTATATCATCGCACTTCCATTTGCAAATGATGGTATACTCGGATTTCCATGACTGATGTACCCTGGGATCGTCCTTCCATTTGGGAGACCGGCCTCCGAGAGGGCTAGAATTGGTATAGGTATGTCTCGAAGGAAAAGGCTGAGTTCAGAAAGACGCTGTAGAATACTGGCGCAGTTCCATTGCATTGCAGGTCTCCAGGGTAGCCTCCCCCCTTAAGGGCACTTTTGGACGACGGAATGGACCAAGTGGGCAAGACATTGCCATTATGCTACTGAGTGTATGTGGAAGTAGAGCAGAGTATTACTGACTCAAGAGCCAGCACTGCTTCCAGCATATCCTTCGTTGAACTAGCAGGCATCTTCGCGACGTGGGAACGTAGTGCCGTGAACAAAGCGCGTATCACATGCTGGCAGTTTTCCTGCTGACTGTTGCCAAGTGGTACTTGAGGTCGGTTTACTGCGGCCGCATAGGTGCATTTTTCGGGCTCTTTTCGAACAGGTTTCTCAGCCGCTGAGACCGTTTGCGTTGGCTCAGTAACTTCGTTTATCGGTGTGAGATGCGGAAAGTGGGATGCGTATTCTGTTTCCAAACCAGTTAGTTGTGGCGCTCTGGATGTCTTCTTCGTGTTCGATGGTGCGCTTGCACTCTTTGGACCCAGAACAAACAACTTATTTCTTCGTTGAGCAGCTGTCCGCGCAGGGCATCGGCCGTAGCTAGCAGGATGGTCACCGCCGCAATTTGCACACACAAAGTTGTCTTCACTTGCACACGTCTTAAAGTCATGAGGTCCCCCACAGCGCTTGCACCTCTGTTCCCCACGACAGTACTTAGCGATATGTCCGAAGCGCTGATACTTAAAACAGCGTGGTGGTGTCTCCACGTACACTTCATCGGAATGGCCACAAGTGAAAATTTGTGAGTGCAAAAAGAGAATAGCGTGCCTTCTGTGTGATTGTCATTGTTTTAATGCACAAAGTCCTCAGCACCACGCTCGACAAGATTAACAACTTTCCCCTTATGGAAGCCAGAATTCTTGGCCCTTGATCCCAGCCGACGTAGGCACGAACTGCCTTAAAAGCACTAGCGTGCTTTTTTGAAAAAAACGGGACTCATTGAAAAACTATAGAATGTGCAAACTGATGCGTTCCTCTTTTTTTCTTTAATATTCTCTTGTTTTGTTATGTTCTCTGCCTTTACCCATCCCCCTTGCCGAGTAGCCATCTGGACACTTAATGTCGTTAAGCTCTCTGTCTTTCACCTCTTGTTTTCCTTCCTTCATTCACTGGTTCAAGAAAAAAGTTGGTGATACTAATAGATTGATATTTGAATAATCAAGGAAGTGCAAAAGTCTATGGGCCACTGTAGATGAATTCATGTCTTTGGCTTGTGTTGGCTTTGAGCCATCTTATGGCAAAGAATGCTCATCGAAACTTAAGCTTTTGAATATGTGTTCCTAAATCAATATTTGTTCAACTCGAATATTTCGAATTGTGAAATTCAAGTTTAAGCAAATATCAAACAGCATAATATTCGATCGAACATTTGAAAATGTTGTTGCCAAGCACTGCCAGAAACGAAGCTGAGCACAGTACAGAAGACGACGGCACTCGCTGATGTTGCATGGACCGCCTTCCATCTTTTATGCCTTGTATGCAAGTAAATGCCTTGTAAATGCCCTGTAAATATATTTTAAACTTCTCTTCACCCTATAACATTTTGGTGGAGGTTGCGGGCTTTCGCAGACGTACAACGGATTTACGCAGTGGGCACTCCTTGGCTGCATCGGTAATGCCAGCTCAAGGTGAGAATGCTTCGGGCATGTCACTACCCGTTCCCACCATCATCCTGGCACAACCGCACGACCCTGACACCTTTTCGAGAACAGATGACACACATGTTAAAGATTGGTTTCAACTATGCGAACGGCTTGAGTGCAAGCAATCACTGAGACCAGACCGTCATGCTCGCTAACCTGGTCTTCACCTTGTGGCAACGGCAGACGTCTAGTTTGAGACCCCTAAAGAGGAACTCACCAGCTCGGACTTGTGCAAACAAAAGCTCACTGATTTGTTTGACAAGTCTCTTGGCCACCAACGTGCTGCAGAGAAAGACGTTGCATGCCGAGTTCAAACTTGCACTGAGTCCTATATGACATATATTCAGGACGTGCTTGCACTTTGTCGCAAGGTTGACGACAAGGTGCCGAAAATGGAAAAGGGTGCACATGTTCTCAAAGGAATAGCTGACGATGCATTTTTGCTTCTTGTCTTCAAGAACTCTGCGACAGGGCCAGAGGTGCTGAATGCTGCTGCTTCAAAGAAGCCAAAAGCCATCGCATAGCCCACCACATTTCTCACCTTCCTAACACAGCTGCCATATCTACCTGCGAGGATCTGCGTCCCCTGCCCATGCCAGCTGCATTTGACAGTATTGTATGCATCGTCCACTGGGAGATTGAAGCTGCATCTCCAGTTACTCCCCAGGTTCCGGCCCTAGACGATTCCCACGAAACAATATCCCTTATCCAGACCGTTGTACAGTAGCGTCTTTCGACAATTCTTTGTTTTCCGCAAGCCTTGGGTGTCAGCTCATTTCATCCAAGTGTCACTTTGGCCGCCGGCAACTTACTGTGCTCGGACACCTCATTGATTTTTCTGACGTCCGCTTCGATTCCGAGAAAGTTCGTGCCATCAAGAATTTCCCCATGCCGACTTGTGCCAACGACGTTCAAAGCTTTGTGGGCCTCTGCTCGAACTTTCACCGGATCGTACGCAATTTCATTAACGTTGCACATCCTCTCACAGAACTTATTAAGAAGAATGCAGTTTTTGTCTGGAGTCCTAAACAAGCTACAGCACTCACAGAGCTTACCGTGCGGCTCACTTCACCTCCAGTTCTCCCTCATTTTGACTTGACCGCTCCAACACAAGTTCTAACAAATGGCAGCAGTCATGAAATCGGCACCATTTTGGCTTGGTGCCAGCAAGGTTGCCACCATGTTATTGTGTGCGCTAGCTGTCTTCTGGCCCAAGCGGAGCGCAACTACTCCATTACTGAATGCGAGGGCCTTGCCCTCGTTTCGGCAGTGGGTACATTTCACCCCTACTTGTACGGCCAGCAATTCAGAGCTATCACTGACCATCATGCCTTATGTTGGCTTTCATCCCTAAAGGATCCTCGTGGACGTCTCGGTCGGTGGGCTCTACGACTCCTAGAGTACTCGTACACACTTGTACGTAAGAGTGGCTTATTGCAAGAAGGATGCTGGTTGCTTGTCGTGCCATCCAGTACACCCACTGGAGCTTCCTGACAGCTGCCAGTTTATTTGCGTGCTGTCACTTACTGCGTTTTAGAACATCGGAGATGAGCAACGCCACAACTCCTGCTTGCGAGACCTCATTCTCCGGCTAACTTCTGAGACACCTTCCCCTTCTCTGCGTATGTTTGTGCCAACGTATTTGGATTCCTTTCAGTTTGAAAGCTGCGGTGCGCGGAGTGTCCCTCTTCTGGTGCCTGCCACGCGGTGGCACTCGTCATGCTGTTTGCCCGACCGGCGTAGTCCCTTCCCATTGTCGCCGCTGCCTGATCTAAGTATTGAGCTGTGCTTTTTCAAGTGTGAACTTTACTGAAATATTCCGACTGCTTAGTCTCTACACGCCTCTAAAGAGAGGTTTGCGTGGAAGTGTGGAGGGTGCACCGAGTGCTGTGCTTGTGGGTGTTCAAGACACACTGACGAAATCGAGAGAAGCATACCGTTGGAAGCAAGCTCGCCTGCATGAATTGATCGAGTCCAGAATGCTCAAGTTAACTTCTGAAGCTGACACACCCAAAGACAGTGACAGTGTCCACATTTACTCAAAGCGAGAAGTAGATGATAGCATCTTGTACTGCTCTTCGGGCTATGTGGTGTACGAATTCTCCAAGAGCACAACTTGCCCTTCCTATTGTAAGATTTGGCGGACGATCCTACCGCTGTCAACCAGATGTAGGAGTTGTCGGACTATCTCGCCGCTGCCACCATTTGAAGGAGTTGAAGGTCGTAGAGAGGAACTCGGTGAACAGGATTTATTTACATATTAAGCATTTTAAGCAAGATGCATTGGCAGTCTAGCGCGACTCCCATATGGAGCCCACAAAACTAACATACAGCAAACAGTTTACGAGCACACAGCTCACTACTACATTTCGAGCATGACCACGAGCACTCAACTCCCGACGACGAGCACGACACCAGCACACTCTAGCAACCGGCAAACGCTGCTTATATCCTCTCCGCTTGACGTCATAGTTCGACGCCATAGTTCGACGTCATAGTTCGACGTCATAGTTCGACGTCATAGTTCGACGTCATAGTTCGACGTCATAGTTCGGCGTCATCGTTCGCCGTCATCGTTCGCCGTCACTCTTCGAGGTCCACGTGGATGGAAACGTTCGTCCAGTCACTGTAAACTTGCCGCCGCCCCGCAGAACAGGTTACGCACACATAGGCACACACATTCCGATGTCTGGCGCCGACGACAGAGGGGCGCCGTTCCGCGGAACAGTTTACGTACACATAGGCACACACATTCCGATGTCCGGCGCCGACATCAGAGGGCTTCGTGGAACTCTGCTCCGTCCCCGGTGGCGCTGCCGAGTACCACATTCCTGAGCTGACCGCGCGCCACCTGGCTGCCGGTCATCCGCAGTTCTCTGAAGGGCTCCCCGTCTGGTGGGCTTGGAACACGTGCAGCGGGCTGAAAGGTGGCACGATGCCACCCCGTACGGCCATTCCTAACACTATATGGAAGATATCAGCTCTCCAGTGCCAGTTGTTGGCAGTGACTCATACCTTAAGGTGTACAAGATACCTTAAGGTGTATAAGAGTGTACAGCAGCGCCGCACGGTGAGTGGAAACGGAAGGGGGTCACCTTCTCAAGCGCGGCTCGAAGGAGCTTGCAAACTGAGAGGAATCTAAGAAACCTCATTTGTGCTGCAGGAAGGCATGTTGTACCGCTACAACATGCACCATGACGGTCTTTAACAGCTCTTGGTTATTCCCCACACATGAGTCAAACTGACCTCGCACAGCTACACAATGTTCCTAGCTCGGTCACCTCGGAGTCTCTAGGACGCATGACCATGTTCAGCATCGCTTCTTTTGGCCTGGTATTTACTGTTACATCTGCCATTACATCACTTCCTGTGAGCAATGCCAGCACCACAAGAAACCAGTACTCCCAGCTGGCTGCTGTCAACGCCTTGACGTACCACTGGCACCATTCTGTAGGGTTGGTCTTGACATTCTTGGCCGTTTCCTGCTGTCTGCCTGTAAAAATTAGTGGATAGCAGTTGCTACCGACTACACGAACCCAGTATGCAATCACTCAAGCTCTCCCAACCAACCTTGCAGCCGACATCGCCGACTTCCTTCTCGAAGACTTTATACTTAACGACAGCACTCCTCGACAACTCCTTGCAGACTGGAGCTGCGATTTCATATCAAGGGTTATCCAAGACCTCTTGCATTCCTGTGCTATGAAACACAAGTGGGCAATGACTCACCACCCTCAGACCAACGGCCTCTCAAAGTGTCTTAATAGAACTATCAAAGATATGCTTGCTATGTATGTTTCTGCTGACTATCATGACTGGGACTCCGTTCTGTCCTTCGTAACATTTGCGTATAATTTCTCCTGACATGATTTTTCTGGTTTTTCTGTGTTTTATCTCTTGTACGGAACAAAATCTCATGCTGCCATTGGACACTCCTTCCCGCCGTTCTTGACATGTTGTCAAAATACGTCCATGCCGCCATTTTCAGAGCTGAAGAGGCATGCCAGATTGCACACCTGCGCTTTGCCACTTCGCAGGAAAACCGACATTTCTATAATGCCCGCCACCATGATGCCCACCTCGAGCCTGGTAATATGGTTTTTTTTTTGGACACCTTCATGGCAAGTTGGCCTTAGTGAAAAAAATTATTTCTCCTTATTTTGGCTCCTACCGTGTCTTGCGCCAGGTGACAGACATCACATGAAATCGCACCTCTTGATTCTACCACGTCTCGGCCTTCCACCGATGTTGTCCACATCTCCCGCCTCAAGTGATGCCAATCGAACAATCTAGCAAGCACCAGGACGGCATATTCGCCGCCGAGGGCGATGTTACAAAGCACTGCCACGGACGAAGCTGAGGACAGTACAGAAGACGACGACGCTCGCTGATGTCACGCAGACTTACTTCCATCTTGTATGCCTTGCGTGGCAGTCGACGCCTTCCTTGTAAATGCCCTGTAAATATATTTTAAACCTCTCTTCTCCTCGTCACAATATGTATATATGTATATAGGCTGTATGTATGTAGGTACAAGCCTACAAAGTATGAATGCTAATCACCCCATCCTCTTGCTTCTTACATCCACTGGACTTTTATAAATTTAGTTGTTCACAGGCTGGCAGGCTTGAATTCTTTTGTGGCCGCCTATGTGGCACTAAAGAGCAGCACTAAACCTTTAGAAACTACAGTTGAACTCATTATTAGTGAATACGGTAAAACCTTTTTGAATTTAGCACTGGAACTTCAGCACCAGTATATCAGTGTAATGTCACTGATTTCATTGTATTGTACTGTATTTGCAGCGTGATGGTGCAGATAACAACTTGTTGGGTTTAGTTCCTCTTTCACAATAAATAACTAGACCACGCTGCCAGTCCGTAGCATCGCATGACAGTGTTGCCACCTGCCTTTGCTCTGTCTTGTTAAGCCTCCTGTCACAGTGGACATTTTACTATTGCTGAAGCATAATTTACTAATGCAGCCTAGTTTTCTTTAAGCTTGAAGTCGGTTATGACCGATATGAAAAACGACGGTATTTTTCCGCAGATTGCCGGCTACCTGTACGGTGCAAGCCCTGTGGATAACCCGCAGGTCAAGGAGATTCGGTGCATAGTGATAGCACCACAGTGTGGCAGCCACCAAGGAGTGCAGCTGCCACAGGCTCTGCCCCAGCATGAGCATCTTCGTGAGCTGGAACCTCTGGGCTGGCTGCACACGCAGCCCAACGAGCTGCCTCAGCTGTCGCCCCAGGACGTGACCACACATGCCCGCATCATGGCTGACAACCCCTCGTGGGATGGCGAGAAGACAGTCATCATCACCTGCAGGTGGGCAGCATTTAATTTGCCTTGGTGAGCATGAGGTTGCGGGTTTGAATTCTGTCCACTGTGGCTACAATCTCATTGGACACTAAAATGCTTGTGTGCCACACTTTGGGTACACATTGAAGAACTCTGCACGGTTTATATGCAGCCTTCCACTGTAGCATCTCTCATAACACTTGTGTTGCTCTGGGGCCTTAACCCCTTCAATCATATCCTTAACCTCACACATGAGGGCTGGTGTCTTGTAGAGATGCCTTTTCCCGTTGCTAATGCCTTTCACTGCTTTTCGCATGTGGGAGTGGTCAAGTGAATCCAAACGGGGCAGTGCTTCAAACATGGCCACTCAGGGACACGAAAAGTACTGAAAGGCATTAGCATCGGAAAAAGCATTGCTACGAAATAATGGCCAAGTCCTCCATTATGGCGTGAGGTTCTTCTTGGATGAAGCTGTGCAGTCTGCAAGCAGGAGGGGAAGGACATGATAGGATATGCTAGCATATGTTTGTTGCCTATTTATATTATGTCATTTGTCTCACTTGGCACAAATAAAAATGAATGACACCGTGCACTAAAATAAAAAAAGGCGACTCAACAGTTCTTAACGTTGAAAAAATGCAAGGATTTCTGGGGCGCATTACCATGTAATTTGTTTAGGCTGCCCTATCTTCAGGATTGGCTCACATCTTTAGAATGCACTATCTCCGGGATCGACTTATCTTGGTCATCTGGGTATTCTTTAGGCCTTCTTAGACTAATTACGGATTATTACTGCTCCGTACTTAGCTTTGCACTAGTTTCTTGCATCTTTATCGTTCCAGGCTTCATTTCAATGGCTTTTTCATTGTCCTATATATATGTGCACTAGAAGGCCTCAAATCATTTAATTTGCAAAATGAAAGTGGCCACATACCCAGATCCCATGAACCCCATATCCTCGATCTGAAGTCGGCAAATAAGATAACAATAATAAAAAAACGTGGGTACAATTGTAAGCTCACTCCTATAATTTCGATTAGGTGGCTCGGCTCTAAATATTATGTTCTTCATTGGACTAGAAGACTCTTCGTAGAAGATTTGCCAATGGCAAAGCAAATATAAGGCTCAGGGCCTTCATCTCAGGAGCACATGTGTGGAGTAGAAACATGTGCCTTCAGTGTGCAGCTGCATTAAATCCGTCTCCATCATTGCCGAGTTTAATGTAGAATGTTTTCCGCAGCAAGTTGGCACATGCTTTTGCAGTTCATGTTACAATGCATTGGTTGTCCTGTTTATTGCATCATCATCATCAGCCTGGTTGCGCCCACTGCAGGGCAAAGGCCTCTCCCATACTTCTCCAACTAGCCCGGTCATGTACTAATTGTAGCCATGTTGTCTCTGCAAGCTTCTTAATCTCATCTCATCTCATCTCATCTCATCTTTCTGCCACCCCCGTGCTAAGCTTCCTTTCCCTTGGAATCCAACCCCTAACCCTTAATGACCATCTGCAAACTTCTGCAAAGAGTTGAACCTGACAAAATTAGGCAATGATATCTCCAATTGCGGAGGTAACTCCTTGAATGCTTTTTTCACAGCAAAAACTCACAAACCTGGCACCTTTTTAGGACCATTATTAGTGACATCGGAACCTGGCAGCAATGTGTCAGCCGCTTTCTACTAAGTAAGCTTAAGTCGATAAAAGTGAAAGATCCCTTCCTGACCAAAAAAATCTCAAGAAGTTACAAACTTTCTCCAAAATAACCGCTGTGTCAGTTATGCTTTCTCTGTGGATGTTGAGGATTTATTTTATTCCGTCCCTCAACCTGAACTCTTAGTTGCTGTGAAGGAGGCTGTCGAAAATTCAGGCGAACTCTCTTTTCAGTCCACAGCAGGAGTGTCTCTTGATGATTTTTTAAAGCTTTTAGAATTTTATCTGAGTGTCACTTTTATCCTTTTTGACCAGCAGCCTTTTCTGCAGCGCAATGGCATTTGTGTAGGGTCCTGTGTTGCACCTATCTTGTGCGACATCTTTTTAGCACATGTTGATCACCTTTTGGATCGAGATTTTATTGGAGGCCCGGTTTTAAAAGTTTTTAGGTTTGTCGGCGATTTTTTGATCTTTTTAAAAGATTGTAATGACATTTCTTTTGAAGATTCTGTACAACAGGTCTTATACCCCTGACACACGGGCACTCTAAAGTCCTTTAGGTAAGGAGACATCTACCGGAAAGGCGTTCAAGTGCAGTGACACACGACAAAGAAGTATCTCCTTTACGGCAAAGTTCTTTTTCAGGAAAGGAGATCTCGCAACTACTTTTCGAGCGGAAAAGGAGTTACTCTCGCACACAGCGTGCACAACTCGTCAATAGAAGGAAACCTGCCTCACAACTACGGTGCCCATAGGTATTTTTTTTACCTTGAAAAAATGTTTTAATTGTTAGCGGTAATACAATTTGTCGAATAGTGAAGACTTCCTCTAACTGTACTCTCACACGCTCGCATAATGTCGCTAGTGCCGCCATGTCGAATTCCGGCAATGTCGTCGTCGTTTGCTGCGCGCATGTGGTGTGTTCACGTCGCGAGATGGAAACTCTGCCACGGAGCACAGTTTGAATAAGCCAATGGCGACCACTTTTTCCACCTCAGTGCACTCACGCATGTTCGTTGTGACCCTCTCCAGCGAAGGACGCCGACAGTCCACAAGATAACGGAAGGTGGCTGGGCTCACTCGAAAACTTGGCTTAATGTGTCCGTCACCAAAGTAGGGCACTGTGTCTTCAAACCATCGTTCGATGCGCACGTAGGTCCACCTTTCGCGGTTGGCGGCTCGAAGGGACAGTGCCGAAGCTGTCAACATGGAGCTGTTCATGATGAGTCGACGTTTGATGGTTTCCACTTTCGCCTTTGCGGCATTTATCTCATCTTCAAGGGATCCGAGAGCGACTAGCGTCAGAGCGACCTCAACTCTTGCTTCGTCGCTAGCGCTTCGCTGAGCCATGTTGCAACTGCGCAGTTCTGTCACGCAATCACACTTGTTGGAATAACATATTGAATAAAACGCGTTACGCCTGCGCGCACGAAGGAAGGGACTACAAAGACGTGAAAAAGGATGACAGAAACGTGGGCATCACCAGAATAAACAGCAAGCACAGCAAAACACCGGCTGCACATAGTTGCTGGACCAAATTAAATGGCTGCTAACAACGCAAAAACGCAAATAACCGACTATAAGCATTATTAGCCATCAACAATGAAAAAAATTAATATTTTTAGGTTCTACAGTAGCCAAGTGTAAATAAATACGCAGCTTTTTAAGAATGTTTTCTCTCTTGCAGCTTTAACAGCCAGCGCTATTTTTCTTGCGGCGTTCATCTGAGGAACTACCTAAAGAAGTTCAGTGCGGTGCCGTGTGTCATTGGCGCAACTCCTTTCTGCAAAGGGTCCTTCAGAGTAGCAAAAGGGGTTTACTGGAAAGGACTTTAGATTTGCCCGTGTGTCAGAGGTATTAATTACCTTTAATGACCACGGCAAAGGCCTGGCTTTTACCCATGAACTTTCGCAAAATGGCGAGATATGTTTTTTAGACCTCAGGCTGAGGATAACTAACGGACACACCTGTTGGGCATATTTTCCACGTGCAAAGAAAGAACTTTTGCCCTATGAATCGTCTCATTCAAAGACCGCGAGAAGAGCGATTGCATCACTCTGCATAGAATCGGCGCTTCAAAAGTTGTGCCCGCACGAAAAGCTTTTTAGCTTTGACTATCAGGTTCGCAGGCTATTGACCACAGGCTTCCCTTGCTCGGTCCTCGTAGCTGTCGCTGGAACCCTCCTCAAGAAATGTGGCCCCCGACGAATGAAGGCTGCACCTGAACGCGTGAAGACCAAACCTGAGGTGATGCCTTACATTCATAAGGTTTCCCACAACCTCAGAAAGGTGGCCAGCAGGCACAACGTGCCGCTTCTTTCTTCTGCGCCAAACAAGTTGGCGAGGCTGCGCCCCCGCATATGCAGTGAAGGTCAGCGCGGTTGCAAAAAGCAGCATGAAGATGTCTTCATCAGGTGTGCTTTAGGAGTGGTATACTTGATTCTCTTGTCCTGCGGCAAGTGCTATATCGGGCAGACGGGGCAGTGCCTCAATGACCGCTTAAGGGAACACGCTCAAAACTTAACAAAACAAGACAAACTTGCAAATTTAGTTTCGCATGTGATGGTTTGCGAGTGCGTGCCATGGTTTAAAGAAGCACAGGTTCTGGGCAGAAGTTCAAGCGCTAAAGCTAGAGTTTTACTGGAAGCTTTCCACATGCAAAAAAAGCCGAGTCTGTGCATCAGCGATGTTTCAGTAAATTTGTACTCGGCTGAGCGCACACTTCTGCGGAAAATTTGAAAAACCGTAACGTATGGCTTTTCTTCAATTGGTCATGTGTGCACTTCTTGCTGCTCGGGTGTTTTATCATTTCACTTCGCGTGCATGTTTTCGATATTGCGATAAAGAAGGCTGGTGCAGTTTGGTTGTGCGCATGTGTTGTGATTCTTTTAAATATAGAACTTTTTCGAAAAATAAATCAGTTGTCAGTAGCGTTTCCTCGTCGTCGTGTCGTCTTTTCATCGTGTGTCCGTCCTTTTTAGCGTTACCATCAGTTTTAAAGACCATCGGTTATCTTCCCTCCTCATTACATGTCCTGCCCATGCCCATTTCTTTTTCTTGATTTCAACTAAGACGTCATTAACTCATGTTTGTTCCCTCACCCAATCTGCTCTTTTCTTATTCCTTGACGTTGCACCCATCATTCTTCTTTCCATAGCTCGTTGCGTCGTCCTCAATTTGAGTAGAACCCTTTTCATAAGCCTCCAGGTTTCTGCCCCGTACGTGAGTACTGGTAAGACACAGCTGTTATACACTTTTCTCTTGAGGGATAATGGCAACCTGCTGTTCATGATCGGAGAATGCCTGCCAAACGCACCCCAACCCATTCTTATTCTGATTATTTCCGTTTCATGATCGGGATCCGCGGTCACTACCTGTCCTAAGTAGATGTATTCCCTTACCACTTCCAGTGCCTCACTACCTATCGTAAACTGCTGTTCTCTTCTGAGACTGGAAAACAGTACAGTCGACTCCCGATAATTCGAAACCGCTTAATTGGAATTTTCGGTTAATTAGAAGTGAAGTGCTGGTCCCGTCAGTTTTGCATGTAATCCTATAGAAGAAATCGCTCGATAATTCGAAGTCCTCATCCAGTAATATTGTTTAATTGGAAGTTAATGTTTAGCCGGGATCCTCAAGGTGACCATCATTCTTTGGTAGAATGTGCAATTTTTCTAGTGTTGCAACAGTTCTGTGCTCCGCCTTGGTGTTATCGCCACCGCAGCCGCCCGCAATGCCATCCTTCTTGGAGCGGCGCGATTATTCATTGCTACGGCTGCCGTGGCCTCCGCGATCAACTCCGGCGGGAGGCGAAGCGGCTCCCGCCGGAGGCCACGCGCGGTTGCCGCGCGCGTCCGGAGCTGATCGCGGAGGCCACGCGGATGCCATAGGTGCACGCAGCGCTGCATACTGGCAGTGGCGAGATTCTGCGAGATTAATCTTGCAGCGTGCGCAGCGTATGTGGAGGCGTGTGTTGGTCGAGCGCCTTTGTGCGGGAAGCTCGTAGGCTAGGTTGTTCCACGGGTGATTCGGAATTGACTGTACCTAGTCGTAGTAGTCGCGCAGTTTATAGCCATGGCAAACCGTGGCTCTTATCGCACGCTCGACCTGGCAACGAAAGTCGAGGTTTTGAAGGAAGTTGAGAAGGGAGGTGCCGCCAAACAAGACATAGCGCGGAAATACGGGATCAAGCCGAACACGCTCTCAAACTACATCGAGAACAAGCGCACAATATTGGATGCATTTGACAACGACAAGTTCAAGACTTCTCAGAAGCAAATGCGCACCGGCGCTTACCCAGAGTTGGAGAAGGCTCTGCTGGTTTGTATTAGGGAGGCCAGGAGCAACAAACTTCCTCTCAGCGGAGACATTGTTGCGATGAAAGCCCTAACGCTTGCAGCAATGTTGGGGATCAATGACTTCGTTTCGTCAGATGGATGGCTGACACGCTTTAAAGATCGCCATGACCTGGTTTTCAAGAGCATGTGTGGTGAAAAGGCGTCCTTTAACCAGGAAACATGCGCCACGTGGAAGGATGGAAAGCTGCGTGAATATCTCGCCGAATACAGACCGGAAGACATCTTCAATGCAGATGAGACTGCACTCTTCTATCGGCTTCTACCAGAGAAGACCCTGACATTCAAGGACGATGACTGTGCTGGAGGCAAACGCAGCAAGGAGAGAGTGTCGGTGCTGATCGCGGCAAACATGACTGGCACGGAACGATGTCGGTTACTTGTGATCGGGAAAGCTGCGAAGCCGAGATGTTTTAAAGGCGTGAAGACGCTGCCTGTGGACTATGAGGCGAACAAAAAAGCGTGGATGACGGCCGAAATCTTCAAGAGCTCGATAAGCAAATTGGACCGCAAGTTTGCTGCTTCGAACCGCAAGTTGTTGTTCCTTGTCGATCACTGCAGTGCTCACGTGAATGTGCCAGCCTTGAGTGCAATACGCCTCGCATTTTTGCCTGCAAACACAACGGCTGTTTTACAGCCAATGGACCAAGGCATCGTCAAGAATGTTAGTCCTGTACAGGCGGCACCTTCTCGAGCGCATGATCTGTGTATGGATAGCTCCACAAAGTACGAGGTGAGTCTGCTTAGTGCCATCCACATGTTGGTGCGAGCATGGGATCGTGTGAAGCAAGAAACAATCGCAAACTGCTTCAGGGCTTGCAGTTTTGTGGCAGCTTCTTCGGAGGATGCCTCTGAAATTTCAGCGGAGGAAGCGTCAACAAGTGAGCTTGACGGCACTGATTTTGGTGATGCTCTCGGGGACGTCAATTTTGAAGATTACATCGCCGTAGACAAGGCGGCTGAAACATGCAGTGTGCTGACGGATAGCGAAATTGTAGAGATTATTCGGCCCCAGGAAAGCGACGATGACGTTGAAGGTGAGCCGCAACCTAAGGCTGCCGATGTAGCTGCGGGCCTTGCTCTCGCGGAGCGCTTCTTTGCCGCTGAAGGTAACGCGGAAGAAGCGTTCCGCCACATCTACAGCCTGGAGAACTTGCTTTCAGCAGCGCGATTCGGGAAGAAGAAGCAAAGCAAGATGACCGACTATTTTTCTTAGAGAAAATACTCGATTTCGCCACAAATAAAGTGCTGTTTTTTGTATTTTCTGCTTAATTGGAAGTTCGTTTAATTCGAAGTTTTTTGCGGTCCTCGTGAACTTCGTATTAACGGGAGTCGACTGTACTTTAGTTTTCTGCAGATTAATTTTTAGGCTCACCCTTCTGCTTTGCCTCTCCAGGTCAGTGAGCAATTGCAATTGGTCCCCGGAGTTATTAAGCAAGGCAATATCATCAGCGAATCACAAGTTACTAAGGTATTCTCCATTAACTCTGTGGGGATGCGCGACCCTCGCGCCTCCCCTGATGTTTTTCCCGCATAGCGCGTCTCCTGTGGTCCCGCTTCGCCGCGTGGCCTGCGTGACGTCAGCGCGGTCGATGTGGTTGAAGCGCAGTCCGAGAGATGGCGCGAGCGTCGCGCCGCTGCGCGGTTACTTGGGTTCGGGAAAGACAAGGCGCTTTCTCTTGGGTTCGAGACAGCAAGCGGGACGCACGTGCATCGACCCTCTTCCCCGGCGGGTCGCCGAACAGCGCGGACATTCTGCGCGCGCGGCGACCGATGCATCTGCGAGACCGCCTCGCGTGGCCGCCTTCAAACGCGCCACGATTCGCGTGACTATACACGCGAACGACCAGGCGTTGGGATCCAGCATGGAGCGAACATATTCGCTCGCTCTGCGGTCGCGGTGAGTCGGACTTCTAGATTTGTCGCGCGCCCATCGGCATGTTTTGTGGATAGCAACTCGGCTAGCAGGCATTGATCTATGAAAGGTGCAATAAATGCCCTTGTGATTGTTTGCACTACTGCGTTGTCGTTCCTTTGTCCCACGAGTACGGGAGGCGACTCCCCGATCAGTCCCCACAACTCTTATCCCCAATTCTTCCCAATCCAGGTCTCTGAATATCTCCTGTAAACATGCTGTGAATAGCATTGGAGAGATTGTATCTCCCTGCCTGACGCCTTTCATTATTGGGATTTTGTTGCTTTATTTATGGAGGACTACAGTGGCTGTGGAGCTGCATAGATATCTTTCAGTATTTTTATATGCAGCTCGTCTACACCCCGATTCCATAATGCCTCCATCAATGCTGAGGTTTCGACTGAATCAAACGCTTTCTCGTAATCAAGGAAAACTATATATAAGGGTTGGTTATATTGTGTACACTTCTCTATCACCTCATCGATAGTGTGAATATGGTCTATTGTTGAGCAGCCTTTACGGAATCCTGCCTGGTCCTTTGGTTGACAGAGGTCTGTGTTCCTGATTCTATTTGCGATTACCTTAGTATATACTTTGTAGGCAACGGACAGTAAGCTGATCGGTCTATAATTTTTCAAGCCTTTGGCATCCCCTTTCTTATGGATTAGGATTATGTTAGCGTTCCAATATTCCGATGGCCAGTTTTTCTTGAACAATCGGCCCACCATCCTTCTACAAACCTGCTATTACCTGATCCTCCCCAGCTGCCTTCCCCCTTTCAAATCTTGCAAATTCTTCTTCACTGCTTTTAGGCTTCCTACGTTCCTGAGAGCATGTTCAATTCTATCCATGTTATACTTCCTTATGTCTGCTGTCTTACATCTGTTGATTAACTTCAAAAGTTCTACCAGTTCTATTCTAGCTGTAGGGTTAGAGGCTTTCATACATTGGCGTTTCTTGATCAGATCTTTCGCCTCCTGCGATAGCTTACTGGTATCCTGTCTAACAGTTACCGCCGACTTTTTTGCACACTCCTTGATGCCCATAAGATTGTCATTCATGTCTTCAACACTAAGGTCCTCTTCCTGAGTTAAGGCCGAATACCTATTTTTGGGATTCCTCTAGTTTCCCTCTTACCGCTAACTAATTGATTGGCTTCTTATGTACCAGTTTCTTCCGTTCCCTCCTCAAGTCTAGGCTAATTCGAGTTCTTACCATCCTATGGTCACTGCAGCGCACCTTGCCGAGCACGTCCACATCTTGTATGATGCCAGGGTTAGCACAAAGTATGTCTATTTCATTTCTAGTCTCGCCATTTGGGCTCCTCCACATCCACTTTCGGCTATCCCGCTTGCTAAAGAAGGTATTCATTATCCGCATATTATTCTGTACTGCAAACTCTACTAATAACTCTCCCCTGCTACTCCTAGAGCCTATGCCACATTCCCCCACTGACTTGTCCCCAGCCTGCTTCTTGCCTACCATGGCATTGAAGTCGCCCATCAGTATGGTGTATTTTGTTTTCACTTTACCCATCGCCGATAGATAGATAGATAGATAAACTTTATAAAAAGAATAATCAGAAAACCGCTAATGGTCGGGGCCCTTAGTCGATTCCACGTCTTCATAGAAGCTTTTGACTTCTTGGTCATCATGACTGGATGTAGGGGCGTAGACCTGTACAACCTTCAATTTGTACCTCTTATTAAGTTTCACAAGAAGACCTGCCACCCTCTCGTTAATGCGAATTCGAATTCCTGTATGTTACCAGCTATATCCTTATTAATCAGGAATGTGACTCCTAGTTTTCGTCTCTCCTCTAAGCCCCGGTAGCACAGTACGTGCTCGCTTTTTAGCTCTGTATATGCTTCTTTTGCCCTTCTAACTTCACTGAGCCCTATTATATCCCATTTACTGCCCTCTAATTCCTCCAATAGCACTGCTAGACTCGCCTCACTAAATAACGTTCTTGCGTTAACCATTGCCAAGTTCAGATTCCAATGGCGGCCTGTCCGGAACCTGGGATTCTTAGCACCCTCTGCTGCGTCACAGGTCTGACTGCCGCCGTGGTCAGTTGCTTCTCAGTTGCTGGGGACTGAGGGCCTGGGTTTGATTGTTGTATTCATATAGGTGGTTGTGGCCAAGTACTGCACCAGGGTGGCCAATCCTGCTCTGGTGAGGGAGTGCGTTACCGGTTCTGGTCACCGGAATCAGGCCGCACTCCAGGCTTTTTTGTTGATTGTTTGTATATCCAGGTTTATTGCATAGAGGATCCATATGTCGAACAAAACCGCTTCCAGTGAATTTGTGGGCTCTGCTGCAGGATCAGGCAAGTATTACATGATGTAAATATTGTGCTTGATTAGCTATCACAGCGGTGATGGCAGAAAGTTGGCTCTGTTATCTGCTTCAGTGTCATTCAAAAGCGATGTGAAGCAAGTCGATACAGATTTGTGATTAAAATGGGCAGTGTTGGGCAACATCCATTTACTTGTTCTTTGTTTTTTCCCATAGTATCTTTAATTGTGAGTTCTTTTGTGCAACCTACAAGCTCTGTAATCCAGGTTACTGTGACATGGTTGGTTGCCTCGTGTGCTTAGCATGCTTACGTGACCATTTATTCTTACCAGCTTTACACCTGGTTCCTGCTCCCTGACTGCGTACAAGCTGACCCCAAGTGGCTACGAGTGGGGCCGCCAGAACACTGATCGAGGCAACAACCCGAAAGGCTACTTGCCATCACACTACGAACGAGTCCAGATGCTGCTTTCAGACCGCTTTCTTGGCTTTTTCATGGTGCCTGCACAGGGATCTTGGAACTACAACTTCATGGGTGCGTGTAATGTCTTTTTTTTTAATGCATATTTAAAGGGCATCTTGCTTTTGCTCTTTCTACCACTCTGCTTTCTGGCAGAAAGTAAAAGAAAAAAAACATCTTTTTTATTTTGGATTTTGAAACTTCACAGCACAGAAATGAAAGCAGCTGAAGTACAATTTACTAGGCAACAGCGTTTGGCATCTACACAATTACGTCACAGTGCAAACTCATGGATAGGCTTGAAAGCTGCATTATCATGGATAATGTATGCTGTGAACATGCAGTGCTGGAAACACTTATGGTTCCTCATACTTTCCATCACTTCCACAGTTTTGTTTCCCTGCATTTCTACAGCACTTTGCTGTCACATAATGCTGCAAAGTTATTAACAAACTACACATATGCATTACCATAGCATTCTGGAGCCGCAATGGCACCACTGGACCAGCACCCACCACATGCATAACTGGGCTGATGCACATCTAATGTCTTTCTTTCAATACAGTTGAAGCTTTGCAATGGATAGACATTTGACATTGTCATTGTAATGCAGGGACATTAGAGCCATGCCTGCTAGCGCAGTTGAATATACTCAGTCTGTTCCTCAAGTGAAATGTAAAACAAGCGCCAATGATTGCAAGATATCATGTTTTACTATGTGTTCAGCAGCTTTTTAATTTGTAGTTAGGCATGTTTGTTTGAGATGTTACCTATTTTGTTGCAATTCCAGGTGTGCGGCATGACCCAAACATGAAGTATGAACTGCAGCTCGCCAATCCCAAGGAGTTCTATCATGAGATTCACAGACCTTCACACTTCCTCAACTTCAGCAGCCTGGAGGAGCCAGACTCTATTGGCAATGATAGAGAGGACCTTTATGCATGATCCTTTTCATAGCATCAGTGTATGACCATCATTGAATGGCTCCATGAGCTGTCACCACATAAACATTAAAGCCTTGATATTTTAAATAGTGCTTGTGTTCATCTACAACACTGAGTGAAAAAAAAAAACTTCATTGTCCTAATTATGGGCATCCATTGTTTTATACTGAGGTCACTAGAAAGAAATCTACCACTAGTGTCTGCATGCACCACTAGTATACAATGCCACATAAAATTAGTATCAGTTACAACAATCAGCTGATTCAAGAGTATCAACTTGTGCATTAGAGCTATCAGAAAAAAAAAATGACATACCGTAGAACTTCATTCATACATTTTTGGAAAAGACACACAAAAAATAGATCTGTTGATCGGGAAAATGTGTGATCCAAAGTGACTAACAAATTTGGCGGACTCAACCGTTGGCATCTAAGTAGTGAGAAGTGTTGTGTGAATCGTTGCAGCATGAAACGCCAACACATGCCGAACTGATGGGGCCCAGAATGCGCGATGTAATTATTTTGGCTTTGCCAAGCTTACGTTCGCGCTCCTCAAATTCGGCTGGGTCAGCAGCTCTTTTAGCCATTCCGGCAGGAAGTTCTGTTGGGCCCACTGAGCAAATGTCGTTGCTGCACCAGATGTGCTTTGTCGTGTTCATATTGCATTAGTATTCAAAGACAGCAGTGGGAGACCGAAATGGAATAGAGCTGGTGGGCTATGCCAGAACAGGCTGCTGCCAATAGAGGTGCTTTGTCAGTTTCCTGTTGCGTAGTGTTTAAAAAGGCAACAAGAAACCGAAACGAATTCGAGCTGGTGGGCAGTGCTGGCATAGGGTGCCGCCAGAGCAAAGCATGACACTTGCATTGCGCCGCTTGAAGCAGAAAACACCGGAGCATTTGGGTTATCGCCTATTATTAAACGCTCGCAGTAGGCTGCTTTCAAAGGCACGATGCCACACACGCTGTGAAACATATAGGAGAAGATGCTTATCACATTAGGGTTGGTGGCGATAGCTGTGAATTCCACATGTAATGACCCGTGAGACTTGCTGGTACCGAAAAAGGAAACTGATTGCAATCTCGGCGATTCTGAAAACCAGAAGTGCCGCCATCATGAAGGCTGGATCCAGTGGTCATGCTGATCAGCGGAAAAGGTATAGGGACCCTTCGTACACCAATGTCAAAGAGGGGCTGTACAAGTGGTTCCCCGCAATCTGTGCGTAGATTGTGAATATCAGTGGGCCAGTATTGCCCCAAAGGCGAAGAAGTTCACTTTTAGTCTTGCACGGCAGAATTTCGAACCTGGAGGAGTGTGGATCCAGTGGTCTAATGATGAACATGGTGTCGTTAGAAGTGCAGGTAAAACAGCAGTGGCTGCTGACGAAGCTGCCCAAGATGCCTAAGCACTAAGAAATCTACAACTTCTATGAAACTGCCCTTTAAATGCCACCATCAAAGACGCATGCACTTAAAGGGGATCCATGGCCTGGCAAGAAACACTCCTAATTAAGGCAATGTGGCTGTGCATGAACATAGATGGGAGCCATCGCTCAAGCCTTTCGTCATAGGACAAGCAAGCCAACATACCTAAAAACTGAACACATCCTGGTGTGCTATCACAGTGTTAGGAAAGCTTGAATGACTCGTGGTCTATTTGAGGAATGGCTGGTGGAGTTTAATGACATTGTTGAAGGCCGAGGGAGGAAACTGTTTTTGTTACTCCACTGCAGCACATACGGCGCTAACCCAAAGCTAGCATCTGTTGAGCTGATGTTGCCACCCAGCAACCATTGAACATCGACATAATACAGTCAAACCTCGATATATCGAACACGGATATATCGGAACACGTATATCGAACACTTTCTCTATATCACGTGGAAAATCGCATGCATTTTGTATTTTTTATTTCGAATGGGACTGGATGTAAAATGGATATATCGAACTCGGCCACCCCAGACCAAGTGCGCTCTGTTGACAGGAGGCGAGCTTTCCCGCAACACTCTCGAAGATAGCGGTGGCGCGATGGGCGTTTCAGACTGCTGCGTACGACAGCTGCCCACATCTGTTGCGCGAGGGTGCCATTTGAACGTAGCGGCATACGCACACGACGGTTTGGCGTGGCCGCGGCTTGGCCAGGTTGGCTAGTTTGACAACATCAACAACACGTGCGTCTCGGTGCTGCCGTTTGTGCTACACCAGTCGTTGTGTGTGTGGCGTAGGCCTGTCATGGTTGGTGTGATGGCTGCAAACGCGAAGAAGCGTACGACCCTGACATTTGCTGCGAAATTGGAAGTGATACAGCGCATTGAAAATGGAGAAAAGAAAGCGAGCTTCGCCGAAGCTCTCAACATCCCAAGGAGTACTTTGAGCACTTTGCTGAAAAATAAGAGTGACATGAAGGCCAAGGCGGAACAGAACCAGCACTCAGGCGCGCGGCGGGTGCGCAAAGCTGCCTTTGAAGACGTCGAGAAGGCGCTGTACAAATGGTTTATCGACGTAAGGGGCCGGAATATTCCTTTATCGGGACCAATGCTACAGCAGAAGGCCAAGAACTTTGCGTTCATTTTCGGCGCCGAGAAGTTCACTGCTTTCGGCACGCGGGTTTCGTGACCCGCATTGAAGAAGCTTCCGAGGAAGCAACCGAAGATTTGACGTTAGATGGCACAGAGCTGGCACAAGAATGCCAGCTTGAAGAAACCTGGAGCCAGTTCGAGCGCTTTGTCGGTGCTGAGCCACACAGCATGTGCATTGAGGACTTCGTTGGCGGTGACGACAGCACCGGAACAGTGGCAGAGTTAACAGACGTGGAGATCGCTGCAGAAGTGACTGCTGAGCGGCCAAACGAAGACGCTGCCGAGGCTGATCCAGCAAGCGCTGATGTTGCCCCACTCCCGACTGCAACTGAGGCTGTAGCTGCTTTGGCCATTGTACGCCGCTACTGCAGCGCAATAGTATGGACTGGACTGTCTCTTGTGGACCGTTTGGACTATATTGAGGATGCCGTGGTCAAACACGCGTTTGCCAATATGAAGCAGGCTACACTGCTTCAGTACTTTCAGCGAACTAAATAAATACTTTGTTTGAAGCTTCATGTGAGTATCTATTGCGCCACGATTGGTTCATTGATTGATTTGTGCTAGTTTTTGACGTATTTTCAACGTGATTTTATATATCATATTCTGGCTATATCGAACTATTTTACGATCACCGCGCTGTTCGATATATCGAGGTTCGACTGTAGCTAACTTCATTGTGTTGGCGGCGCTTGCTGGAGTGGCTGATCCTAATGATCTGCTGCAAGGCTCCTGGCACGTTGAGGCAGGCGGACTAGCAGAGATCAGCCTTTTGAACACTTTGCACGTCATCTATGGCATACGGTACACAGTGAAGGAGTCCACCATGAACAACTGTTTCAGAAAGGCATGCTTTGTAAAGCCCAAGGACGAAACCCCCAATGATAGTGAAACCAACATAGTGGAAGCTGCTGACCTTATCGAGCTCTGCGGGCACATCACTACTCACTATGAAACAGATGGTGCTTCGATGGAGCAGTTTTTGAGCAACAGACAGGCTTCCTCATTCTGCAAAGAAACCACTGGCAAGGCGACTCCTGAAAATGTGTTGTTGGCATAGAGCGAGCCGTTGTGAGATGGTGGAGACAGCAGCAGCGACAGTGATAAGATTGACAGTGGGCTATCTTTGACCCTGATATGCAAAGTGTGCTGTCGTCAATCGATACGCTCATTCATTTTGTGCACTGTAAAGGATTGTCCTTAGTTTACACGCAGCAGCTAGACTTCATGCATACCGCAGGTGTGAAACTGTCACAAGAACAGTTTTTTTTTAGCATGCCTAACGCTTGACTCGCTCTTGAGAGCTATCAATTATGCATATTTTTCACAGCATATCTCTGCAATGCCTATTCTTAGCGCAAGTGCCAAATCTGGGTCCAGGGTTGGGAAGGAATGTCAGACTTCTTTTTCAAGCGAAGCTTTTATTCCCTCACAAGTAGCGTTGTAGTGGTCACACAAAAACCCAGTTGCTCCCAGAGCAGAGCAGCTGCGGGAAAGGGCAGTTTCATGCGTTCACAGCTGCGCCGGCACGGGAGCGCGAGTCATTAGCAAGGATTCTGCAACCAATCGGAGCCATTTCACTTTCGCTGGGAAGGGAAAGTGCAGGAAAGGGTGCCGCGCATGCTGCGCCGCCTTCATTTCCATTCAGTTCATTCTCGTAAAACGGATGGGATGGCCATGGATGGTGCATTCCCCTGGGGAACTGGCAGTGTTAACAAGCGGCGGCGAGAACTCGCCCCTAAAAGGGCGCTCTGATCCAACCATTAAGGCCTAAATATAGTCCGAAGTGGCGTGAATGCACGCACACATGTCACATTGGCGAGAACAGCATCTATAGTTCAACCGATGGTTCGCCACATTGGCCCTGCCAACGTAACCGGATGCGGCCAACGCACTCTAATGCGCCCGTTGTCGCCCATGCACCAATAACGTCGGACTATAAACACGCTTTATAGTCCTAGCCCAGGCAATCCGGCAGCAACGAGAAGATACCAAGATGAGGGAGTGGGAGGCTGAAGCAGTCCGTCACTGTTACCTGTGGGTTATTTAACCGTGACGAAGGTCAGGCACATGCAGGACAAATCTTCGCTTATCCCCATTTTCCGGTAGTGGAAGGGTTCGTAATATTTTATGGCATTCCAGATTGTGAGGTTCTCACCTGTGCTCTTGGGACAAAGGAACAACAACACAGCTGTGCAAACAATCGCAAGGGCATTTATTGCACCTTTCATAGACTAATACCTGCTAGTCAACTTCCTATTCACAAAACATGCCAACGGGCATGCAACAAATCGCGAAAGTCCGACTCACCGCGACCGCATAGCGAGCGAATATGTTCACCCCATGCTGAACATAAACGCCTGGTCGTTCGCGCGTAGGGTCACGCAAACGGTGGCGCGTCCGAACAATCGTGTACGTCCATTCCGAGGTAGGCCTCACGAGAGGGTCTCGCAGAAGCATGGATCAGCGCATGCCTAGAACGTCCACGCCGCTGGCCGACCCTGAGCCAAAGAGGAAGAGCCTTCTCCTTTTTGTGCCAAAGTAACCCCGCCGTTAGGTGGCGTTAGCAGAGCCACACTCGCGCCGTCTCTCGTACTAACCTGCAAGCAAACTGACCGCTTCCATAAAGCCACGCGGTGAAGCCGGATAACAGGAGCGGAAAAACATCAGGGGACGCGTGAGAGTCGCTCGTCGCCACAATAGCGATGATTGTTTATAGTGATTAAATGTTGAAATTTATGAGAAAACAATTATTTTCTCATGAAGACAAGCCAACACATGAAATAACCACGGCCTTCTATATCAAAAAGCGTACCGATGTGTGTATAGTGAGCCAGATATACAGTCAAACCTCGATATAACGAACACGCATATAACGAATTATTGAATATATCGAACTCTTCCGAAATATTTTTGTCAAACACATGTATTTTTAACTTCCTATAACGAACGCGGTTTGGCATAAAACGGATATAACGAACTTCGCGACGCCAAGCCCTATCTCACTTTAATAGCAGGCGGCAGGTTTCGTTGCACTACAAGCGTGTTGTGCGGCGCAGCAAACGTTCAGGACTACCTCGCAGGCGCTGACAGCGCCACAGATGCCACGTCGTCATCGAGAGTTGACAGCCAAAGAAATCGTCCGCATCTCACAACCGCTGACAACGCCGCATCAGCAGCGGCGGCAGCGGCGTGATCGAATGTTGCTTTTGCGTTTTAGTGTTAGCAGTGGCGTGGCCGTCGTAGCGTTGTGTGGAGGCTCTTTCGGTGGTCGTGTCGAGTGCGGTGCGCGGGTGTGCGTAGTGCTGTGATGGCGATGAATGTGAAAAAAAGTCGTGCTGACGTTAAAGACCAAGCTCGAGATTGTAGACCCTGTAGACGATGAGAACATTCCGACTTCACAAGAAGCACGTGCTGCGTTGGATTTACTGCACCGCCGCTGCAGTGCTATTGAGGGCAGTGGGTTTGCCCATGTTGAGTGTTTGCAAACTGTGGAACGGCGTGATACGGAATGCGATCAACACCAAGAAGCAGGCCGCGATAACGCAGTTCTTTGTGCGTAAATAAATGAAGGTGACCCAAGTAAGCATCGTTCGAGTTGCTGTGCCTTCTCTGATTGAATTTTGCTCCTCTTGCATGTATTTTTTACGAAATTTTATATTACGAATTATGGATATAGCGAACTAATTTCCGACTTTTTAACTGTTCGTTATAACGAGGTTTCACTGTATTACTGACAAATAATTTGCCTTTTTGAACGCCACATGATTTTTTTAGATCGTGTGCAAGGTCTGTGTGCTTGTAGATATTTTTATATACCTTGTGGGGATGCATGACTGTCACGTTTCCCCTGATATGTTGTTTTCCCGTATAGCTCCAGTCTCCTGTAATCCGGCTTCGCCGTGTAGCCTGGTGCCCGTGGGCAGCCGGTATGTTTGAAGCGCAGTACAAGAGATGGCGCGAGTGTTCCACTGCTAACGTCACCTAACGGCGGGGTTACTTGGGTGCGGATAGGAGAAGGCTCTTCTTTGACTCGGGCTCGGCAAGCGGTGCAGACTTTCTGCGCGTGCACCGATCCATGCTTCTGCGAGACCATCTCGTGAGGCCTCGTTCAAGTGACCGTACGCGCGAACAACCAGGCGTTGGTGTCCAGCATGGGGCGAACATATTGTTACGTGTGGAAAGACAAAGATGAAAGAGGCTATATACAGGCTATTTACACTGAAGCCAGGCCGACACTCGCTCGCGCCAAGGGCACAGACCCACTTCATCGTCGTTCTCGCGCCGGCTCGTCCCTTGAGCATCACTCGATGATATCGTAATACTACCCCCACAGCGGGAAAAGTGCCGTCACGGTGCTGTTAAATATCCAATATGCGTGGAGAATTGTAGGGTTTGGGTCGGGCGACGTGGACAATGTCACTGGTTGTCACAGCGGAGGACATAGTGCGCGTGGCTAGAACAACTTCGTAGGTGACATCGGTCACTTGGCGGAGCACACGATATGGGCCTGTGTAGCAGGAAAGCAGTTTTTCACAGAGGCCAACTTTACGCAAAGGTGACCAAAGCAACACGAGACTGCCGGGCACAAAATGGACATCACGGTGACGGAGGTCGTAGCGTTGCTTCTGCTTGTCTTGAGACACTTGTAGACAAGCGCGCGCAAGTTGGCGAGCGTGGTCAGCATGGGCGATTGCATCACGGGCATAATCGCTATAGTTGAAGCTGCGGCGGACGGAAGCACAGTGTCCAGTGGTAGCGTTGGTTCGCGGCCATACAAGAGGTGAAACGGGGAAAAGCCAACAGTTTCGAGACGGGAAGAGTTGTATGCAAACCTAATGTAAGGTAGAGTCTGGTCCCAGTCACGGTGGTCGTCTGAAACATATTTTGATAGCACATTTGTAAGGGTGCGGTTCAAGCGCTCAGTGAGGCCGTTCATTTGAGGGAGTAGGAGGTGGTAAATTTATGCTGCACTAAGCAGGCATACATGATGTCGTCAATGACTTTGGCAAAGAACGTACGGCCACGGTCTGTTAGCAATTAACGCGGAGCACCATGAATCAAAATGATATCGTGCAGGAGGAAGTGCGCAACTGGTCGGATGAGCACGGGTTACGGCGTAGCGGGTCGCGTAGTCTGCCGCGACTGCAACCCACTTGTTTCCTTATATAGATTCCAGAAATGGGCCGAGAAGGTCTAAGCTGACACGATGGAAGGGCTCAGCAGGGATGTCGAGCGGCTGCAGGTAACCAGCGGGGAGCTGGGAAGGCATCTTGCATCGTTGGCAAAGTTCACAAGCGGCGACGTTAAATCGTACGGAATGGGCAAGGCCCGGCCAGAAAAAACAGCAACGTACACGGTCATAGGTTCGAGATACGTCGAGGTGTCCTGCCGTTGGTGCGTCGTGAAGCTCTTCTAGAATGGTTGAGCGGAGGTGTTTAGGTATGGCAAGTAGGGAACTCAGAGCCGTCCGGATAAAGGTTACGACGGTACAGAGTACCATCACGGAGGATGAAGAGGCGTAGAGTGGCGTCGGCCGGAGAGTGTTGCTTTGATGTAAGCGTCACGACGTTGCTCGTCAGCGAAATGAAGCAGCTGCGACACAGAGAATACACAAGCAGCACTGGTAATATTGGAGGAGTCAGGGTCGTCAACAGGGTAACGCGACAAGCTGTCAGCGTCCTGGTGCAGGCGGCCAAACTTGTAGACCACAGAATATGAAAATTCTGTAGCCTCAAAGCCCATCGACCAAGCCGGCCTGTAGGATCTTTTAGCAATGAGAGCCAGCAGAGAGCAAAAAGGGCGACCGTAAAGGTAAGGACGGAACTTCGCAACTGCCCAGACTACAGCAAGGCATTCTCGTTTCGTAATGGAATAGCTGCGCTCCGATGGTGTGAGGAGGCGGCTCGCATAAGCAATAACGCGATCCTGGCCACGCTGACGCTGGACTAAGACGGCACCTACGCCATGACCGTTGGCATCTGTAAGCAATTCTGTAGGGGCATCTGGGTCAAAGTGGGCGAGAATGGGTGGTGAGGAGAGAAGAGTGACGAGACGAGAGAAGGCGGCAGTTTCTGCAGTACCCCACGAGAATTGTACACCTTTCTTCAAAAGGTTCGTGGGGGGTCTAGCAATTGCCGCAAAATCTTGGAACAAAACGACGAAAGTACGAGCATAGCCCCACAAAACTTGGAACGTCTGCGGCTGTCTTCGGAACCGGAAAGCCTCGGACAGCGCGAGTTTTGTCGGGATCAGGCTGTACTCTTGAAGCGTCAACAAGGTGGCCCAGAACAGTAAATTGGCGACGGCCAAAACAACATTTAAACGAGTTAGGTTGCAGCTTCGCCTTTCGAAATGCATCAAGTATAGCTGTTAGAAGCTCAAGGTGAGTGTCGAACGTGGGCGAGAAGACGATGACGTCGAGGTAGCAGAGACATGTGAACCATTTGAAATCTCGGAGCAAGGAGTTCATCATACGCTCAAAGGTGGCAGGGGCGTTGCATAATCCAAATGGCATTACTTTAAATTGGTATAGGCCATCAGGTGTAGTGAACGCGGTTTTTCTCTGTCCATATTGACACGTGTACTTATCTTTATCGGGCAACCACATTTCGCCGCCTAACAAATGTAATCGCACAGCGTGGGACGCGCCTGCATGTATCCGAAGTTTCTGGAAAGTTATCGATGCTTCTATCCGCTGTCTGTTGTCGCCGAACCTTATGTTATCTGATTTCATCACCTGACGCGAATGGTGTAGAACTTTGTGGAAGGCACGCGGGTCCGAACGATTAATCTGGAACATTCGACGACTGCTCTATAAAAGCCGACGCGCTTGACCCGCTGATCAGATTTTCGACGATCGCCGACCGTGTTCGCCGCTATCGTTGTGCTGTAGGTGTAGCCTGTCTTTTTGGGCACAGGTTCGCCCAATAAAAGTTTTTTCTTTCACAGTATTTGCTACTGTGTTCTTCAACGTCACCACCACGTGACAATATCAACAGCAATCTGCCAGTATCCAGAACGAAGATCAATGGAAGAGAAATAGCTGGAACTGTGGCGGCAGTCAAGGGCGTCGTCTGTACGTGGGGTCGGGTAGACGTCCTTCTTGTTAATGTTGTTCAGAAGACGGTAGTCTACACAGAAGCGCCACGTGCCATCGTTCTTCTTAACCAACACTACAGGTGACGCCGAGGGGCTCGAAGAAGGCTCAATGTTGTTTTTATCTAGGATTTGTTCACTTCACTTTGAATTACTCGGCGTTCCGACGCAGAAACTCGATACGGTCATCGGTGATAGGAGTAGCATCGCCAGTAAGAATCCGATGCTTGACCACGAACGTCTGGCGTAAAGGGCGATCGTCGAAGTCGAAAATATCTCTGTAGGGCGATGATACTTGGTAAAGGTTTTCAGCCTACGCAGAAGACAGTTCCGTTGCAACCATTCTCTGTATCTTGGGATAGGCGGCCGAGGCTAGCACGATGGGCCTGCTAAGCGTGCAAGAAGCATCGGTGGATAAAGTTGCCACGTGATGGTCGCTGAGACAACGTTGGCAAGGCAGATACCTTGCGGTAGAATTTGCTTTGCCAATCTAAAGTTAAAGATAGGCATGAAAGTTCGGTTCGCAGTAATAGTAAGTATACTGTGATGCACGGTAACGTCTTACTGTAGAGGAATGTCGCGCAGAGGAGTGACGAGGTACTCGCCTCAGGGACTGGTGGGGAAGACAACAGTTAAATATAGGCTATTGATTTTGGCGGCAGGTGAATAAAGCCCGTGGAGCGTAGGCGGCACTGGGGTGCGTCAGAAGGTTCTGCGAGAATCGGCAACTCAAGGCGAAGGGTACTGGCTGAGCATTCAATAAGAGCAGAATGCGCAGAGAGAAAATTGATGCCGAGAATGAGGTCGTGGGGGCAATGAGCAATCACGGTGAAGAGGACAGGAGTGTGGCGGCCGGCGATGCTAACACGTGCTGTACACATGCCGATGATATAGGCACAGTGCCGCCATCCGCAATGCGGACGACGCGTGCAGACGCTGGTGTGAGGAGCTTGTTCAGTCGTCGTCGGAAGGCAGCACTCATACTAGAAAGATGTGCACCTGTATTGATGAGTGCCGTGATGGGATAGCTGTCAACGTCAAGAAGGTTTTGGTACGTGTGTAACGTGAGCAGAGGATTTGAGGGCAAGGTAGACAACGCAGCTTCACCTCCAGGAGCTGCAGTGCCTAGTTTTCCGGTTGGATCCGGCAGGCGATAGGCGACGGGGTTAAGGCGAACGAGACTGATGGCGTCGAGGTGAGGGCGAGCTCCTGTAGCGAAGGTTCGGGGCAGGAGCATCAGCGGCAATGGGTTCATGGCAGATGGCATAGGGAACGGAAGGTCCAAAGGGGCGGGAATGAGCGGCGGTGTATGTCCGAGGAGGTGGTGGCCATCGGTTGCGGCACTGACGAGCGACGTGGCCGATGCGACAGCAGTGGAAGCAGATCGGCCTGTCATCAGGGGCACGCCATTCGGACGGGTTGCGGCGAGATGTGGCAGAAAAGGACTGCCGGGGACGAGGAGGGCTGCTAGAGAACTGGGGAACCGTGGGTGGAGACGATGAACGCACAGAGTTGAGACCTATGTTCTCAAATTCCTGTCTGACGACGGCCTGAATCATCGCTGGTGAATCGGGAGGCGTCGCTGAGAAAGCTGGCAAACAGTCGGCCTCGAGCTCGCGGCGAACAATACGGGTTACGTCGTCACAGGGAGTGATATGACGTGGACGCGGTCGACCCTCACATGTCGACGTAGCAGCAGTGTTGGGTAGCCGCGTGATATGATGTGTGATACGGCGGCTCTTAGCTTGTTCAGGGTGATGGCATTCTTTGATGATGGCGTCGATAGTCGAGACGTGGCCAAAAACAAGCAAATTGAAAGCATCGTCGACGATGCCTTTTAGCACATGCGACACTTTATCTGCTTCAGAAATAGAATTGTCAGCTTTGTGGCATAGAGCCAAGACGTCGAGGATGTATGAAACGTACGGCTCTGTAGATGTCTGAACACGAGACGCAAAAGCCTTTCTCGCGGCAGCCTTGCGCCCAATGGGGTCGCCGAACAGTTCCCTCAGCTTTTCTTTGAAACTGTCCCAACTGGTTATCTCGTCGTCATGCGTTTGGTGCCACACGCGTGAGGTGCCGCCGAGATAAAAGATGACATTGACGAGAATGATCGTTGGGTCCCACCTTTTATTAGCACTGGCGTATTCGTACAGCTTGATCCATTCGTCAACGTCCTCTCCCTCCAGGCCAGAGAACACCAGGGTCGCGATGTTGGGCAACCGTGATGATTGGAGCAGTCGGACAAGCCGAAGCCATTGCAGAGGCGGTCTAGTCACCGGGAGGCATGGTGACAAGCTCGATGTACCGACCACTCCGGAGTTCCGTGGTGAGGACGGGGATCGCTGACCTCCACCAGAATGTTACGTGTGGAAAGACACAGATGAATGAGGCTATATACAGGCTATTTACACTGCAGCCAAACCGCCAGGCCGTCACTCGCTTGGTTTGGTTTGGTTTCGTGCCTGTAGTTATAGCACAACCCACTACGGGGGCCGACACGCGCTCGCGCCAAGGGCACAGACCCACTTCGTCGTTGTTCTCGCGGCGGCTCGTCCCTTGAGCATCGCTCGATGATATCGTAATAATATTCGCTCGTTGTCCGGTTGCGGTGAGTCGGACTTCCGCGATTTCTCACGCACCCACGGCATGTTTTTTTTTTTTTATAGCAACTCGGCTAGCAGGCATTGATCTATGAAAGGTGCAATAGATGCCCTTGTGATTGTTTGCACTAGTGTGTTGGTATTCCTTTGTCCCAAGAGCACGGGTGAGAACCCCACAACCTTTTCCATTTTTTTATTCTAATTCTCTTGCTTATGCTCACTCTAGTTAACCTGGGTATACAGTCAAACCCACTTATAACAATATTGCCATGAAAATTCCACTGTTATAACCGATAATTGTTATAACCGGGTTGCATGAAAAAGTCAAAATAGGAGGATGGCAGCGCTGATGTGAGAAAACTATAACGAGGGGGCCAGTTCCCTTCCCCACCACCTCCCTCCATCCGGGTGCTGATTGTGTTCACTTGTTTAACTGCTTCCTGGGCACTCTGATCGCGTGTAAGAAGCGGCGGCTATCGGCATTAAAGAATGGCACTGCTATAACAACTGCACAGAGCGGTCACGGGTGGCAAGTGATATGCAAGCTTCGCCCAGGCATCGCTTAAGGCGCGTTCACACCGAAGGCAGAGCGGACAAGCGGCCGCGAATTTTTCACTTTGCGGAAAATACGCGGCCGCATGGTTGGATCGCGCACGGACCGATTTTTTCGGCGCGGACAAGTTGGCCGCTTGGCCGTAGCCAATCAGAACCCGACACGGCGGGAGCGCTGGTGAACGAAAGTAAACAAATGTCTTTCTCTGAGCTTTTCGCTTCTGTTCTTGAAAAGCGTCAAAACGGCAAGTTGATCCAGTTGGTTGGGATTCATAGCAAGGTTTGTTACAGCGCAACACAAGGCAAGGACAAAAGAAGGTATAAAACTACGACACGGCGCCGTGTCGTCGCTTTACACCTTCTTTTGTGCTTGTCTTGTGTTTCCCTGTAACAAATCTTGAAAAGCGACTAGACAAGTGGCGAGCAAAATGCAAACGATCTCGTCTTCTTCGTCTGAGCTCATCATCTTGCAGAAGTAGATAGCGTACGGGAGCGCGCCAACCCATGACGAAAAAAATATCGAAAGCGTGCGTACAAACCCAAAGTGCCGCGAGATGTCGGCACGTCCCTGAAATTGCTAAAGAAATTGCGAGATGCCCCGCCTTCCCGGCGGCGCGGGCAGCCAGACAACCCGGTTGGTCTGAACAAGCGGGGGTGCTCGCCGCTTTGAAAATCCGCTTGTCCGCTTAGATGCTCCGCTTTCGGTGTGAATGTGCCTTTAGGTGGCCTTAAAAGCGGCCTTTTAAATATTTCTATTTTCTTTAAAAGCTTTTTTTTTTGCAGCTGACGGGCTGCCACGGCAGCCCGTCAGCTTGAGAGATTCAGATGAAACGCTGAGGCGAGATTGCCACAAGCATCTCGCCACGTACTTCTCACTGGCTTGCACGAGAAAACCTTATGTCCGTCAACCTTGCATGCTTCACGCGAAGCTTGCAGACATCCTTTTCCAAGGCATCCAGGTGCTCCACTTAGTGCAACAGAAGGTTGCTCGCAAGATCGAAGCCCCGGAGGGACGGAATAATCGGCCGGGCCTCCTGTGAGGACAGTGGTGAGGCAGCCTGCCTTAACACGTCATTGCTGCCATCATCATCGTTGCATATATATCTGATGCAAACACGTTTGTGACGATCGTCTCATCGATTAGAAACACTTAATTTCCAAATCAATAGCCTTGCGCTTTCTTTTCACCAGCAACATCATGCATTGCCGATGACCAGCTGGTGGATCAGCCATCTTCCCTTTCGGCGGCAAGTCAAACCAACCGTTCGTCAAACGGGGCTGAGAAACCGCATGGCCAGGAACGATTTCAAAGCAACCAACAAAGACGAATGCGGGCAATTAAGCTGTTTGCTGAACTGCACTGAATGAGGAGCCAGCAAGTAACATGTGAGCAATCTGCAAGCAGCGCAACTGGCGCAGTTCATTCGTGTTTTAGTGAGTGGGGTGGCGTAGAGGTGTGGGCACAGCCCATTCGTGTTCGCAGGGGTGGACAGGCGACCGGAGAGAGGTACGCATAGATGGCTGAAAAATGATCGCGCGGCGGCTGTTGAAGCAGCGACCCATATTGCAGTGGCTCGAATTTCTCGTTTTCTTTTTTTCTTTTCAAGGATTTCACATTTCACTACGTTTTGACTTGGACACCCAGCAGCCAGACTTCATCCTTATAACAGATAATGCAGCATCGGGGCATTGTAGTAAGCGGGTTAGTTCACCGTAGAAAGCATACAAAAGTTGGCCGTACAGCAGCTTCTCATTGTTATAACCGATACATTGTTAAAACCGGTATTGTTATAGATAGGTTCGACTGTATGTACAGGTTGTCCCACATAACTTGAGCCACAGTTTTAAAAATGAAAGGCATTCCAGACACGAGTTGAACCGAATGCATAATGTTGGCACTGGCCTAGAGTTACTCAGGCTATTTTTTATTTTCCCCTTAACTAAGAGATAAGTTATGTTTAATTAATCAACTTTTTAAGTATTGGTTGCAGACCCCAAGTGTGATACAAAGTGGTAGAGCACCTTGAGAAACCTCAATAAATTGTTTTCAACGCAATATATCTCATGTGGTCCTTCTTTCTGCGTTCCAAAGCCCGCGAAATATGAAAAAAATACTACGTGACGGGGCACTTGCGCACTGTTATTGTGCTGCTCTCAAGCGTGCGATGGATGAACAAGGTCGGCTGCAGCGAGACTGGCCTGTGAGAGGGCGTTATGCTTGGTGTAGGTATCTGGGCACGCAGCTCTTATCGCATGAGCAAATGCATGCTGCTGGCCGAGCGTTGCCGAAGCTATAAAGCGTCGAAGGCCACGAAGAAGAAAAGACGAAAGCAGCATTTATATTCTGCTTGAAAGAAGAAAGGGCGAAGCGCATGGGAACGATGGAAGGCGATGACGGCTGCTACAATTTTGCATTTGTACATAAATGACGTAGTACTTTTCGAAATGAACGATGATGCTACAACTTTAAACCTTAGGGCTCGAATAACAGCGGATAAATCACGGGGACAAAACTAACTAATGGTAAAAAAAAATCTTGGCAATGTTCTAGGAAGATTACGCATGTCTTCTTCAGACGATGACTCTTTTCGCACTGGCCCCGTCTGCTCTGCTTCTCACACTTGCTGTCTACCAGACATTCTTTTTTGATCTCGCACCCCGCACGTGTGCATCGCTTCGTGGTTGCAGTATCAGATGGCCGCGCTTGGTTTCACACTTGTGCACCATGACCGGCGCGTAAGTCCCTGAAAGAGTGCGCCTGCAGGCTGTTCCAGTTTACCGGATGTAGATCATACCCTTACGTACCTCGTTTGAACCAGTCCTGGCAAACTGCAATATATCCAGTGCTCTTCAGGCGCCTGTACCCCTGCGTGCTCTCCGCAACAGTGCTGTTTGGCTGTGACCAACGTTGAGCAGCAGAGATGGCTTACTCCAATGAGGAAAGAGCGGATGTGGTTTTGGCTCTAGGTGCGTCAAGTGGACATAAAAGGCGCGCAGTTTAGCTATTTCAACGCTGGTATCCAGGTATACATCCGAGCTTAATGACGATTCTGCGTGCATATGAAACGCTGAGACAGACTGGAGCTTTTACAAAGAAACAAAATAAATCTTCAATCCCGGGCGAGGACGGGGAGACATATTCTTTCAAAGTTTTCTTCAGACCCACATGAAAGTGTTTGTAGTGTGGGTGCTGAAGGTGGAGTATCAGTCTTCAATGTGGAGAATACTTAAGAAGAGGCAAATTCATCCGTACTGCGTACAGCTGCACCAGATGTTGGAGCCCCGCGATTTGCAAAATCGAAAGGACTTTGCAAAGTGGATTATAATCAAGTTGGAAGAGGACCCGGGTTTTGTCAACAAAACACTGGACCGATGAAGCTACCTTCTCACGTAATGCCCAAGTGAACATCCACAACGCTCGCTATTGGAGCGACGAAAGCCCTCACTGGGTTTTGAAGACACATCACCACTATCAGTGGTTGGTTAATGTGTGGTGCGGAATTTATGGTGGCATTATCATTGGCCCCTTGTTTTTTGCTAACACGTTTACAGGCGAAAGATACGTCAACAACATCCTTGATGGGGTGTTTGAGGATTTTCATTGCGAAGTTCCATTGGCTAGGGTCAAGGATATTTGGTATCGACATGATTGTGCTCTCGCGCATGGCCGCAGCGAAGCTTGCAAATGGCTGCATGAAGTATTCCCACAGCAGTGTATGGATGGCTTGGGCCCATTGCTTGGCCTGCACAGTCACCAGATTTAACTCCTCTCGATTTCTTTCTCTGGGGCTACGTCAAGGATGAAGTATACCGGACACCGACCACAACATCGGAGAAACTAAAAGAAAAAAATTATCCGACGATTACGATACTCCCTAATGCGAAATTTGAGCGCAGCTCTATACGTGTTTCCATTTCGCGATATTTTGAAGCAAAGAATTTGAGAGAGACATGTAGCAGAGTCGGTAATGGTCGAAAATCTGATCTGCGGATCAAGCGAGCCGGCGTTTATACATGACTCGTCAAAGGTTCCAGTGTGATCGCTGGTGCCGCATGGCTTCCAGAAAGTACTATACAATTCGCATAGCGCATACAATCAGATTAAGAAACAATCTCACACAATAACAACCAAAACAAGCGCGAACGAGACCGACCCAACAAAACCAAACAGGCGCGGGCGAGAGCTGTGGCGCGAGCAGACGATAGTACGAAACGAGCGGATCGGCTGAGACCAGACACGAGTGCGCATCGAGCCGTAAGGAGGGTCCGCATGACACCAGCATCGCGCGCGCACGTCACTGAAGGGGCCGCTCTCATTGGTCTCCGCCATTCGCGGCTCGCGTCCTTCGTCTCCCACTCCAGCGAAGGGCGGCGGAGCTGGTTACGAGGCCGACGACAACGCCGACGACAACGCCGACGCGAAACCCAGGAACGGACGCCAAAGAGCTGCGCTCTGAAATAAGACAAATCTGCAACTACGTCCCTGATACCCTGATCAAGAATGCCTCGGAAAATGTGACTACGAGATGCCAAATGTGCACTGCAGCAGATAGCGACCTCTTCGAAGACGCATTATAATCAAAGGGCGCTTTTTGGATTTAAGATCACTGGAAAATCATTCTGGCCCTAATGCCACCTCCCAACCCAACCCCATTACACTACATCGGCATGCTGCCAGCTCTTGCCCATTGCAAGCGTCAAAAAATGGAGCTATGTTCCTGTTCTCTCTCGTCTCCTTAGATGCTTTATCACTTCGGCACCGCTCGACCAGCAGCACGCGTTTGCACCGTCATACGACGGGGCCAGTGCAAAAAGAGTCAGTATCTGAAGAAGACATGCATAATCTTCCTTGAATATTGCCAAGTTTTTTAATCCATTAGTTAGTTTAGTACCCGTGTTATTTATCCGCTGTTGTTCGAGCCCTAAGGTTTAAAGTTGTAGCTTCATAGTTCAATTCGAAAACTACTACATGGTCGTTTGTGCACAAAGGCAAAATTGTAGCAGCCATAATCATCGCCTTCCATCATTCCCATGCGCTTCGCCCTTTCCTTCACTTCTGTCAAGCAGAACCAAAATGCTCCTTTCGTCTTTTCTTTCTCGTGGCCTTCGACGCTTTATCGCTTCGGCAACGCTCGGCCAGTATTACGCATTTGCACCGTCATGTGATAAGGGCTGCATTCCCCAGATACCTACACCAGGCATAACGCCCTGTCGCAGGCCAGTCTCGCTGCAGCCGACCTTATTCATCCATCACATGCTTGAGAGAGCACAATAACAGTGCACAAGCGGTAACGCTAGGCCTAGCTGCTTCGGCGTTCGCTATCAAGCATCTTGCTGTTGGGTGCAGTGTTCTTCATTGAATGAATTCGCCGCTGTCAGCAATGGCACCGACTCTGCATTTGTGGTCCTCACGATTGGCTTCGAAGCTCGGAAGAAACAGTGCGTTGCATAATGCCGGTTCCCGAAAGTCAGCTTCGCCTTTGTACAGAAATGTTACTTCGTGAAGCATACGCAAAAGTATTGCGGTGAAGCATAACAAGCGTGTGAAGGGGCTGTTGCCACGGGACACAATATGTATTTCTTAATTATACACGCATGCACCCGGTATCTCCTGTCGCAGTCCAAGCACCGATATGACTAATACGTGTACTGACAGGGTTTGAGAGCTTTTTCGAATTAGCCCGTGGCGGTTTGAGTTTTTTAAGGGCAATAAAAGACATGCATTCTTTTCCAACTGGCCGATTTTTCGGGCGTTTTCTCGGCCCCTAGGGAGTTCAAAAAATCGGGCGTTGACCGTGCAACTGACGAAAAAGATGCTTCAAATGGTCCGTGGGGCAAACGAGCGGCGGAAGGAGGACGAGAACAGAAAGGACCTACGCATTGACGAATGAACAGGAAAGGAAGCGTACTGCCACCGTTTGGAAGGAGCTTGAGCTCAAAAAACAGTGTTGGCTGATGCCCAGCTGCAGTTGTCCCTCATCCAAACCAAAATAAACTCTTTAAAGCAGAGAAACACAACACTGAGGTATCGTGCGCGGGCTGAGAGTATTTCAGGATAGTTGAGGTTGACAAAGCTGTTGAGAGAGAATCTCAAATGTGACAAAGTTCGGGCCTTATACCACTAAGCTTGCTATCAGTTGATAGAAATAGCTGATATTCGAAAATATTTGCTTCTTTATGCATCTCCTTTTTATTCGTATTTGAGATTGTCCGACTCGATTTGCAATTTTTTTTGAAAACATTTTATTTGCTGTGCATATCACTAACCTCTCCCTTCTATTCTCTTTTTAAATAAAATGAACACTACTCCTTAGTAATAAACTGGAGGAAGTTTTTTTTTTCACATGCTTACTAGAGAGTGACAGCATCGGGCAACATGGTTTCAGCCCGTCCCGACATAAAACATAGTTCTGCGTCACTCAGGGAATTTTGCAAAGGCACTCGGGGAAAACCTGGAAAACTCGAGGAATTTGGAAATGTCAACTTGGTAGACACCCTGTGCAGGGTGTCTACCAACCGGAAAAAACACGGGATTCTCAGGGATATTCAATAGCCTGGAAATACTCAGGGAAAACTCGGGGAATTTTCGCTTCTATCTGGGAAAATTTGCTGTAATTTTATCGAAAGGGAACGAAGTACGCGATAACGCTAGCTGGCTCGAGTAAAACAGCGAGGAATCGAAACGAATCGTCGTTGACGCCGTGTCGACGGCTCGAGGAGTTGCCATTGTACAGTCAACGACCGACTTTCGGACGTCCGATGGCTTCGCGGCACCACCACGTATACCATAGGGTCAATGTATAGAAACGTCTGAAATTTCGGATGCAACAACCTTTCGCTGTCCGATTGTCCTGACTTTTTGCCGTGACCGCAGGTCCGAAACGGCATTAGTCAAAGCCACCACCTTCGATTTTGAGTATCTCGCCGCCTCGAACCGGCACTCTCACGCAGGTCCGCTGGCAGCCGTAGCCACCACCGCAGAAACGCCAGGCGTTCGACGTTCGCTATTACGTTTCGTGCCGTTTGGTGCCGCGTTATTCATTGAAAGGATTCGCCGCTGTCAGCAATGGCACCGACTCCGCCATTCTGGTACTGGTGATTGCCTTCGGAGGTCGGAAAGCTTTGCCTCATTACAAAAATCTTACGCGGTGAAGCATAACAAGCGTGGGAAGCGGGCAATTGTTATGGGAGACAGTACGTATTCCTTAGTTATACAAGCGTGCATCCGCCATCTCCTGTCACAGTACGAGCACCGATATGCCTAATAAGTGAACTGGCAGTCCTTCACAGCGTTTTCGGATGTGTTTGTGGTAATTTTAAGCCCTCAAGATCAGTAAAAGACATGCATTCAATTTTTTGTCATCTTACCTTTTTCGAAATGCTCGGCTTTTCGGATGTTTTCGCAGCCCCTAGGGAGTGAGAAAAATTGGACGTTGACTACAACTAACCAAGAGGATGCTTCAAATGGCCCGTGGGGCAAACGCGTGGCGTAAGCACAAGGAGAACAGAAAGGGCCTACACATTGAGGATGAACAGGAAAGGAAGCGTGCCGTCACTTCTTTGAAGGAGCTTGAGCTCAAAAAAAAAACTAAGTGTTGGCTGACGCTGAGATGCAGGTTTCCCTCATCCAAACCAAAATAAGATCTTTAAATCAGTGCAATGCAGCACTGAGGCATATTGCGGGGGCTGAGAGTATGTCAGGACAGTTGAGGTTGACTTTATTACCAGCTGTTGAGAGAGAATCTCATTTGTGACAAAGTTCGGGCCTCATACCAATGAGCTTGCTATCAGTTGATAGAAATAGTTCATATTCGAAAATATTTCATTTTGTATGCATCGTCTTATTGGTATTTGAGAATGTTCAACTCAATTTGCAGCCAGGTTTCACCATTCTTTTCGAAGGTATTTTATTCAGTGTGCAGTTTACTAACCCCTTCCTTCTGTTTTCTTTTTTGAATAAAATAAGCGCTACTGCTTACTATTCAAACTGGATTAAGTCATTTTTATTTTTTAGCATGCTTACTAGAGAGGGATAGCATTGGGCAACATGGTGGGTGAGCCCGTCTCGATATAAAACAAAGTTCTGTTTCACTCAGGGAATTTCGCAAAAGCACTCAGGGAAAACTGGAAAACTCAGGGAATTTGGAAATGTCAACTTGGTAGACACCCTGGAAATGGGGGCATATGGAGGGCAACATCATGTGGTAGTAAATCCCCCACCTTGAACCCTTTGTCAGCCATCACAGTTACCTGGTTCCAGTAAGTCGAGTAATTTTACACTGCTGCACATAGCTATGTCACGTCGTCAAGAAGCTCAACGCCGTGCTATGGCCTCCCAACAACAGCGGCAGGATCAAGAGTGTCACAGACGATCCCAAGACTCGTCGGTGCACTGAACATGCTGTCTCGGTGAAAGTGCGAGTGCGTCTACACTCTTCATCTTGGACTTTGTGAACAATCCGTTTGCACACATTTGTGACGTATGTGAAAGACTATGGTATTTGAATTACAAGGCCATAGCCGGATGAGCTAAGGTTAGCAAGCAAGGTAAGAGATTAACCAAGCATAACCGTACCTTTACGCTACGTATATCCTGACATAGCTGAGCTAAGCCACTGCGAATTTTTCGTACCATACCATCTACACATATCCACCCCGACTGGCACTGAGTCTTATGCCCACCCTATCGCTAAAGTGTCAGTGAGTGAATGAGCGCACATGTAAATATAGGCGCGCCATATAAGCACAAGAAACGACGGACTACACCGATAGCGCACAAGCAGTCGAAGCTGAATGCTTGGTGACGGTCCGCAAGAGTGAGCAAGTTACTAGCGATAATACATCTTTGCTACAATGTATTGCTATCTTTGCTACAATGTACGCAATAGGCCTTTGCCCTGCCGGGGGGGGGGGGGGGGGTAATACAATGTATTACATTGTATTACGCCCACTGCAGGGCAAAGGCCTCGCCCATGCTTCTCTAACTACCCTGGTCATGTGCTCATTGTGGCCAGTTTGCAGGGACAACATGGCCACAATTAGCACATGATCGGGGTAGTTGGAGAAGTATGGGAGAGGCCTTTGCCCTGCAGTGGGCGTAGCCATGCTGCTGCTGCTGATGATGCTTACAATGTACAAAACTGCTACGTTTCAAGATTGTGCGCAACAAGAACAAATAAATCGGAACTGAGCACACCCGCGAGCGATTACGCAGAAATAGTCGGATAGGAACCACACCAAGGAAATTTACCGAGTCAGATATATGACAAGCGGCAGCTTCAGAGTATTTGCCAGCTAAAGAAAGAAAAGCAAAGCACTAATCCTGATTCAATTCATGAGCTGAAAGTTTGGATAGCTTGGAATACATATTTAGCCTCGCTTTTAAAACGAGCACCATATACGCTGGGGCCCTATAACGTAAAACTATTCCAATACGCTTTTATTCCAATCTCCTGACGTCGAATTTGCGTAACTGCCGACGCAAGCATCGGGCGGTCACCCGCAGGGTTGTCTCAACAGACCAATCAAACGCTCTCCTCGTTCATTGGAGGTCACTTTTGTTTTGCTTGAAAAAACGAATAACATTGCCTACACTGAGCCGCTTGTCTAATTGGCTCACAAGAGGCGAGGAGAACGCTCAAGTGGAGCGGGATCCAATGGGTTGAGCCACTGCACTGAGAATCGATAACCAGATGAGGAGGGTGGTGCCAGCATCTGTGATTGGTCCGCGTTTCCTTACTTAGCTTACGGTGGCTCGTCAACAATCGCGGCGGCGTGCAACGGAAGCCTAATGACGCTAAAACGGACCCACAGCGAAGAAAACTTGGCAGAATGAGGTCGTAAACGTGCCGAAAGAGCTCGAAAACATTACACGCCATGCAAGAAGTTTTATTACACGCAAATAAACCCATGCTTTCCAGCAAATGCGAGTAGCCAGTGCCTGAGCGATCGGCGGTAGCCATCTTTTATTCCTTGCGGAACGGGGCAGCCTGCGGCTATTCAGAAAAAAAATTCAGTTTTGTTTGGCATATTAATGCATCTTTAACGTGTATACGTCACTGACGCGGTGAGTTTTTTGCAGTATAATGACGTCGCGTGACAGGCAGGTGAAATATCTGCAGCCCTAAATCTTTTGACGAATAGCCTAGGGCTAATGGCGAAAAGTCGTCGAATCAGAAATAGCTGTTTTTCTTTTGTTCGGCCAAATCATGCATAATCAGTGTGTACACGTCATATCAGATGGGGAGCTATCGTGGTTTTCGTGACGTCGTGTGACAGACAGGTGAAGTGGGGTGGTCCAAGAAAGTTTTTCGCCAATCGCGGAGGGCTGATTGCAGAATTGGAATTGAAATGTTTGGAATAGTTTTACGTTATAGCGCCCCCTGCTAGCACCGTTTGGAGATAGCTTAATTAGCTTCCTACCCACTGAACACAAGACGTTTCGAAGAGGTCTTGGACCAGCCAAAATGAACTAAAACATCAACTATTTAGGACGGCTACAAGACGTCTTTTTGTGCACATCTGGAAGACGTTTTGCAAAAGACGGCTAGGAGACATCTTGATGAGATGTCTTCTGCCTACATCTTGCTAAGACATCTTTAAAACGTCGTCAGAAGACTGCCTAAAGACGTTTTTGTTAAGACGTTTTTGAAGATGTCTTTGTTAATCTGTTTTTGGGTATGCCTAAAATAAGACATTTCGGTGCTTTTTCTCGGCTTACACGGCTGTTATTAGCATCCCAAAATGGCTATACCTAGTATAAATACGTGTCCTTCTTGGTACCCTGTCATAGCGCCTATACATACGTCATGGAAAAAACATGGATCTAGCGCTAAACTTGACTGACAACGCGCACGTTCATAGGTCAATATCACTCAAAACTTTAATGAATACGCAATTTGATTCAGTATAAGTACAAGAACGTGTGTAAGTGCACATGAAACACACACTCGGGCGCTAATAATGCGCTGTATACTTTTCGACGCATAGCTATCGCAGTGTTTGAATGTTTTTTTAAGAGATACCTATAAATGGCTGGTTTTATTGTTTGTACTTTTTCATAAGAACGTGAAATAATTCTATATCGATGCTATACAACCATTTATCGGCACTACAGCTCTTGTTGCACGAAGCGAAATACACACATACCCGGATATATATCGCAGCATTTTTTTACTACCGCCCGAAGTGTCGCCTGCAAGAGCGTAGCCCCAACTCATATTGACGAGATATGCGCACATTTTCTCGCGACAATATGCGGGCTCTGCCTTTGCACATTGCTTTCTCAGTGGCAAAAGGCAATACGGAGGTTGGTTGGAGTGGAAAAGTTGATCGTCTTAACGCGTAGTTTAATCGCTCTGTATGCCACCAAACAATTCACAAAATACAGTAACTATTTATTGGTTTACGTAGAAAAGGCATTCAAGTAAATGTGGTACTAATACTTGGACATTGAATATGGTGTATTTATTCGCGAACTTAAAAATACATATGATCGTATAAATCCGCCCGCTCCAGCTTAAAAAAAAAACATCGCCTTGGTGAGGAGCACGGCACTCGTGCTCGATTGCGACTCGTGACATAAAAAACGACAACCGATCGATTAAAATATGGTGAGTAAAATGTTCAATAAATTCAGAAAGAATCTGCCCAAATACTTGACAAGGACAACACATTAAATGCATTCTAACAGCCAAGAAAAAAATTTGAATACATTTACCCAAGGAATGGTTTGCAGTTCAAAGAAGGAATCAGTACGGCCGTCCGCAAAAGGCTGCAATAGCCTTTTGCGGTCGGCCGTACTGATCAGCCAATGACGATCGGCATAAGTAATAAGCGCATAAATAACATGTTAAACGAAGATGTCAGCACACATGCACGTAGGAATTCGTTTACCTTGAAGATGGGTAAATTACTAATTAACCAATGCGACCGGCAAGCAGAAACTACATTATCTAAATCACGTGATTCGGTGCCAGGTTGTAATTAAACTTGAAGCTCCAACAGTTTAAAGGCACTACAACCTCGCATCCACGTACACTGTGAAAATTAGCAGTATATTTGCCCCATTTATACAAGGTTGGGCAGGTATTTGCCAAATTTCATTCAATTGCACTGTTCATAAAGAAATAAATCACAGCAAACAGACTTTATTCATATTGGACAAATCGGTTTATCATAACACGAACGAAAACAAGCTTTGTGTAAGTCGCACTAACACAGTGCATGTTTGATTTACTCACTTCCTTTACGCAGGTACTGCTGTCAAAACACGAAAGCTGACATCGTGGGTCCGCGAATAAGCGAGTTTTGGCCTAACAAAATATCAAAGCACAATCAACTATTCGGTATCCTATTACAGATGTCAACACGCTTTGCATCTAGTTCATCGTTTCGCGACCACAGGGAAAAAAAGAGCGCATAGAAAACCACGAGTCATCTGCAACTGCACATACATATACGTACACCCATTTGTACGCACGCATGCCGCACAACACACCTGTACAAACAACCTCACACTCCACAGTTAACGCAAAGATGTCCGCAGCAGCACAGGTAGTTCTCTGAAATGCAACACCAATACGTATCCTTTGCTTCGATCGACGCGCAGCCGTTGTGAAACGATAGGATCTTGCGCTTGCTCGTTCCAGATGCCTATCGTAGCCAATCCCTCGAAGAAAATGCAAGTGCGGTTACCTCTACAGACGCACAAGAGTCAGAAATGGTTTTATTTAGGCATAAAATGAATTACAAAATTTTGTTTATAAAGAAGGAGGTCCCATAGTCAGAGACTGAATCGGGACCTCCAATGGTAGTGAATGTAGAAAAGTTAATTAAAGCAGCAAGCACCACTAGCGAAATAAAAAAAGAAATTAAGTACATAGCAGGCAAAAAAAAACAAGGAGCAGCAAACAAAGGAATCGTGAGGCTTATAGCGCGTGAAAAAGACAAGGACGAAAGGAAGACGTGATACACACACGCTAACTGTGTGTCACGTCTTCCTTTCGTCCTTGTCTTTCACGCGCTATAACCCTCACGATGTCTTACCAACAAGCCCAAATCACTGCATCAAAACAAAGGAACCAAAAGCCACACTTAGACAAGGTAAAAGAAAAGGTAGTTCAACATTCCTAAGCAGTCGTCGGGTGGTTACAGGTTGAAAAATACTAAAACAAACGAAAAAAAAGAAAACAGAAGTCGCATCTATTTTCAGCGCTGTAAAAGACCCCCTGATGAGATGCTTCATCAAGAAAAGGTAGACAGGTAGGTATAATATGGAGCGGGACTACAAAAAGAAAAAAAACACAATTATGCAGACTGGCATAGGTGCGAGGAAAGTTTTCAGTTCTTTTTTGAATTTGCCAATTGATTGAGAGCTTTTGATTGCCGGTGGTATGGTATTCCAGAAACGTATTCCGGCGAAGTATGCCGTTTGTTTGCCATAGTTGGTATGAACAGAGGGTAGAATGAAATTCTGATTATGTACAAACCTTGTCAGGTTAGTATTCACTAAGCTGGATTGAGGGATGATGAACAGAGGAAGCTGATTGTTGATTTCCTTGAATAATAATATGCCTAGCTTGTATCTAAAAGTATTATAAAAAAATATGGCTGTGGCTTAGGTAAGGTTAAGCCCAGGATGCGAAGCATACTAGCCTTTATTTTAGTTGTTGAACCACTGTTTAGCCTGGTGAACTGCTGTTGCTTGGCTATATTTGGTTCGGCTAGACGAAGAAACAACTCATGCATTACTTCTTCGCCTTCAAGAGTGGAACGCGACAGCGTTCCCGTCGACCCGCCAAGGGGTGTAAGACAATGGGCTACAGGGCAGCGACTACGCGCCCCGCATTGGACGCGGTGAGCGTCGAGCAAAGCAGCGTTCGGCGCGGCAACGAAATGTGCGCCTGAGCAAGAGACGCACGCCTTAGAAACAGCGCGTTTCTAAGGCAACACCGCATTCACTAGAGGCGCTTTTGTACCGCTTTGAAGCGTTGTACTCGTGGCTCAGTGGTAGCGTCTCCGTCCCACACTCCGGAGACCCTGGTTCGATTCCCACCCAGCCCGTCTTGCAAGAGTTGAGCCAAAGCCACTTCTCCTCTGTCGTGACGTCACGGTGTCACGTGATTTCATGGTCACCGCCGCGCCTGAGGAGCTGGGTTGAGCCCTCGTAATATGCTTCGCATAAAAGTATTAAAAGTAAAGGATGTTGGCATGTAAGAGTGCTTTCGCGTCACTGCGATAACTACTTCGAATTTGAAGAGAGTTACTACCTACAGATACATGGTACAAGCATGGGTACGCCTTTTGCACCAACCTACGCGAACATATTTATGGGGATTCTAGAAACAGATTTCCTATCGCGCTGCACTACCAAGCCCCACACATACCTACGATACATAGACGACATACTCATAATCTGGGGACAGGGCCAAGACAGTCTAGATAAATATGTATCCTTTCTAAATTCTGTTCACCCAACAATAAAATTCACATCAGAATCCTCAACTGAGCGCATAAACTTTCTGGACACAACAATATACATTGACAATGGTGAACTAAAGACAACGCTGTATAGGAAACCTTTCGACAAACAACAGTACCTAGAATATACCAGCCACCATCCCAGACATTGCAAACAAGGCATCTTTAAAGGCCAAGCCACACGACTACGTCGCATTTGCGTTGAAAACCAAGACTACATAGATAGACTCGATCACCTTAAAGAAACGCTATCAAACAGGAACCACCCAAACAGTGACCTTCAAACAGCTTACATCGCTGCAACCAAACTTGATCGAGCCGAGGTCCTCAAGCCCCGCCCGAAGATCACAAGAACAACAACGCCTCTTCTTACTACTAAATTCTCAAACGCACTCCCAAACGTGAATAACATCCTAAGTAAATACTACCCGATTCTCACCAGCAACCAGAAACTTAAGAAGATTTTTCCCGACCCTCCCAGAGTAGCCTACAGACGCAACACTAATTTTAAAGATGTTCTTGTGCACGCCAAACTACAGAAAAAGAAGAAGTTGGGAACCAATCCCTGTGGTCGCCCCAGGTGCTCTACATGCAAACACATTCAATCCACTACTACAGTAAAAAGTACAGCGTCGAATTACACACACAAAGTAACTTCGGCTTTCACCTGCACATCAAGCAATGTAGTCTACTGTCTAGAATGCGCCGCTTGTAGCAAACAATACATAGGTGAGACCGGACAACAAATCAATACAAGACTCAATGGTCACCGCGCGGACACAAAACACAATTTACCCAAAGCAGTAGCCAGCCACTTTAATGAACATGGACATATGTTTGACAAGGCAAGGCTCTATATACTACAAACAAATTTCCGTTCCCCTCGCGAAAGGAAGTACACGGAATCATACCTCATACACAAGTTTAATTGCCTACACCCGACAGGAATTAATTTGGCACGCGGCAACTTAGAATCTTTAAAAGCTGTAACTTAAATCTGAAACTCTCATATCATCAACCAATACACAAAACACATTAGGCCACCAGCCAACTTTAATTCTTAACCTCACCTACTCTTTCATTTCGGAGGAAAAAAGGGGGAGAGGGGGAGAGAGGAGGAAGGGAAAGGGAAGAAAAAAAAATTTCCTGCCTACTACTCAATTTAATGTACTCTTTCAGGATTTTACGTCTATACCAAGTGTACTACGATCCCCTTCTTCCATGTACACTTGCCCGCGCCCGCTTCTGCACGCGTCGCCCTACTGTTTGCTATACCGATTTCGCCCCCCCCCTTCCCCCTTACCCCTTTTTAGTCTTTTTTTTTTGAAACCCCCTCGACAACACATTCCGAAGTCAATATGCCTTTTTCGGCGCCTCAACCATCGCCTTCTGGATGCCGCCGTAACGACACCTACGTTAAGCGCGTGGGGCAGTGCCCCTTGAAAGACCATGCCGCTGCCTTTCAGTCACCCCACCAGTGCACCGCAGACTCCCCGTCGCCACCTTAACTATTTCAAAATTACTCGACCTATTGCTTGACCGGCCGTTCTAATGCCTCAAAAACATGCCGCCAACGACTCCCCCGGATTACCTCCTAACCCTTCGCATCCCCAACACGCTCCCAAGCCCCCGTATTTCTTAAAGATTTCATTTTTCTCTTTCTTTTTCTTTCACCCCCCCCCCCCCTTTGTTGTGTCTTGGTACGGCCCTGGCACCCCCCTGCTTTTTTTTTCCCCTTCTTTCCCCTTTCTGCTTCTATTTCTTTTCTTTCCTCCCCGCGTGCCCACTCTCACGCTCTTGTCCCTTCGTCTTGAGAATGAGGCTCACAGACGTCGGACGGCAGCGCCTGTTCCCTCTTGTAATCTCTCTCTTTAAAACCAGCCGCCAGCGACAACACCCGCACGTGACGTCACTGCACTAACCCTTTAAAACTAACACGCCGAGGATGACGAGGCCGCCTTTGACGAAGATAGGTCCACCTATCGAAACGTTGGCCAGCCTGTCTGAGGTACTTCAACCCTGTTTTAAAAAAGTTTATACCACAGTGCGATACGGGTAAGTATTCTAATAGATTGATTTTGTAAAGTTTGGAGGAAGACAAGGTGGCTGCTGTAGCTATTGCCCCAAGATGTTAACCAACCACCCCTGTAGACTCTTGGAGTAGGCGGCGTCTCTTTTTTGAATTGGAAAGCGGATCTAGCATCGTCGATCCCTGCATTTCGCCAACAAAAAAAGCGAGTACCAAATGAAAGCGCGTTATTTCTGATAATTGCTACCGCAAAATGTCCTTTGCATGGACATGTCAAGCTTGCGGACGCGCTCGAAAGGTATGCTGTGAGCTTGCTGTGGTGTCCAATCTAACCAAAGACATGTAATTTCACAGATAAATGAGCTTTTTTCCACATTGCGAGCGACTATTTATCCCGGTTTCATGGTTTTCTCCATGATCCTGACACGCTTGCAAGAAGTAGTGCCGATATACAAATTTTCATTCCCAATTGCAGCCAGCCAAGGTCCGTGGAATGCGTACGGGAGAGTTAGTACCCCTGTACATACAGGGACGTACATTAGAGACAGTTAATTGTCCATGACAGGCTTTTCACAGCGGGTTCTCTACGCATCCCGAAAATTTAGGAATTCAACCAGCGTCGCTCGTTTGGCGACATAGAACTGCGTTGCTTGCGCTTCCGCTGGCCCGCTATTCGCGAATTTGCTATCACGTACGCGATCAGGCAAACGCGTAGCCGAAATCATTTGTTTGGCATGTTTATTATTCATCGGGATCCTGGTGGCGCGGCAGTGCCGTTCAAAAATATTTCCGCCTCGAATGTCATTCCCCATTGTGTCCGCGGCAATCAGCACGCTTGCTGCTACGGCAACGTGTTTCGTTTCAAATTTTATTGGTCTGGTTGCGTGTGACACATCTATTTTATTTTGACTTTACTGCGCATTCGGTCGAGTCACGCTTCTGGCGGGCATTAGTGAAATATTGCCACCTTCGTGCCTGACCCTCGGGAGGACGACGAGAGCTCGCCGCTGTGATCGCCCATTGCTCGTGGCTGGCCTGCGTTATAACAATCTGCTCAATCTCGCGGGCTCGTGATGACGAAAGTTTAGGCGAACTCGCAGTTAATGAAAATTCGGGGGTGCCAGGATCACGATTAACGTGAGCAGGGGGACTTTTTGACCACCTGGGGCTCTCTAGCGTGCACCCAATGCACACGGGCGTTTTTGCATTTCGCCACAATTGAAATGTGGCTGCAGTGGCCGGGTTTTTATCCTGCGTCTTCTAGGCGACCTTGTATTAGGATCAGTTGCAGCGCGGCTGTTCTGTACAACGGTTTCTTTCGACAAAATGCGTGTTAACAGTGTCGTGCCGGCAAACGGGCTCTAGTACGTAATATACGGCGCGTCTTTCTTTTTTAATCACTTGTGGCATTAAAACAATTCTACATCTTGAGCTCAATTACTCTGTGGCGGACATTATTTGCACGAGAAATCAAGATATATGATTAAATAACAATTTTTAATTACCATTTGAACGAATTACCTTGCAGCACATGTCGCAATTTACAAGTTGTAGCCAGTGTCTTTGAATGCCACTCGCCATGGTTGCTTAGTGGCTATAGCGTTGGGCTGCTGAGCACGAGGTCGCGGGATCGAATCCCGACCGCGGCAGCCACATCGCCAGGGGCGGAAGCACTCGTGTACTTACATGTTAGGTGCATGTTTAAGGAACCGAAGGTGGTCAAAATTTCCGGAGTGCCTCACTACGGGGTGCCTTATAATTAAGCCGTGGTTTTAGCGCGTAAAACCCCATATCTTAATTCTTTTTTTTTACTTCATATGTAACATCCACTTATAAACGAGTTCTGAGGAGTGAGTGAGTGAGTGTCAACTCTGTTATTAGAAGGGATAAGGGAGGGAGTTCTGAGGATAACATCAATTTAGAGATCTCCGTTTCCAATGTTTGCGACGAAATAAATTGGTGTTCCGTAAGTTATTTTTCTTCAATATATGAAATGCGTTTCCTAAAAAGGTAAGCGGAACAACAGTGCATGTTTACGGCAAGTGTTACAGCGCGTATCTCAGAACTGCTGCTAGCTTCAAAATTTGCTCGAAGTGTATATGCCTGTGGGCACAGCGGACCAGACTGCGGCATGTTGTCTCGAAACACCCTTTTCTGCTTCGTGCAGGCTCTTCGGCTCGGTCTCGCCAGAAGGCTTGATCCAGAATCTTGCCTCGTCACTATCGTGTCTGTGCTGACACGTGTGCTACCACATCTCAGCTAGTTCATTGTGCAGCTCCTTTTTTCGTTGGAAGGATGGATGGATGTTATGAGCGTCGCCTTTGGAACGGGGCGGTGGGTTGCACCACCAAGCTCTTGCTATTATACTGCCTAATGTCCTACCTGGGTAAAAAAAAAAAAGAAAAGAAAGCACGATGAACTCTCACAACCAAATTTTCTGACCCCCTATTGTGAACTTTGCTTTTGTACGTCTCTCTTTCTTCTCGTTTCCCTACTTCCACTAATCTTTCAATGGCCTCTTACTAATCTCTACTGCGGACCTATTTACTTTTCCCCTGCTCTCGCTGAACCCAGGGGTTTTAACGTGGCCCTGCAAAGGCGCCTAAATCGACCGCTGGGCAGATGTCTTCACATTCTAATAAAACAAGCTCCATCGTTTCCCTAGCTTTACCGCAGCAAGCACATGCTTCTTCTTCCTTCTTATATCTCGCTTTATAGGTGCATATTCTAAGGCATCTCGATCTCGCTTCGAAAAGTAGTCAGCTTCCCTTTGAGTTATCATAAATTGCTTGTATTCCTGATTTCAAGCAAACAACGGCATTTCCAAAAGTTTCTGATTTTCCTGTTTTCCTGATTTTGTTTTTTCCTCTTAAGTAGTTACTCATGGCAGGTTTCTTTTCCACTGCCACCACCCATGAGATTATTTCAGCCTCTCTGACTTTCCGCTTGATGTTCTTTGTTGCTGTGTTGCTCACCCTACAGGCCGCATACTTGCTGGTAAGCTTCCTAGTTCTTTTCTTCCCATGTGAATCAATTATTCCTGTACAAACACTTGAACACTCTCCCAGCCCATTAAATTTGTTCCATATTCCTCAGTCGTTCTTCGTAATTAATTTTACTGTGAGCTTCCCTCACCTCAAAGCTAGTCCAGCCCATATCACCCTGCACAGCTTCATTTGTATTCTTCCCGTGAGCACCCAGTGCGAGGCGCCCCACTGACCTTTGGTTCCCATCGAGTCGTGATTGCACCCCTGATTTCAAGCAAACAACCGCATTTCCAAAAGTAAGTCCTGGAAGCATTACACCTTTCCACATACCCCGGAGCATTTCGTACCTATTGTATCCTCATAGCGCTCTGTGCTTCATTGTGGCTGCACTTCTCTTCCCCTTTACTGTTATTCTTTTTTCCTGTGTTTCCATATATCTATTGCCTTCGTTTATCCACATACCAAGGTATTTATATCATTTTACTCGAGGTATTTCTTGGCCATGTATTGTCACTGTCTGTTCACTGTTTTCATTGAACACCATAACACCTGATTTTCTAACACTAAATTTGAAACCTAAATTCTCGTCTTCCTGTCCAGATATTAGCCAGAAGTTGCAAATCGCTTTGCTTGTTAGCTAGCAAAACGATGTCGTCCGCATCAAATAAACCTGGAAGCTGCTGCTCTGCTACTGTACCCACCTGTTTGTATGAGTGATTAAACCCGATATTACTTCTTTCTAGCACCCTCTCCATCCTCACCATGTACATCATAAGCCACAGTGGGGATAAAGGGCACCCCTGCCTCAGTCCCTTGTTGATATCTACTTTCTCCTCGCTCCTCATCCTTTCCCATTCAACGCAAATCCTATTTTCTAGGTTAATCTCTGTCAAAAGCTGTAGACAATCGTCACCTAAGCCTTCCCCTTCCAGAATATCCCACAAAATGTTGTGGTCTACGTTGTCATACACTCATGTAATGTCTAAAAAGACCACGTATAACAGTCTGCTTTCCACTCCTGATATTTCAATACACTGAGTAAGAACAAATACCTTATCATCCAAGCGCCTACCTATTCTGAAGAAGCCAACAAACACTGACACCAAGGACAACAAAGGGGGAATTACTTGTGCTCAGTAAATGAAATAAAGAAACAATAAATTAATGGAAATGAAAATAGATGAAAAAACAACTTGCCACAGGTGGGGACCGATTCCACAACTTTCGCATCGGCCCCTCGGCTAAACCCCTCTCTTCTCGTTTATCACCTTTTCTAAAGCCATTCTGAAGTTCTTCCAAAATGCCATCATTCTCTGCCCATGCTTGCAGCTTTTTTTGATTGCCTGCATTGCTAGCCTGTATATTAGCTATGCAGTGATGAACGGTCTATACGAGTAAATTTTGTTTTTGTCTTTCTCCCCCTTACCTTTTTAAATTAAATTCATTCTACTTTGTCGCCAACTGTCTGGTATTCGTCTATCTCTTAAGGTTTTTCCACTGCTTTCACCAGAGCTTCCTTACTTTTTGGTCATAATTCATTAATCAGCCTAACGGGAAGCTCGTCTAGCCCTGTGGCTGTGCGCTTAGGAATTTTCTCTTCGGCTTTCTTCCAGTCGAAATTTGTCAGCACCAGTTCCGTTTCCATCTGGTTCTCTTTCAAGCACTTTTTTTCTTCAAATACTACCTCGTGATTGCCTTGGAAAGATTCGGCTGTTATTTTCCGGGGGTAATTTAATGCCGCTACCTCTTCCAGTTTGTTTCCACCATCGTCTAGGATATGTTGTATTGTTGTTGACTTCCTGCCTAATAATTTTATGTGGTTCCAAAATATTCTAGGTGCGGCCTTCTTTTTCCCACACATTTCTAACAACCAACGTTCACTTTCTCCTTTTATCTTTGCTTGCACCAGTATTTGAACCTTACACTTTTTCTCCCGTTCCCATTTACTGGGTACTTAATCCTGCGGCAACGGCGCCTGCTTTTCCCTGCCTGTGCTCTCGGGATGCTGTCTGTCGTTCGGCGATCGCTACTCGCATCTCCCTGTTCCACCAGTCTTTCGGTTTCTTTTTTCCTTTCCAACGAACATGTTTATTTTTCCATATTTCTGTCGTTATTACACTTAGAAGCTCACTATATTGAAGCCTGGACGACAGGGGCATCTACTGCGACTGCGTCATCGGACCTGCCTATAAAGGATCGTCCACAGAAATACACCTTGACCAGAATCCCCTTTTATACTTCGTGCAGGTTAGTCCTAGCTACAGCACCTTTCATAGTGATTATCGTGGCCTTCTGGTCCTGCTGTGCCCACGAGAGTGTGTTATGATTGCATATGATGTATTATCTGTATGTGCACTACGTCTTTGTGGGGATGTGGAGACTAATCCAGGCGCTTCTACAGCAGAAATGCCGAAGAAATTGCTGCCCTAAGGGAAGAGCAAAATGGCATGATGTCTGACCTTACATTGTGCTTTCTTGAAGAAAAACGTACTGCCCAGGTCGAATCACTTGAAAAATCAGTTAAGGTCTTGAAATCTAAATTAACCGTTCTGGAAGACCGCACTAGACGTTCAAATTTAGTTATTTTTGGTATTCAGCAAGGTCGTAATGAGAGAATCGGATTTAAAGCAAAATGTTCTAAACGACTTCTTTGCATCAAAACTACGGGTATCATGCGTATCTATAGGTAGAATTCACCGCTTAGCAGACGTGGCAATCCTAGACCAATTATAATTCATTTCCAGGACTATAATGCGAAGCAAGCAGCGTTAAAAAATGCACACAAGTTTTAAGGTACAAAAATATCCATCCAAAATGATTACTCGCGCGAGTCTGCAGAAAAGAAAGCTGTGATGGGTAGGTGCTAAGGATGAAAAACGACAAGGAAAGAATGTTTCACTGATTAACGACAAGGTGCGTGTAAATGTGGTGCTCTAAGGCACCCAAAACCGAATGAAGGTTCCTTTCGTTAATACTAATTCTCAAACGGTCTGACCTGCACGATATTCTAATAATCAACGTAAAATTATTAACGTAAATGCGCGTAGCGTCGTTAACAAATCAACAGAACTAGAAACCATCTTGTATTACGATCCCCTTGTTGTTATCGTTGCGAATATAGGTGCTTTATTACGAGCTACGGACGGACCGGAAGGGCCGTATGCCTCGGATCCGACGGCCAGTGAGCTAGGCCTACACCGTTTCCCAGGGATCGCCAGCTCGCCTGGCTTGCTTGTTCGCTACCGTAGGCGTCGATAAGGAGCAGAAGTGGTCCGAGTTCGTGCGCGCCACTGGACGCTTAGAATGGACCCCTATTGAAGAGCAACCAGATTTGCTCATATCGTTTCGAGCGTGCCTTGTCAGGATTGGGGGCTCAATCCCATCGTCCGTGGTCCTTTGCCAAGATTGGAGTACGGCATGAATTCGGAGGTAGCTGGCCCATGCCGTCGTCCAACTTATTTACGCTGAGATCGTTGATGAAGTGAAGAACTATTTCTCATCGAGAACGAGGAAAATGGTTTATTTACAGAAATTAAATCAGTCTAACATGACTGCTTGAGAAAAAGAGTATCAGTCCAACATGACTGCATGAGAGAAGTGAATCAGTCTAACATGACTGCTCAAGAGAAGTGTGCTCAGCATTCGCACAACCACAGTTTTTATACACTCGATCCGCCGGTCATACGAGGCGGCGACTGTTCGTTTACTCATCACCAACTCGCCGCTGCTCTGCAGATCAGTTTACAGACACAAAGGCACACACATTCCGATGCCCAAACGACGGCGTTGGCGGGGTGCCGTTCCGGGAACTATCGGTGCCGATCGAGGGTCGCTCGTTGTTTTGCGTCATGCAGAACCGTGAGAAGCCCCAAAATACGTCGTTCCCGCGGCAGCTTGTCCATGCTTGTCAAATCAGCTCCGGGTTGGGGAACTCCGGAAACATTGTTCAAACACCGAACTCGTTCCGTCACAATGTCGATGGGGCGGGTGGAAGGCGGCGGATTCCAGCGCAAAGGCCGCTTCTTCGAACGCCTCCCAGCTGCAGCGACGGAGAGGGGGAGGTGCGTGCCGTGTCGCCCTGTCGTAACTGTGTGGCAATCTTGTTTCGCAGCTCGCCATTCTTAACAGCCTGGTGTAAACAAAATCCGCCGAGCTTAGAACAGTCCTATGATCTTCCTCCAATACCACGTACCCCCAAGCCTGATGCTGTGCCGACTTTTACCCCACCGTGTGTCCTGTTCCGGAATCTGCTTCATTCCCAAAGTGCCCTCGACAAATGGTTCGTACTATTTGTAGCGGCGCGTACGCATGTTGATAGCTGTCACTGGCCGCACTTTCCGAGTCGCTGCTTTGTAGTGGGTCCAATCAAAAGTGGTTGGCGAGATCTAACACGGCGGCGACTCCCGCCTACAGGAAATAGTCGCAGCTTAACGACGACGATGACGGTGACGCAAAGCGCGTGCAGGCGTAACAGACGAACACGAAGCTCGCGCACCGTCGCAGTTTTGTGCACATCACGTGACCAGCTCTGTTCCTTCTTTGGCCCATCTCGCTGCTCTCTGAAACTGAAACTTGGAACGGTCGCTACAAACAAGACTCCAAATAATAGCCTGTCGTGTTCTGAAGCAAATGATGTTTGCTGCTGTGATTACTGGGTCATTAAATAATTATTGCAGCAAAAAAAAGCAAGATCGAACATATTTTTGTCAGTACCCCTTTAACGATTTACCTTCAAACGTTTCCTCTTGTATTCGGCTATTTGCCTATACGATTGTGTTGTTTACCGAGCAAATAATTCCATTAACGATCATACCGTCTTGCAGCATGAGACCTTCGCACTATTACCTACTGGTGTAATATACGGAAAATGTCCTTTGACCGTTCCATACGTAATATCATATCGTGCTCAGGCGAGCGCTCTAATTCCATATTCACATACAGCTTAAATAACACGAGCTTGGAGAGTACCACTACCTATAAATTACTTGGCATGAACCTCACTACCAACCTTTCTTGATTTTCGCATATTGCCACTATCTGCGCTACTGCATCTAAAACACTTGGCTTTCTGAGGCGCAGCTTGCAAGATTACTAAATTCTTCTTGAACCTTCAGTGGGCAAATGGAAGCACTAACCTCATCCTGCAGCTGGCATCGAAGCTCACATTACCTTCGTTTTGAACAGCTGCACCTGTGCAAAATGTATATGTGCACCAGTAGTTTTGCAATAGGTGTACTTGATGCAATTAGTGTTAATATGTTCTGTAAATACTGTAAGTATAGAATGAACTTCTGTCAGTTTACGGCGGCCAACATGCCTGCGCCATTTTTTACTGTTTATCTACCTGTGCCATTGCAAGCAACAAAAAAGAAGAGAACTTGAGGCAGTTATCAGAACCAATAAGTTGGTTTTATTTTTGACAAAACAAACTCATTTCACCAAGGTTGACACGAAGAGGAGCGCATGACACACAAAAAAATATAGAATTGATGGGACATTAAAAGAAAGGAACATGCACACAATTTTTTTAACAAGTAGAGGCTGGCTTCTTTAAACGTCCTGCCTGTCACTCAGATGTACACACACACACATACACACACACACACACAACAATTTTTTTTGCCAAGACGCGTGCACATCAAGAACATTAGCAGTATAACAAACAATTTTTGGTGTCATTTCTTTCCATAAAAGCGTGTGGGCGTCCACACCTTGTAAAATATATGTATATTTATATATATATATATATATATATATATTCTGTCTCAAACCTCTCGTCCCTCTCTCTTTTTTTCTCACACTGGATTGTTATCTCATTTTCCTTACTGTTTGAAAAATTACTGCATCAAGCAAGCAAGTAGGGGGTTTTTCAATCCGTCTTTCTATGGTATTTCTGTCAACCTCCTGCATTTAGTGAATGGAAAACAATAAATGAAACTGAGTAAGAAGAATGGGACCATGGGGCAGACGTTTTGTAAACTGAAGCGGTGCCTTTGGGAATAAGTCTGCACTTCTGGTTACAGTGTTCTTTATTGCCCCTGGATTTTCCGTCTATGTGCGCCACATATACGAGCAGAACATTGCCTTACATTGCATTTTCAGTTTTAAACAAACCATTGTACCCACGGGAGTGTGGGAAAACATATTGTCTACTGTAGTGTTTTGTGTTAGTATTAGGCTCAACGGAACTGTGCCCGTTGAAACGAAATTGCGATCAGTGTGCACGCTCTGCAACGGCCTTGTTGGTCTGCAGTGACATCAAAGGTGTCATTTGCCACCTAGCCATGGCAACGTATATGAAAAAAATGTAGATTTGAATTTCAATTTATGTTCTGAAGCACAGGGCTCGAACTTTTATGCATGGAGAGAGCACAAGTTGAAAAGCAGAGACAAGCCGCTGAACACGGATTTTTTTCAACTTGCGCTCCTTAGTCTTGCTTACTATGAATTATCATTTGGGACAGACTTAGCATAGCAGTTACTGCCACCCGTTAGCAATCAGTACTACCATTGATTTCCTGATTACCTAGCGGGATGGTTAAATTGCTCACTGGCAGACCATCCACTACTTATACAGAACCGCAAGAGTGCGTTATGTTGAATTTTATGATGCCAGGAGCCATTTATTGCACTGATAAAGCTCTGGAATTAGCATGGAAACAGCAAAGGTCTTTCTTTTGACTGTAAAGAACAACCCATCATTCAAACATTAACTACAAAAGGATTTGTTTGCAGTCTTTTCCTTGAAAAGTGCCAACCACCTGAGTGTATAGCATAATATACTCAACCAAGCTTAAGTATAATATGTTATACACTCAAGTGCTTCATTACATACATTGCAATGTATGTAAATGTTCGCGAATGTTGCACTACCTGCATGCCACTCTGCCTCTGAAACGTACCCAAACAAATGACCTTATGGAGAGTTACTGTGGCACAAATGTCTGCAACTGGAGCCCACACTGACCTCCATTTTTCAGAGAAGTAGAAAATGAATCTCGTTGCTTGATACAAGATCTCGTCAAAATACCCCTTTGGTAAGATCGAAGTGATCTCGAGGCCTTTGCGAAAGGAAAAAAGTGCCACACCTTGAGGTGACAAATGAAAATGTAGTTGACTAGAAAGCTCCCTACAGGAAGAAAAACTTCAGTAGTGGACATTAAAGAGAATCATATATTTTCAACACTTTCGCTTAAACGAAATTGTTCTTCTGGGAAAGAAGAAAAAGATGTATGTGTATGTAGCTACAGTTGACGGAAAATCTTTGAGAAAGGATCGGGAAGTACCGTATTTTCCGGTGCATAAGCCGCCTTTTTATTGGTTGTTTTTCTTTGGTACGTGTTAAAGAACGGTGCTACCTTATATACGTTTTTTTTTCCGGAAAAGTCTGCCGTCAAAATTGGACTGGGTGTTATGACCACGCGAAGCGCACTGGGTTGACCTCGTCTGGAAGTTAATTGCTACGGGTTGTGTGCGCGTTACGAAGGTGCCGGGTTCTTCTCACGACCGAGTGTCCGGGGCAGCAACGGAAGCGGCGGCAGGCCGACAGCGAGTCGACGAACTCATCGCATCTGCAGATCGCTTTCAACATACGGCACGCGGCGCTACGCAAACTACGTACGCAGTTGCTACATCCCATTTCCCCCCCGCGCATCCTTCCCGCTTTCCTCCCTAATGCGCAATTCGGCTCACCGTCGGACGCTTTCATTCGCACATACAGCAGTTGGCGCCGAGGATGATGTTATCGCCCTTGGACGACGGCAGAAATGCGCCTCTGGGGTGTTCATATCACTGCTATCGCAATTCGGTAGGAATGGCACCGATACGTTTGTGATGACTCGCGTTCACAAAGTGCAACGTCACTGTATTTTTATATCACTTACTGAACGAACAGGTGCGTCTTATGCACCGGTGCCACTTATATACGCTTATTTTTTCGGAAAAACTGCTTTTTTGAGTGGGGTGTGACTTAATACAAAGGTGCGACTTATAGACCGGAAAATACGGTAAGCCATTTATTCTGGAATGAAAGTAAGACATCATCACACGCTTGAGTTTTCTAACCTGTCTGAACCTATGATTGGCCGACAGTGTAGAACAAGATTTCCACAAGCGAAAGGTAGATTGTTCTGCACACACACATGCATACATTTATACTGCAGTGTGCTTGAATTGTGGCAAGGAGGCTCTGTGGAAACACTTTTTATTGCACTAGTTGGAAGCACCCGACTATTGAGACAGGAGACAATGGAAGAGAGCTTGCTGCAATCACCCAATCATCTCCCGAGTTTGGATGGCCCAATAGCAACTGTTGCCTAATGCACCTTCTTACATAACACCTTGTGATGTGACAGTGTGAACAGACTAATTTTGCACAAATGGCAAACGGTTTTTACAGGAGAGCACTCAAAACGGAACATTAAGGTCTGCCACATTAACATGTTGCTGTCAAATCCTTTATAACATTATGTGCACCTTTTTGACGAAAAAAAGATGCCAATCTGTAGTTGGACTGAAAGTTTATAGAAGGGGTTATATTAAAAATAAAGTGCTGTTTCCGTAGTCGAAGTAGTGGAAACAAGCGCATGTGTTGGAAAGCCATACAAATTGTGACTGGATTTGTTTTCAGCGTTGGTGAGAGCTGTTGCTTCGTTGATGATGCTTTGTCAGGCATCTCAGTGCATGGAGTAAGCAGGCACGGGAAAAAAGAAGCAGTTGAGAGCTATAAGACTTCCTTTTCTCCCTCATACACTCTGCTTGCAAATACAAGTAAATAGATAGGTAGATAGAGAGAGAGCGAGAGAGAGAGAGAGACTTTCACGTGATTACAGTGCATATTCAAGAGCAGGTGTATATGAGTGTCATTTTTTTCAATATATATGTTGTATATATATTATAGTATGTATGTATAGTATGTATAAGTATGTATATAATATGTATATTGCCATAGTTTGAATGCCGCCCTCAAGCTTTACTGGGTGGAAAAAGGAACAAGAAAATTCTTTACATGTTAGTCTTCCTTTCATTCTCCATTATGGAGAGGGTGTAGCCAAAGAGTGGTGGCAGCATTTACAGTGTGTGTATCTTTTGTGTGCAAGAAAATGTCAGAGTGTCAGTATGTTCTACTTGCCTTACACGTGGAAGGAGGCCAGAAATAAGAGGTCTCTTATTAGCCTACACGTTCCCATTGACAGGAATCACACAACAGTGATGATAATCAATATTATTAAAACACACACATACATGGCACATGACAGTCACCAGTTCTAATATATATATATATTTATATATATATATATAGAGAGAGAGAGTTGTTGGTAATTGTAATATATATATAAATATATGTACATGGAGTAATGTTCAGTAACATCATATTGCTTTTAGTGGCCCACAGTGCCTTGCCAGAAGGTGCTGTGCTTGCTCTGCGTAGTGCGGAAAAGTAGTTTGTCAATGCTGTATTTCTTTGCTGTATGTCTTGTTTCTGTATTTCTCACTTGTTCAATATATAGCACAATATAAGGCAGATATTATGGAATTTCTCCAGATGTGGAACACGGATTGTTTTACATACATACACAGCTTTATGTACAGACAGACGTGCAAGAAAAAAGTATACCAACAGCATTCAAATATATCTTTGTCTGTCTCATCTCATCTGATGTTTTTATTAGATTTACTTGTGTGTGTGTGAAGCATGCCGTGGTGCCCTGAGAGGCGTGTTGTGCATGTCGTGTGTTTCACGCATACATAGGAATCGCACAATGACGTGCACAAGGAGGGAAATAGCGTTGGCTCCATACATATTGGACCAACAAAAAAATAAAACCATAACAACACATCGTTGTACAGAAGAGAACAAGGTGGCTTATACATCACATACATTTCCTTATAACATGTGTGTGCTTTGGTAAATAGGCTGCTTTTTTCACCACTATTAGTGATTGGTATATTATATGCGTACACACCATAACATCAAAACATTTTTTAGATTGTGTCCTTGCAGGTGAATACATAGAGAAGAGCGCATCCGACTTTTTTTATCGACATGGTTCTGTTGTGTATTGCTCAGTACGATAGTCACTGTTAGGTTGCAACGACTGCAGCTCTGATTAAGAATTTATTTGAAACTTTATGCTCAAACCAAGCTACAAGAAGTACATAAAATGAAGAATGAAAAATGTCTCTAGAGCGGCTAATGTGTGCAAGTTTTGAATTGCCATTTGCGAGATATTCACTTTTTCAGACCTCAAAGCAAGAACTAAATGACTAGATGTACTGAGCATGAAAAAAAGCGAGACACTTTACAAGTGACAAAGGCTGCGGTAATGAAGGCAACTGGCTGTATTTTTCTTATCTGTAGTTTTGATGAACCTAGCACCGTTCTGCCTAAGGAACTGCTCTGCAGCCTTTTTTCTTTATTTTTTTTAATCAACATTTTATTCATGTGTACCAGGCTTATTAAAGCAATATCTTATAAATAAGTGAGTCCGCATATAGGTAAACCTTCATTAAAAAACCGTATTAGAGAAATACCAATAAATTAAAAATCTGAAGTTATAAGCAAGTTGTGGTAGCTTTGTGTGCTATGTTTCATTTTTCATGTACTGTGAAAAATCTTATTAGACTTCCAGAGGCGCCATCCTATAAATGTATAAGCGTCATATTGCCCAAGTGAAGTTTTCGAGCCAGCACTTACACTACGATGGTTGTGCAGTGCATAGACACACAAAGTAACTGCACGTCGGAAAAAATTCACCTGGTGAATGTTGATAACCGACTGCACATCTGTCAACAGCAGTAACTAAACACATTTTGTGACCTTCAAACATGAATTAAACAGCAAGACGCACCTGAAAAAAAAACAAAAAGGAACAGCATGTTGAAGTGATGTAGCCTATCACACACCATTTGCCCTCTTTAGTGTTGGATTTTCCAGGAATACACAACTTGTGCACAAGCGTTTGCCTTGCAAGCTGTAACAGCTGCGAAAGGGGTAATGGGCGCACCGGTGAGAGCAGTAAGAATGCATGTGCTCTAGCATTGCCGAAGCACCAATAGCCGTGTAGTAATTGATGCTGTAATGCTTCACACATGACACATAAAGAAAAAAATGTAAAATAACAAAATGCAGTTGGTCTTTAAGTGAGAACAACATTGCAGGCACAAAAATGGTGAACTGCAAAGCGCACGTTTTGAAAATCGAGTTTTATGTTCAGTGCTTTTTAACAGCATGCCAACTGTGTTCATTAGGGAAGACCAAAGGAGAGGCGCGACGCATGGCGAAAACACCTACAAACGCGTCATTCGGCGATGAAACTGAGGTGTGGGCAGCCTTGAGGGCGCTGGTTTGCATGTCTTCGTCCCAACCCCAGAAGTCAGCGATACAAAAATATCGTTGTGTGCATGTTCTCTCTCTCTCTCTTGTTTTTTGACGTTTGTTTATTTCTTCCCGCGCCAGGCTTGCGCGATATTGTTGAAAACTTTGAATGCTTAAGGATATTGTACATACGTTGAACTGCTACTCAACATAACTGAGCCATTCATCAATCAAGAGTTTCTCTACATCAAGCACGGCGATGAAAATAATAATTGAACCGATTTAGGCAAAGGACACAGTAATGTATTTGTATCACCTCTAGTTATATTGTCTGCCTACATGCGGGGAAGCTAATGTACAGGTAAAAGGAAAGTCTGTTCGCAAGTTCTAGCTAAGACTGACACCACAGGGTATTTGTGAAAATGCCTAAGGCAGCAAGAAAAGTGTGGCTTTATGCTGACTAATATATATATACATTACCGTCAGCAGCCTACATCAAATGAAATGAAGAGAGCCAGAAATGATAAAGTACACGGAACCTGCTAAGCTAATAGTGTCTGCATAGAGTGCATATACTTGTAGGCAGAGGTCACTTGGAGCAACTGCAGCCTTTCTCATTTGTCTTAAACTCATTAAAGACACTGTGGTTGCGGAGTAAGAACTGTCTTTTCTTACTTGTTCTCTGCAACATGAGGGCACTTTTTGCCTCATGGAATGCACCAGCCAGCATCAGTAGCTTTTCACGAACGTGGTTCTGCTGCAACTGAGAATTTTCCTGATCAGTTGCAACAATGAGTTATACATTTTGTATCAGAGCAGTACGAGTTGCGCAGTAACTGACAAGGAACTTAAGGAAGCCACAGATAACTAAATGAAAAAATGATTGTTTAGAACGAAAGCGTGTAAACAAGAGGTAATACCAAATAAATGCTGACGAGTACGGAAGCGAAATCAAGAGAACAATAAAGCTATAAAGCTGTTACTATGACTACAGTCAACGAAAGCCACAAGCTTAAGCTTGCAAGATCAATTGGCAAATATCTGTGAATGTGATTTTGACGAGATTTACGATTTGTGTAAAGTCAACAAGAGATACTCCCACGTACCCATTGCTGCCATATGCTTTGCATGGTACTTGTTTCATTTTAGCAACAGACATAGCTGGATGTATACTTTTTCGGCCAAGATATATGTGAAAAGGCTGTTTCCTTGTACATATCTGTCGCATGAACTATATTTGAACGACGCTAGAATTAACTGATGCTAGAAATGGTGCTGTAATGAACTTAATAATGATAATAAATTCAATTTTTAACACTTACGGGACATGGAATCAACACAAAAATCATATTGCATGGTGAACGACATCCATTTTGTTGTTTTGTGAGATGTCATACATTTTCTCTACCTTTAGATATGAAGTACCAAAAGCAATGCATAAAACCAACATTTTTTATATATGATAAGTAGTGAGCACATTACATTTTAAAGGGCTAGTGCAGCATAAATCAAGGTCTGTGATTATAGCTCTTGACAGCATCACCGCTGATAACAAGCCTGAAGTTCAAGGAAACATAACAAAATTACAGATAGAGCATAGGTGAGCGTTGAATACTATTAGTTAAAATAATTTGTGCGGTGTGCATATAGTAAACATGCACGGTGGCATAATCTATGAAACATAACAAAAGGAATACATGGCTTGTACAAGGACAATGCTGTGAAATGCATTTCTTTCACAAATAATGCCAACTGTTCAAATGAAAAGAAGTGAACAGCGAGATGGCTGCTGAGTTACAAAATATTGTTACAATATTAATGACTAGCATACAAGGCTCAGCTTATCGGTAGTTTGTCCCCTGCTAGGAGGTATATTGCTCTGTCGAAGGATAAAACGAATAGAAGCAAAGTTGACGCCAGCTTGATTATTTACTCGCATTCATAAACCTATATATCTTCTACGTATTGGAAGACGTGTGTTTTTTCATAGCGTACATGTGTGCTGCACACTACAGTACCAGTACATGTTTGTGTGTTACCAGGAATAGTCCACTCAAAGCTCACTGATTAAACGCTGGAGTGTAAAATAAATAAAATAAAATTGCATGCGCTGTTGTTTATGTAATAAGTAATGTCAAGAACTGCTTCACAAGTGCCAAATGAAGCCTTCTGTTATTGCCAAAGTGTATTGTTTGCCATGCACCAGCATATGCAAGTAAACGTAACCTTTTACCATATTTCAGGTAAACATCGCTATTAAAGTATAATGTATAATGGGAGCGTCCTTAGGAGAAAAACAAACAAATAATAGCATGTTGTTCTTTCATTAAGAAGCAGTTCTTGTGAACAATAATGTGTGCAGTTCGTTTTTGGGTGCGCCATTGATTCAAAGTTTGCCAAGAAACTGCTTGTTAAGAATACCAAAGAGACTTCAAGCAAAATGCTCATTAGCATGTGTTAGTTTATCCTACACAGAGTGGTGTTTTTTTTGTTCTCAATCCCACCTTAGTTAAATAAAGACAATTCGAAATCCTAATTGTAAGTTCTGCCCACATCGCTAATTATTCGTTGTTATGCCACTTCATGATAGCTTTAATTATTTATCATGGATCTCCAATATCAGGCAGTCGTCGATACAGGAACAAGGCTGCTTTGTGGTAAATAAGCAATGCTAGTCCTACAAGTGCTAATACATATTTATGTCTTAAAGGCAGATATTTATGTATATCTTATCACGTGACAGCATAGCTTACTAACAAGATTAAGATGACAACGTGAGACCCGGCAGATTCTGACGCCATTTTAACAGCCATAGAAATGGCTAACCTTTTCACAATAGATATAAAAACAAGTAAAAAAAGACTGAAGCTAATAGATATGGTGACAGTGCACCATCTGTACAACTTGACTAATGTGTGAGTTAAAAAATAATATTCATGAGGTTTAACATGTGTATATGCACCCCCAAATGCGTCGAGCCTGCCGCGAGCCACAGGAGACGACAGCAGCTGCGTGGTGCAAGATTCATGCTTTTGCCAACAACAGAGTGAGGAGAAGAAGGGTTATGGTGTCATACTTTGATTAGCACTGCTGGAAGGGGGCAGAAAACTCACAAGAGTGAAGCATTCTACTAGCCATCCCTACTGTTTTCTGTATGTCGTTGAATATTTCAGGGGCTAAGCCTACCCTTAGGCAGGCTTGTCTTTAGGTTCCTCTAAAGCATCACTACTGCAAGAGTAAAAGTGGGAACAAAGTCACAAACAGGAAGCACCTGGGCCCACAAATAAACTACATACAACACTTTCATGTGAGTAAAAAGTTACTTGAGATAAATAAAATACAAAACCATATGCATGCGAGCCTCTAGCATCAACAAAGGTTCCCTTAACGGACGTAGAGGTCTGGTTATGGGAGTCACATGTGCATGATGACAAGTGTTTTGTATTGCTCTTCTTTGTTTTCTTTTTCATTGTGTACAAAGTACAAGTTAACGCGGTGTTTAGTTGTCGACAGTAATAGTCCTTTCATGCCACTCACAACAACCCATATGCACAATATTTTGCAAGCATGTTTTCACGGAAGCTTTGTGTGTATTTGGCTTCTTGCTGTTGGAATAAATCAATTATAGTTAAAATGGTAATCAGTAGAAGGTGGTAGCATGCACTTAAGGAATTATTCCAAAGCATCATAATTCATCTAACTGGCCAGGACAGCTGAATGAAGTAAAAAAAAAGGCGAGCGCATTCAATAAACAAGCATTGAAGCTATGTGCTACCTAAATATATACAAGTATGTAAACCTGTGTCTAACAACTACGCTTTACATACTCCAAAATATATGACGCTTGTTTTAAATATTCCCTGATATTTATAAAACTGACCTGTCTCAGACATGCATTGTTTCCTCTTTACCTTGAAGCATCTGTCAAAAATGACCCAGTGGTCTTGCCTACGATAACTCTCTTAGCATTGTACTCTGATTATTATAATGACAGCAAGAAGTAAAATTGCCATACGCAAATTGATAGCATAACGAAATCTCTTCTGATAATTCAACTAAAAATACACAAGCCCTTTGAAACAGAAGGATGTTTTGACATAGGCCATGGTTATCCAAGCAACTTACTAAACATAATGTTGTTTTGGCATGTGACATTCATTCTATAGCAAATTAACTTATGGTAAGAGGACCTTCGTTAGGTGCTTCTTTCAATTAGGTCCAAGCTGCTGCTCAGAATATCCCAAAGAAATAAAAGCCAGAATAAATAACAATAAATGTAGATATCACAATCTACTCATGTTACAGAACCTCTGCATAATGACAGCAATTGTATTATTGCATTACACAACGGTTATGCTGCTAAAAATGAAAGAAACTGCAATTAGACTTCATGCGAAAGTCTCAGCATTCAAAACCGCATAAAAATTTCAGCCGTAAGTATATCAAACCGATCAGTGTTACACAGGAAAGCAAGCCAAGGTAAGCATAAAAAGAGAGCGCCACTGTAGCGTCATTTCCATGTTATCAGTCGGACAAAAGGAAGGAGACATGCTGAATGATAAAAATAAAACTTGGTATAGCGAGCTATATGACAGTACCAACTGTTATGCTAGCTTATATTTTCTGCCTGCGCAGTTATTTCGCTGGCATATTTCAGTGCTAAAAGAAGAAATTAAAATTTAAAAGAAGTGAAGAAAGCATTTACCTTTATACATGATCATTCATGACATTCACACATTCGAATAAGCATGTGGATCGCACATACTTGAAATACGTTAAATAAAGAAATAACACTGCAACGAAATGTGGCGCTTTGCTTTCATGAGCGCAGCACAGCATCACTTTTAAGACGCACAACAATGGTATAGGACATACATTCATACACACACATATACTCACAAGAACATGACAGGGCTTCCAAGGAAGGGCTGTGCACAGCACTATGATTTTGCTTTTTTCCCCTTGTTTTATGCCATACAAAACAAGTAGGCCTATTGTTCAAGAGAAATCTCAAGACGGAAATATGTGGGGAGTGAAGTAGGGGCTAGTGAGGGCTAATCACTGTGTGAGATAGGATGGGCAGAGAGAGATTACACACATTGAGAGCAATAAAGCATGCCTCTATGAATCACCACAAATAGAGTGAAGGTCACTGAGCATATTCAAAGAAACACGTGAATAGCCACAGCATTACCAACACAGCACGTAATTTCTTTGTCTCTCATGTCCATCTGCTTTAGTGGCACGATCCACTTACAAGGACTGTTGGCCATTCATACTCGGCCAAATGAAACATTAAACACCAAAGCAGGCTGCGTGAGACTGTTGTTATACTTGCACGGAGGACAAGCAACCTGTTAAATGACCAACAAGCACATCAATCTTCTTGACTAACTCAACCACAATCAGTCGCACAGATTTCCATGTGCCTACAGTTCATCAATACAAATTTGTCTGGCAGAGCCATTTCAGAAATTTTTTTATGTTGCTTTCATGGCTGCAAAGAGATTGTTTCATTATGCATCGTTATGATGGCTCATGTCAGATGCCACTTTGCGAAGTACTTTATGCTGAACAGAAGGGCGGTCGATGGTAAGGGGCATGACTCAAGGGATAGGCAAGAGAAAATGTGAGGTAACAAAATACCTTATTGCTCAATATTTCCCACCAGTGTCTGTGACAGCAGGATTCTGAAGTAGACCTGTTTGTATGTGTGAAGACTCAGAAGCAATGGGCAAAAGTACGCGCTGAATGTCATGACGACTAAACCTACTGGAAGAAGTAGAACCTATAGTAAGGTCGCCTCCAGCAAACAATGTGTAAAAGGTGCTTTGTGTTGTGCACTTGATAAAAAAGGGCAATGCATTGAACTAGAAAAAAATAATTGGTTAGAAAAAAGCGACCATCACTCTCTTATCCTTCTTCATTCGTATGGGTCGCTATAGAGTTAGCAGAAATTCAACAGCCTGTTTGCATGCTCAGTGTTCTTGCAGCGTTTCAGAGCAGAAAATGATATTGCAGTGTTTCAGGCGAAATGTAACTTCAGACATGATGTGCTTTGCCAGGATGACAAAAACATCAAAAGAACTGATGGAGAGATGACAATCTGAGTGGCCTGCTTTGTATGAGAAGTGATGCATCAAAAAAGAGTCTGCGATTCAGGACAGCCGTTCGTGTGCATGAATGGGAAAGAAGTCGTTGTCATACAAAGAGCACTCTAGCAACAGTCGATAATGAGACCTTCTCTCTCCTTTAACATGGGAAGAAGCAAACAAAACAACCAGGCCTCTTGTCATATGATAGGAGGAGGCGAATCCGCAGGCGGGCCGCCACTGATGAAGCCAGGAAACAGTGAAAGCGTGTGGTGTGTGTGTGTGCAGGTCAGCAGCCTTCTCTCCAGACTGCACACACACGAGCGGGGGCTTTTTGCAAACAGGAACAGGAAGCCAAGGAGCTGAAAGCTTTCTTTCTCTTCTGACCGCAGTTCACTCGAAGGTTCCTTGGCCAGGACCAACAACTTTGTCTGCAAACAGGGTTGAGGAAAAACAAATGCAGCAAAAGTAGCAGTTCCAATCGGGAAAGTGATTCAGGCTAACCATTTGTAGGTCAATTGCTAGAAGTTGCACTACCCAACCAGTGTGTCTGCAAGAACAGAGACAATGCACCTCTATACAGAGCTGCTCCCAGTAAATATATGGACATTGACTGCAGAGAGAACATACATCGTGGTTACTGTAGGATGTTCATGCAGCTCTAAAGATACAGACAATATACATCCAAAGAAAACAGCTTTGTATTACCATTATAAATCCAAAGTAGACACATACAGTTTCGGTAAAAAACTGTACCGTCACCTCCCAGGAAGCACAAGTTGGCTACTAGCTAGCTTGATACAGGTTGAGCAGGCTAGAAGTAGCTAGTGCTGTGTCAAGCTATAGTTTAGACACCTTGAAAATTACTAGCACTTCACGTTGCCAAGCCATACAGTTCTTGTCGGTGCGAAGACAATTAGAAAAATGTCCAAATTTTGAAGGCATTGCCAGGGAGGCTCCGTGGCCGCCTCAACGAATTGGAGGGGGTGGGGGAGGGGCGCTTGCCAAAACATTGAGTGAAGCTTAGAAGAACTTCTTGCTGGGATAGTTGGTGCATTGCTTTGAGGAAACAAGTTGCGCATTTAAAAAAGAAAACCAAAGGAAAAGGCGACGGAGACGGAAAGAGCGCAAGAAGGGGGGTGGGGGACATGAACAATTTTGTAAGCGCGGAAGTTGCCGACATGCTTCGAAAAAAGTGAGGGGATAGTTGCGCTGATAGGGCATCGAAACCCCTTCTAGTGCAACCAGCACCTGTAGATGCTCCCCAAGTGGAGGATGCGAAAACCAATTCTTCATGAATTTCCTACGCACGTGTTGAAGCGCGCTCGTCCACCGGTTCAAGTCTGGCGCAAAATTGGCATGCTGCGATTGCATGTAAATAAAGAGCAAGTAAAAATAAAATATATGCTGTTCACGAAATGTAGCTGAGCGTTAAATCTGTTTTAAAGTGAAAATATGTAAGCATGGGAAAAGATTAGAGAGCATTATTCAAGCGCAGCGCCGCTAGCGCAGGTGGTGTCACATGCAACGGCGTCGCTTGACGCTATTTTTTCGATTTTGAAACTTTCAGCAGCCGTTTGTGCAGCGCTGGCTGGGTTTTAACGCGATAGCGTTAAGGAGCTGGTGTCGCAGAAAAGCCGGTGTCGTCGGTGTCGGCGTCGGTGTCGGCGTCCGCGGCGTTGACCGTGACCGATAAATCACGGCAGGCACTTCATAAATAAAAAGCAACTTCCAAGATGTGCTGGGTGGGAATCGAACCAGGGTCGCCGCAGTGTGAGACGGAGACGCTACCACTCAGCCACGAGTTCGATGCTTCCAAGCGGTACAAACGCGCCTCTAGTGAATGCGGTGTTGCCTTCGAAACGAGCCGTGGAAAGTTATACTGCGGTGTATATCGGTAATTATGAACATGTAACTTACAGAAGTCGCAATTACACGAGTAGCGAAGTGCGTTTCCGCTGCATTTCTTCTGCGCTTTCCGCACACGCAGAGCCATCTTGCGGCAAACACAGAAGACCCCCTCCTCTCCATGTACGGCGCTGCCCCGACAGATGGCACGCCACGCGCGCATTGGAGCTGCGAGGACCGGTGCGAGGCGGTTCGCGGCCCCGACTCCCTCTCCCCTGACAACGCTTCGCCTTGCTCCCTCTGCAGAATCAAGCGTCCTTCCTTTCTTTAGATCGCTATCTGTCTATCTCTCTGCCCGTGCCGATCACGACGTTTGGCTGGCGTGCATCATTTCCCCCTCCGAGATACCGAGTTCTTCGGTTCGTTCCGCTTGCTCAGGCGCACGTTTCGTTGCTGCGCCGAACGCCGCGTTGCTCGACCATATGGCTCGGCGCTCACCGCGTCCGATGCGGGGCGCCTCGTAAGTGATGGCTGCCCTGTAGCCCACTGTCTTACACCCCTTGGCGGGTCGACGGGAACGCTGTCGCGTTCCACTCTTGAAGGCGAAGCTTAAGCGTCCTCCAATTTTCGTTTGTGCTGTTTGCTTGCTTAAAATGATATGAGTTTTCGAATGGAGAATTCGGATCGTGTTTGCAAGAACAGCAGCAACACCATCCATTTGTTTCAGTTCGGCAAGTGATTTTATATATGATTGAAGGCCTCCTTTGTTAGAAATCATGTTGCACGATTTGAACGGCACGAACGTCAGTTGATGTTTCGGATTCTTCGCGTTAGTGCAGTTATTCACGGCGCCTGTCTTAAATTGCAAGCTTTTGTAGATTTGATAGCAGCATTATTTTCCCTCCTTGTGACGCGAATATGGTACTGGCTACGAGGCTACACATAGAGCTGTGTAATTATGTTACTGACTCGATATGCGGCTGCGTGACTATATTCTTCACTACGCACTGTGTTAAAACATGATCGCGTAAATAACACTTCCAGGCTGCAACTACCGACGAAAAATAAGCAAAAGTAAAAAAAAAATTGCATGAAAGTCGCTTAAGACCGTTTTTTGGCCTTGCAAATCGGGAAAAAACTGCTAATATGTTGCAATAGAACCGCTTGTTGGCCTAGTTGGTGCTTGCTAAAAGACGTTTTTTGCCGCAATTGAACACTCACAAAAGAAAGACACATAAAGACAACATGGTCGCTTGTGTTGTCTTTATGTGTCTTTCTTTTGTGAGTGTTCAATTGCGGCAAAACACATGTCTTAAAACTGCTAATGTCCCCAGATTTAGCTCATGGAAGTGTGTCCACTGCACCATTAGGCATGAAGGCAATGCAAGTAATACCAACGGTGGGCAGCAAACAAGTGCGGTTGCCGAAGGTAACGGCCGCACACAAGCTGATACCTCTTTTGTACAATGATGCTAGTAAAGAGCAGAAGTTTATGATACTGTTTCAAGGGAAGCCACCAAGGAGTAAAACAAAATCCTTAGCAGCTCATAAAAACACATATGCAACATTTCATGAAAATAGAACTTTTAAAGTGGTTCAAAAATGTGACGGGAACTGCTATATTGAATGGAAAAGAATAATCACCATTACACATTGACTAAATGAAGCTTGCAATTACAAGGTAGAGAAATTTAGTACCGCGTGACTATTTTCAATGTTTCATTGTGAAATGTGCAAGGCCTATCCGCATATCATGGTGAAACTTAAATTACTTTCGCGTGTATTGTTTTCGTTAAATGCGTATAAGTCATTTTTTTCACATTTCTTTAAGTAATATACCTTAACTTTCAGTTTGCCTTCGGTATATCTTTACTAAATGGTTTCTGCACTTGATTAACCTGTGTGACTTTCAAGACAGCTTTGTTACGTGTAGTGTTGTCACAAAGTAGTGTAAAGCCAGTGTAGTCTGCATATTTTGCCAATTTTGTTGTTCCAAGCATATGAATCTTCTTTTTTTTTCAGCACACCTGCCTTCACTGGAGGTAGCATTTGAAATTCTGAGTAAGCTATCACTGTTCGTATGACATTCTGTGCCAATGGTAGATGTCCGGTGCCCACTTTCAGAGCAAAACCCGCCGTGGTTGCTCAGTGTTGGGCTGCTGAGCACGAGGTCGCGGGATCGAATCCCGGCCACGGCGGCCGCATTTCGATGGGGGCGAAATGCGAAAACACCCGTGTGCTTAGATTTAGGTGCACGTTAAAGAACCCCAGGTGGTCAAAATTTCCGGAGCCCTCCACTACGGCGTGCCTCATAATCAGAAAGTGGTTTTGGCACGTAAAACCCCAAATATTATTATTATTATTACTTTCACAGCAAAAGGAAAGCCACTGTTAATATGACATTCTGTGCCAATAGTAGATAGAAGTCCGGTGCCCATTCTCACCGCAAGAGGACAACCACTGTTCATATGACATTCTGTGCCAATGGTAGATAGAAGTCCGATGTCCATTCTCACCGCAAGAGGAAAACCGCTGTTCATATGACATTCTGTGCCAATGGTAGATAGAAGTCCGGTGCCCATCCTCACCGCAAGAGGACAACCACTGTTCATATGACATTCTGTGCCAATGGTCGATAGAAGTCCGCTGCCCATTCTCACCACAAGAGGAAAACCACTGTTCATATGACATTCTATGCCAATGGTAGATAGAAGTCCGGTGCCCATTGTCACCGCAAGAAGAAAACCTTGGATGAAGCAATTCAAAGTTGTTATTCAACGTGACCTTGAAGTAATGTAGGGTTAAGTTGACTGCAGAGAGAAAGCAACAGCAATAAATTTGATACGCGAGACGAGGCCAATACAAGGTGCATTTTGTTTGTTGAATAGTTAGCTATCACATTTCCGCTGTTTTCTTGACATAAGCAAGTCCTGCTTATAATAGCACATTAGCTTTTAATAGCCATTGTGCTATTAGTTTGCTATTCTAACTTATGTAGTCGTTTGTGCTACCTGCATCAGCTGATCAATTTTGTTCGAATTTGAGAGGCTGCTAGGAACGACCTAACGTGGGCTAATATGCTGTCACGCTCTATAAAAATAATGGCAGACTGGCAAACAATACTGCTGCTTGAGGGTCATTTGTTAATCAAAGGTAAGTAATGCTGCTATCATGTCAGACAGCAACATGTAGCTGCCACACTCGGATCAAACTTCCAATGAAGACGATAAATGGAGAAGCTGCAATGAAAGATCGAGACTGCACAAGCATATCGGGAGCAAACGTCACAAAGCGGTAGGCAGAGCGCCGGAACAACTGCGCATTATCGCCTATCGCACGGCGTAACCAAATCAATCGTGTCCTACGCTCTCGGAACACGTCGAAAAAGCCGAGTACTGCAGCAACTGTCGCAGAACAGAGCAGTGACTGCCTTTAACCAGTCGGATCGCCACTGCCTGTTGCATGCACGTTTTGGGCTGCCTTGCGCGTTGTCGGTCACATGACTTAACGCCGCCGTTTTATTGGATATATTCGCCCTTCCTTGTAGGCTTAAGATTCCTGAAGACTGGTGCGCTCCACGTTCAGTTCAAGCATTTTCTCTGAACGTGGTGGTTCAGTCCACACACTCTCAACTTCCAGGGATCGCCACAGAAGGCCAAAAATCAACCGCGTTGCGTTCTATCAAGAAGCGTGTAAATGTAGCTACTGTAATTTTTTCGTATACTTTAATTCGTACTTGTTCTGTTATGGGCGCTCAACGCGGCTGAATATTTTGTCTATAAATGTAAATATAATAACCGACAAACATATTTAACATGACATTGTTTTATAAAATGAACAGACCATTGTTTTATTGGACTTATATTAGTAACGTCTGTGCTTTATTACTTGAATACAGTTTTTGAGACATCACTGACGTGTGACAAGCAGCAGCTCATTGGCATTGATTGCAGTCCCGGCCCTTCGTCTATTTGTGTGGTACGGCGGTAATATTTGTGAGCGGAGTGGTCGTTTCCTTTGAGCAGCGTCACGCAGGCTCATTTTAGTTAGATATAATAGCTCAGCCTGTTTATGCGTCCAACATTCGGTAGCCACCACCAAGCGACAGTGTTTAAAGACAGTGAATTTCAACAGCTGCGGCGTTTCACTGGCATAACGGCTGCACGGCTTGCGTCGGTAGTGATCTGCCGCGTCTGGCCGTGTAATGACATGTTGCTTTTAAAAAAATGTTCTAGCTAGCGTGAAAATTCACCGCTGGGACCAAGCACTGTCTCGTTGGTGACTACCCACGAAAGAGGATCAGCTTTGCAGCCTCTGGTTGCGTGCACCTGTGAGTAAGAAAGCATTGCTTCGCATTCTCAACATTGAATTTCTTCGCGTGGGAGGCGGATACAACAGATTCCTGTAGTAATTTCTTAAAACTGGAAAATAATAATAATTATCATGTTATTGCTCTTCAAAGGCAATTCAAACGAGGCTCTTGTTAGTTTGCCACGTTGCTAAAATTCCTAACACAGAGTACAGCATAAAAAATAAATAGTTTTGGCTGTTTCTACATAAATGATACACTGCGATAAATTCACTGCACAAGAGTGGCAAATGTACTTGCGGTGATTCAGTCAGATTAATTGCGCTTGAGACATATAAAACGACTGTGTTTGCTACCTAGTCTCTGGCAGAAAAATATAGTCATCTAATCAAGGCTCCACAGACACCATTGACACCATTGAAAGAAATGCGCACGCAAAACAGTGTTGTGTGTGTGTGTTTGCTTTTGTGTCATGGAGCATTTTCGGCACTGTTCTTCACTGGATCACAAACTCACTCACACTTACACCATAGTAATTGCGGCTCTTTTTTCTTTCGACTGCAGCCTTCAAGACGCTGCTCATATTTGTTCACCCCTTTGGACTCTATTGTCTCTGGCCGTACGACAGAACAGTAAATGTTTCACCACTGGAAGTAACATCAAGGGCCAAAATCCTCAGAAGGTATGTTTCTGAACACTTCAACTAGAACCATGATTTGTTTATCGATTGGACTAACTTTTGCTTCACCATTTTTGGCTTCATGCTCATAGCTTCATCATTTCTCATTTCAGGAAGACGGACAAAATAGAGAATATTGGTCTGCAAGGTGCCCGCGCAAAGCCATAAGAAGCTCAACGGTCACCATAGTGACAACAGATCCTCTTGAACTAAGTACCTCACCATGAAATATTTGCAAGTTTACCATATAGCGCCCTATCAAGAAAGCAAGTCTAGTTTTGTATCGTAACCAGCGGGAATGCTTAAATTTCACATACAAGCTTACTTGCTTTTAAGGGCATTTCATGACAAACGGAGAAGTAACATATGTTGAGTCCCAATTTATTTTCTATTCATTACAGCCATGACGACCAGAACAAAAACAACGTAGCAAGCTCCTACGTGCTAATGCACAAACTCTGTCATCTGCTCTTTGCAAATCAGCTTGACGGGCATTACCACCAGGTATCACATGCTCCTTCACAACAATAATTTGTTACATGAAAATGGAAAGAATTTTAAAACGATCACACGCGCTCAATGCAATTCTGAAGAAATTATACTTCATGATGACTGCAACTTTGGCGGGCTGCACCGTAAGAGATAGCTAGAAAAGATATGTTCACACAATCGGCCTATCCGCTTTTCTCAGACAGACAAATCACTAAAAAAAATTTTTCTTTTCCTTCAAACAGCAGATGACAAACCTGAGCACAGTGTGTTCCCACAAAGTTTTTTTGAAGTATGCTCGCTGTAAGTTTGGCTCACCGTTCAGCGAATCAACAGTGGACGAGCAAAGAAAGCCTCAGCGTGGGAGCTTGTCTTCGTCACAGTCCTCACAAATATGTTTACTTGTTGAGACGTTGACTCCGCGCTGAGGATTCCCTTGCTTACCTCTGTTGCTCAGTTGAAGTGTTCATCTCTTTGCCACTGTGCCACATCTTTGCCTCGTTTGAATACATGAAACGAGATGTTTTTTCAACATTAAACCGTAAATTGCATTTTCCAAGGATTCGTGAACAATAATTCATCATCTTTATCATCATCATCAGCCTGTTCTATGTCCACTGCAGGACGAAGGCCTCTCCCTACGATCCCCCAAAACGCCTGTACTGCGCCAACCGATTCCAACTAGCACCCGCGAATTTCCTAATTTTATCGCTCCACCTTCTCTTCTGCCGTCCTCGACTGCGTTTATCTTCTCTTGGTACCCATTCTGTAACCCTAATGGTTCAACGGTTATCTAACCGGCGCATTACATGACCTGCCCAGCTCCATCTCTTTCTCTTAATGCCAGTTAGAATATCCGCTATACCCGTTTGTTTTCTGATCCAAACCGCTCTCTTTCTGTCTCTTAACGTTTTGCCTAGGAATCTTCGTTCCATCACTCTTTGGACGGTCTTTAATTTGTTCTCAAAATTCTTTGTCAGCCTCCAAGTCTCTGCCCCATATGTCAGTACTGGTAAAATGCACTGATTGTACACCTTCCTTTTCAATGATAATGGCAAGTTTCCAGTCAGGAGCTGGCAATGTCTGCCATATACGATTTAACCCATTCTTGTTCTTCTGTGAATTTTGTTCTCATGATCAGGGTTCCCTGTAATTAATTGAACTAGGTAAACGTACTCCTTCACAGACTCTAGAGGCCGACTGGCAATCCTGAACTCTTGTTCCTTCGCGCGGCTATTTATCATTATCTTTGTCTTCTGCATATTAATCTTCAATCCCACTCTCACATTCTCTCTGTTAGGGTCCTCAATCATTTGTTGTAACTTGTCTGCATTGTTGCTGAATAGAACAGTGTCATGGGCAAACCGAAGGTTGCTGAGATATTCGTCGTCGATCTTTACTTCTAAGCTTTCCCAGTTTAATAGCTTGAATACTTCTTTCAAGCATGCAGTGAATAGCATCGCAGGGATTGTGTCTCCCTGTCTGACCCCTTTCTTTGTAGGTATCTTCCTGCTTACCTTGAGTAGAATTAAGGTAGCTGTGGAACCACTGCATATATTTTCCAAGGTATTTACGTAAGCGGCCTGTACTCCTTGATTACGTAATGCCTCTATGACTGCTGGTATCTCTAGTGAATCAAATGCCTTTTCGTAATTTACGAAAGCCATACAGAGAGGCTTATTGTACTCTGCGGATTTCTCGATAACCTGATTAATGACATGGATGTGATTCATTGTAAAGTATCCCTTCCTGAAGCCAGCCTTTTCCCTTGGTTGAATAAAGCCCAGTGTTGCCCTTATTCTACTGAAGATTATTTTGGTAAATATTTTATATAATATGGAAGTAAGTTCATGGGCCTATAATTTTTCAATTCCTAAACGTCTCCCTTTTTGTGGATTAGTATAATGTTCGGATTTCTCCAGTTTTCTGGGAGCCTTACAGTCGATAGACACTTCGTATAAAGAGCCGCCAGTTTTTCAAGCATTATGTCTCCTCCATCCACCAAACAAAATCCAGGCACGATATTCATAAGATATGCTTAATGCGATGTCAAAAATAGGACCTCCTTGGGATGTCATTTTGTATTAGTAAATAATGTAGGTGCAGCGCAACAATTTTGGGGAAGGAAAAAACTAAGAGACACGAAAGAACTCTGACTTCAAACTGAGTCAATTGAAGGAATTTTGTATTGTATTGGTTTTCATTGGTATTACGGCATATTTTATATTACACTGACATATGGTCATCATATGGACAAGTATTCATTAGGGCCTCCACTTTACATTATTTAGCTCAACCTCAGCTAAACCCCATTGCGTAACAGCAGTATAAGTAAAACAAATTCCTTCTCTCATGCACATTGTCACGAACTTGTTTAACATCGGATTCAATCACCGAGTGTGACAGAGCCACTCACCTTGTGTTGCCTAGGAACAGTAGAGTGCCGAGCAGAGTTCTTTCAGTGGTAGCCATTGGTGAATGCGGCCGCCATCAGAGGGCCCTGTAAGCACATGCGGCAATCACATTGAAAGGCGCGCTAACAAAATCTTATGGACATTTGTTATTAATTCTCACAATGAGGTGGTGTCTGAGTAACCAGAAAGTTTGGGTGCACATATGTATAATGTTGCTTCTGGCAGATATAACACATGGGAAAAGGTACAAAAGAACAGAGAGTGAATGATAATACATATGCTAGACGCTAAACTAGTGGATTACTGTGTGCATAAAAATTATTTTCACCACCACCTTCATCCTCATAATCAACGTCTTCGCTATTCTTTCTGTCTACACCCTTTCCCCTTCCCCCACCGTCGAGTAGCAGGTCTGAACATTGATTCAGACCGACCTCTCAGCTTTTTATCATAACAAATACCTCTCTCTCTCTCTCTCTCTACGACAGAACTCATCTGAAGATGAATGTCGACAATGATGTGGTTAGCACTAACCAATGTAACGACACACCGTATCCGCCTCGTACGCTGGTCCTACTAGTGCCACCACGAGGCCTAGCGGAGAAGCTTTTGTAAGCTTCCTTGCAGATGCTACCAACGTGCTAACGCGACAGAGCTAGCATTTCAGTTACTCCGGCGTTTCCACGGCTACAGAAACAGCGCCACCTTTCCTCAAAGGCGCTACAACTCTCCTCTCTCACAAAGCTCTTGACGGTCTCGCTACCTTCTTATACACTCAGGCTACGTTCACACTTGGTCTCGCAGCAGGCGGAAGCGGCAAAACTTCACAAGATCTGCCCGCCTAGGCGCCGAAACGGGCGGAAAACCAGGCGGCGAGCCCGATCGGTCTCAGATCCATTGTTAAAGCGAAAGTTTCCTAACCGCGTCGAGCCAAGTTTCGCCGTCGCCAGCAATTTCACCTTCATGTGACCGCAGCTGCGCCGTAGCTTTGGCAACGCATCAAGTGACTCGCCGTGCCGAGCTCCGCCGCCGGCTTGGCGCATGCATTCTCCGCAACTGGGTCGCCGCTTCAACACGTGACTAACCGCGCGCCTGGGCCCAGACATGGCCAATCAGCCCGTCCGCTCCGCCCTCGTCCGCCTGCGCACGGACGGCTCTCCAGTCGATACGGACAAGCGGTCGCAACTTTGCCGTCCTGCCCGTCTCTCAGTGGCTGGCCCGAGGCGGACGGCGTCGGGTGTCGTCACGGCAAACGTGGCGCTTGCTCGAAGCCAAGCGAAGCGTGAACCCGAGGCCTAAGCTACAGCCGCGTCAGAAACAGTCTGTTTTTCTCCGTCTTGTTATCTTTGCTAGACTTATCTGGCGCCCAGGGAAATAGTAATCGAAGGCAGGCAGCAAAGCATCAAGTCGCTGTACTCTTCCAGGCCTCATCAGTGCAGTGCGATCGCCGACAGAAACAGACGGAGCGCAAGAAGTGTGTTGTGCTTACGAGAGCGTCGGAAGAAATATTTGAAACCGTTGACTTCGTGATTTTTGTGCCATGCTTCGCGTGCGCGTCGCAAACGAGAAGTCGATCATATACACGTGCAATCTGAGAAGAACACATGTTCAGGGCGTGGCGAAATAAAGTGTCCGATCGACGCACCCAGCGTACGCGATTGGTATCTGTTGATGCGGTTCGTTGCCGCGAAGTAGTGAACGCCAGTCCTTCGCAACTTTCAGAGGTAATGATACGATCAGTAGCGATAAGTTTTTATTGCCTCGTTATCGCCGCCATTCCGCGTGTGCTGTACAGCGTGTGAGCCGTTTTGCCGGCTGCGATGCGCCGACGTGACCGCAACGTTCGAGCTGTGTTCTTGCTGTTACAAATCGTGACATATATGTGTGATGTGTCGCAGCGTTGCTGGGTGTGGAAGTGCTTGTTCTTCGCGATGTGCGTGTGCTCAGAAGTGAACTGTGCAGAAGTGTTGCCGTTCGCGTTTTCATATGTAGTACCCTTATAGGTAAGCCCTATCCCACCGGCCTTTTCTGCTTCGTGCATATATCGTTTGTTTGAGAAGTCGTCACTGAACTTTTGAAGGTGGTTTTATTGTGGGGGAGTTTAGGGAACATCATAATAGTTACGCGCGTCAACACATAAAGGCTTGTTGAAATGTGGACACGCCTGACAGCACTAATGTCATGAATAAAAATTTCGGGCAGCCTTGCTTTTTATCATGTGGACATTGGTGTGAATAGCAAGAATTTGTAGATTTCACATAGTAAATTGCTTTATATTTTGTGAGGCAAGCGGCTTACATACCCAAAAATCCTAAGTGCTTGTTATTGGCTGGTGACTCAGCACAGAGTCTGTTTGTGAATACACCAGTGACATGGTAGATGAATAGATTATAGGTAAGAACTAGATACTTCCTTCTTATTAAGTACAAATTTTACGTTTGCTGTTAAAAAGCAATATGAATGTAAAAATGAACACGTAACACAACTAATAACAAGTAACAAGTAAGTAAGTGTCACAGGCATGGTGATATATGATATTCTGCTAGCAGCCAGCAGAACTGCGTGAAAGAAATTTTGCCTTGAGTTCTTCCTCACTGGCTAGCCATGGTCATGTTACTAATGCAGGCAGAATTGGGTAAGCAAAAGTTTGTCGTTACTTAGCATATCCACCCTATTTGATTATCTGGTTCGTGTCGCCTGTTCTGGCACAAGCCTTCAGTCTAAAGCGAGCAATATCACAAGTACCAGCATTATGTGCCCGATAAGTGCTTTATTTTCTATCCTAGTGTTCATTCTGCCAATAGTCATTAGCAAATGTTCATTAAATTGACTTGGGCCTGCAAAGTATGTCCATTAAATGTTTTTCCAGGGCACTTTCATCTACCCGTAAGCTTACTGCTACCTATCATTCGTGGGTGTAGGATGTTGGACACTCTAAATAGCTATCTCACTGATCTTTATTTTGCACAGGCCACGGTTCCATTAATTAACTGAACCATTCTCAGCTGCGCTGCCATACTATGGGAAGAGGTACCTCGCCTCTTGTTACTCTTTAGCATGTTCATGGCCACAGCGTATTGCCCCTGAGAAGTCAGCTGCTATCCCAATATAAAACGTGCCTATTGGCTGTCATGAGTATATCCTGAAAACGAATTCTCACAATTATGTCAACATTAGTTATGTGATCGTTGCCAGCCAATGACGACGAACTGCTGGCAAAATTTTCAGGTGACTCTACCAGCAGAGTGTCCGCTCCCTATAATATGTTGGCCATACTGTTTTGCCAGTGTGCTGGATTTTTATTTTTTGACACAAATTTACTACCCAGCCGGATAAGATATTGTCAAACCATAAAGTTTAGGCCCATACACATGGTCACTTCTTTATTTTATCACATTCTGGAAATTACACCGCTGTATTCTGGCCCCAGGCAAAGGGCCCTTGCTTCGCTGCCAACGGAATGGCGACCAGCCTCCCTACAGACCTGGGCGCTAGCGAGACACTGCAGTGCTGCGACCGCCAACGAGCTCTGGCGGTCACTGTACGATCTTCTGGATGATCCTGAGGCTCCAGCCACTGGGACCAGGCTTCTTCATCTCAAGCGTACCAGCGAATACATCAGACCCCATGATGTAGATAATTAAGTTTCCAATTATTTCCCTTACCTTCTCACTCCCGCCACTCCCCAAGTCAATTCGCCGCAGCCCTTTAAGGGCAACAGTGTGAATAAAGACGTGTAAACAACAACAACAACACCCATGTCTAGATTAGATTAGCAACATCAGCTTAACTTATGCAAGGAGTTGAGTTGCTGCTTGTGAGAAAAAAATTCACTGCATAGCTAACAGGAATTAGACTGCTACGAAAAAATTATTTCTTTTATTGTCTTATTGTATAAGTTGTGCTGTTCATTTGATACACACAGTAACACGTAAACACAAATGTATGTGTACCTTGCGTCTATGTGCACGTGTGTGTGTGAATAAAACAGCACAACTTCTAATATCAAGGCATGTTGCGCCAACTATACCCCATCAAAGGTGGTGTATATGGTATTCAGATGATCTTATTGAAATTTCATCACATGGTGCAGTTACGACATTGCATACCTGTATGTAAACCAATTTATGGACTGTAACCGCTGCATGTAAGAATGCATATTTTATACCAATGCAGTACCTTAGGCAGCAGCTTTTAATTTAGCTTTTGTCATCGCTTATTAGAGGGATCTTCTTGATTATGCCATCCAACTCATATACAGGTTTGTGTTTAGTATACCAGCAGTGAAATACTGAATGCAGCTGTACTTATTTGTATACTAGTGAGATGAATTCCACTGCTCATCGTTCTGTCACGTATTGTTCTTCAGCCATGCATGGTGACTTTATTTGGAGTCATCAGTTCTAGGTTCATTTTCACTTGGGCCTTCCGATGAAGTGAAATCTGCCTCTTCACCAGTCAGTTTATTGGAAAGCTACCACTGAACCAATAGCTCAAAGACAAATTCCTGCATGCTTTTCGCCAATCAGGTAGTGTGCAGAAACTATATGTGATACATCACTTCAGCTACACCAATAATCACACAGCTGAACCTGCTACATGCAGTTAAGTCATTAATATAGGCAGAGGAAGATGTTGCACATAAGCAACAGTTGCTCATCCCTTGAAATGTGAATGACCCAAACCTTCGCGAGCATATCGGTCGCAACCATTCGGCAGCACAAGTGGGAACACTTGTGCTATCACAAGTGAAAACAAGTAGAATAGTGCCACCACCTCAGGTGGTTTGTCCTGATTGCCTTGCCTGCAAGTTTCTTGTTTATATTGGATAGGCTTCCTATTTTATGAATTAATAGCTTTCACAACATTTACTGTAGAGCAACATACAAGTAGAGCAGAGAACTTATGGGTAAGCTAAAAAATATATATCGAACAAGCTATTTTCACGTTAGAAGATATACCACCGGTAATGAATGCACATTCAGGACATGCAATAAGTGCCGTCTGTGGAAGGTTGAGACCTGTGATGCTGAAAACCTGTTTGCCTTTTGAATATTGACGTAAAGAAACATTCCAGTCTGTACTTCTCTGTCGAAAGGTAGCATATCAAACGAAAGGTGCAAAACAGATCTTTGTATATAGTAGTCCACTATGAATGTGCCACCCAAGTTGTGTCGAACACAGCTATCTGTGCGCAAAGCATAGCATTGGACAAGGTACCTTATGTATGGCTGACACATAAAAAATGTTTTCCATTGAACATTCTGAGCTCTAAATGTGAAATACATGCTGTTTTAGCTACAAATAGCGCATATATATATATATATATATATATATATATACGGGGAGAAGTTTAGTGTAAGCACTATTAACGTACTTCGTCGTTTTCAATTGTACATAGCCACCATCATCTTCCCTGTTCTACTTCTTCGCGTATGAGCTGGGGCGTTGCCGTTCTTGGAATAAACAGCGCTGGACAACTTGATCGGTCTCGGTATTACAATATATATATATATATATATATATAGCCTTTTATTCTGACGAAGGCCGTGCCACGGCCGAAACGTTACAAACATTAAAGATGCAATTTTCGTAAGTGTGCACCTTCGTGTCTAAATCTACCTATGCACCAGACCTACAGAACTTCTCATTGAATTATATATATATATATATATATATATATATATATATATATATATATATATATATATATATATATAAGGCAACGCCCCAGCTCATGCGCGAAGAAGTAGAACAGGGAAAATGATGATGGCTATGTACAAATGAAAACGACGCAGCACGTTAATAGTGCTTGCACTAAACTTTTCCCCGTCATGGAAGCGGCCAGCCTGACCGCAGATTAGAGATCATCTAACCGGGGAGTGAATGGCTTCATCCGCGAGACGTGAACGATTTCGACATTCCGGCGGCACCGGTCAGTGACGGAAAGTAAGGGGCGGACGAGATAGTTCACTGCAGATGTTTGCTGCACAACGGTGTATGGGCCAATGTAGCGTTGAAGGAACTTCTCACACAGGCCTGGGGTGCAGACTGGAGTCCAAAGCAGGACTTTGTCTCCAGGGTGAAAACGTAGGTCACGGCGTTTGTTGTCGCAGTGATGCTTGCGCTCAGCTTAGGTAGCTTCTGTGTTTTGTCGGGCAATTTGACGGCAATGTGCAACTCGGGCAGCAAAATCTTCTGGAAGCGACGCGTTAGGCAAAGAAGGTGCTAAAAAGAATTCTCTGTCGAATATGGTGGAAGGAGATCGTCAATACACAAGGAAGAAATGGCTGTAGCCGGTTGTCCGTTGAATAGCAATATTATATGCGAATGTCACAAAAGGAAGAATTTTATCCCAGTCAGTGTGGTCAGGACCGATGTACATAAAAATCATGTCGGACAGCGTACAGTGGAAGCGCTCAGTAAGGCCATTGGTTTGCGGATGATACGTAGAAGTAGATTTGTGGACGGTATTAGTGGCCCGAAGAACTTCCTCGAGAACTTGTGAAACGAACGCCTTGCCACGGTCACTGAGTAGAACGCGAGGAGCCCCGTGGCGCCAGACGACGGAGCGCAAGAAAAAGTAGGCGACCTCAGAAGTGGTACCGGATCGCAGAGGGGCAGTCTCGGCATATATTGTTAAATGGTCGACCGAAGTGACAATCCAACGGTGACCAGAGGGTGTCAACGGCAAGGGACCATATAAATCAATACCAACAAATTCAAAAGGTGAGTCCAGGCAAGGGAGAGGCTGTAGTAAACCAACAGGAGGGGATGTCGAGCATTTGCGGTGCTGACATGACGCACGAGAGGCAATGTATTTGGCCACCGCTGTGGATAGGCCAGGCCAGAAGCAGTGGGTCTTTACGCGGTCGTAAGTCTTGTGGAAGCCTAAGTGGCCAGCCGATACGTCGTCGTGAAGTGCCTCTAATACCCGCAGGCGAAGGTAGCGAGGTAGAACTGGTACCCACCGGTGACCTGTTGGGTGGTAAACGTAGCGGTGTAGCACGCCACCTTGAAGGCGGAATTGTCGAAGTTGGCGTCGCAAACGGCTGTTGGGTTGTTCGGCGAACCCACTAAGGCGATCCATGAAAGCTCGACAGTAGGAGTCGGCCCGCTGAAGCGAGACGAAATCAGAGCGTGATGAAAGCGTAACTTGGTACAGGGGCTTTATTGAGAGTTGGTGTGAGGCAGGCGTAGCATCGGAAGGACGTGGTGAGGAATACGACGGCGCGCTATCGGTAGAGTGAGAGTGGACAGCGAGACAATGCGTCAGCATCATGATGACTTTTTCCAGACTTGTACGTTATAGTAAAGTCATATTCCTGCAAGCGGAGTATCCAGCGTCCTGAGCGTCCTGAGATGTTTTTCATTGATGACAGCCAACACAGAGCATGATGGTCGGTGACGATGGTAAAGTGGCGGCCGTAAAGGTATGGGCAAAATTTCTGAATCGACCAAACGATAGCCAAGCACTCTTGCTCTGTAATGGTATAGTTCCGCTCAGCTGGAGAAAGTGTTCGGCTGGCATATGCTATGACTAGCCCTTTAGAGGCTGCATTACGTTGCAGAAGTACTGCGCCAATATGTTGTGCGCTTGCGTCAGTATGGATTAGAGTATGGTGGGGGCTCGATTATCGAAGTGGCGAAGCACTGCTCCGGAAGTGAGATGCCGCTTAGGAGCTTGAAAAGCCGACTCGCAGTCGCTAGACCATGTGAAAGAGGCACCGGTTACCAGTAGCTTGTGTAGAGGAGCTGGTATTGCAGCGAAGTTGCGTATAAATCGACGAAAATATGACGCCAAGCCGAGGAAACTACGTAGATCTTTCTGTTGCTGGGGGCGAAGAAACTGCAGAACAGCACTAATCTTTTCGGGGTCTGGCTGGATGCCTTCTTTTGAGACGACGTGACCTAATACCTTTACAGCCTTGCTTGAAAATTTGTATTTTTTTGTATTGATCTGGAGACCAGCAAGGCACTTGAGAACTCCGTCTAATCGATGAGGATGTTGGTTGAAGTCAGACGAAAAGATGACAATATCGTCCAGATAAGAGAGGCAGGTCTTCCATTTTAGACCACGAAGTACGCTGTCTATCATGCGCTCAAATGTGGCAGGAGCGTTACAAAGGCAAAAAGGCATCACGTTAAATTCATGAAGTCCGTCTGGTGTAGCGAATGCGGTCTTTTCTTTGTCAGTCTCGCTCATCGGAATTTGCCAATATACTGATCGAAGATCAAGGCTGGAGAAATACTCCGCCCCTTGTAGTGTGTCCAAAGCGTCGTCAGTTCGAGGTATTGGATATACATCCTTGCGTGTGATCTTATTGAGCGCGCGATAATCGACGCAAAAGCGAACGGAGTTATCTTTTTTCTTTACCAGGACCACGGGAGAAGCCCATGGGCTAGATGAAGGTCGTGTTATCTTCCGCGCAAGCATGTCAGCAACCTGTTGTTCAATGACCTTTCGTTCGGACGGCGGTACACGATAGGGGCGTCGTCGTATTATATCGGAACCATCGGTTTCGATGCGGTGTGTAGCCGCAGGAGTTTGGCTCAACACAGGGGAAGAGCTATCGAAACGGCTTTGTGCTTTGCCAAGACCACCATTAAGGCTTCGGACTGCGCGGCTGTCGATCAGGTCAGAACCAAGAATGGCTGGAGGAGGGAAAGAATCATCCAAACCTGAGGTTGGTACTGGATATGAAGAAGGGCAAAGCGTGACTATAGAGATCGGTTTAGTGTCGGCGAGGGTTGCCACAGTCATCCCTTTGGTCAGCATCACAGGATCTGGGGTCGTGTTGCAAGCAGACAGGAGGGCGCGGCCACGTGAAAACCGGGAGAGACAGGTGGCAATGAGAATTCCGCGAGAAGTACAGCGGGAAGAAGGGGCGACTAGGGCGTCTCCGTCGGCGATCGGACTGGATGTTACGGCTACAACGTCTTCGTGACCAGGATGCAGGACGTAGTCTGCAGCGACGGCCAAATTCACGCATGAAAGTGAAGAGTCCGTAACAGGTGCAAGCGCTGTATGCGTGATATGGACAACTTCCTTTCAACATGAAATAACGGCTGAAGCAGAATGTAGGAAGTCCCAACCCAGTATAAGTTCATGGATACACGTTAGAAGGATGATAAACTCAATGTGGTGGCGTATGCCGTCGATGAGAACACGAGCAGTACACTGTTCGTTGGGGCGAATGAATGCATTATTAGCGCCATGCAAAATAGGTCCAAGATAAGGAGTTTTTACTTTGCGGAGCCGGGAACACAGATCACTACGAAGAACAGAAACGGCGGCACCGGTATCGATGAGAGCTGACGCAGGAACACCTTCGACAGTTACAGAAAGCATGTTAGCCGGGCGAACAGGAGGAAAATTTGAAGACCGAGAAGAAGCAGCTTCCCCTCCAAAAACTGCAACAGTTCGTTTTCCGATTGTTGGTCGACAAGATGGGAAGTGGGGCGAAGCGGTGATGTAGAGCGCCGGTAAGGCGATAGAGAACGACGTCTGGCCAAACGGGAACTATGAGGCATATTGGGAGCAGCTGGAGGAGACGGAGAACGGTGTTGAGGGAACGAGTATGATGCGGGATAGTAGGCGTCTGGTCGGCGAGTGCGGTCTCTCTCGTGCTCTGCATAGCCTCGTCTTTCATCCTGCTGGCGATGGCGGCAGAAGCGAGATATATGGCCGCGTATACCACAGTAAAAACTAACAGGACGAGGTGGACGCCACTGAGGGTAGGATGGCACAGCAAGTTCTCTGGTTCCCATCGAAGCCAAATGCTCATAGGCACGGACGTCAGTAGGCACGGAGGTCACGGTAGGGGTGGGTAGCGAAGCAACATCCGCGTAGGTCGGTGTGGGGCGCGCTACCGGAGCAAGATGCGTCGTGGGTGTAGTCGTTGCTGCCAACTCTTGCTTTCCGACCTCGCGCAAACCGAAGGTGGGGGTTGGGGCGCAGGCAGGAGGTGGACGCCTTAGGTCTTGTAGTTGAAGCTCTTCGCGGATGATGGTGCGGATAAGAGCACGTAGATCTGGAGAATGGGGAACCTGAGGATCGCTGCTGTCATGTGGAAGACGAACAGACTGCAGCTCGTCTAGGCGTTAACACGTGGAAGTGATGTTTTGGACCCGTGTAGGCGTTGACACGGGGAAGTGATGTCTTGGACAGAAGCCGGATTTTGCACGATTAAGGCGTTGAACGCGACAGACCCTATGCCTTTTAAGATGTGGCGAACGCGTTCGGCATCCGTCATGCTAGGATTCACACAGCGGCACTGAGCCAAGTCATCCTCTATGTATGAGGTGTAAGACTCCTGTGGAAGTTGGAGGCGCGTTCCCAGCTTCTGTTTGGCGACTTCTGCACGGCCAGACGAGGAAGCGAAGACTTGCCGCAGCTTGGACGTAAACGTGGACCAATCCGCGATGTCAGATTCGTGGTTGAAATACCACGTCTTGGCAACACCGGTCAAGTAGAATGCGACGTGCCTCAATTTCTGGATGTCGTTCCACTTGTTGCAAGAGCTCACGCGGTCGTGGTGGTCGATCGAATCGTCGACGTCATCACCGCGTAGTCCCGCAAAGACAGGGGGATCGCACTGCGGGCTCGTCACTGTGCAAGAGGGCGCCGCAGGCGGGGTTGTCTGTGTGGTAGGGTTAGAGGCGCCGGAAGGGCCGGGGTTAGAAGTGTCTACCGTTGTAGGGGTAGCTGGGCGCAGGCGGCGACCGGAACAGAGCTCCAGGGAGGACGGGAACGCGAGAGGACGTCGGGGTCTTGACGTACCTCCACCACATTACAATACCGAGACCGATCAAGTTCAACACCGGAGATCAACACCGGAGCAGTGGGAGGCTGCGCTGTCCTGCTCGAAGCCTGAACAGCTCAAGCTGATCGACAGAGCTAGCAAGATGGCAAAGGCCACAGGGGCTCTGGACTGAGGGCTCCACCTTCGCCGGTATACCTCTTTTGTGAAAATAAAATTTTTCATTCATTCATTCCAAGAAAGGCAACGCCCCAGTTCATGCGCGAAGAAGTAGAACAGGGAAGATGATGACGGCTATGTACAAATGAAAACGACGAAGTACGTTAATAGTGCTTACAATATATATATATATATATATATATATATATATTGACCTGCACCACAAAAAGGTATATATATATATATATATATATATATATATATATATATATATATATATATATATATATATATATGTATATATATATATATATATATTTTGACCTGCACCACAGAAAGGTAATGTGACTGTGACAAAAGAATGTGTACACCTTAGTGTTTTGTTGCTTTTCATGGTGTCTCAGTTTACTTACCACAGGTTCGAATTTACAGATTGCTTCACATCTTTATCGCTAAAATTCACAGATAACTACTTGCATTGTGACTGCGACGTCACAACACGGGCATTTGTGTGGTATCCGTCCTGTCCATCGATGTGGCCTTGCACAATAAATGTAAAATGTCACACCTACAAAGCTGAGCATCCACCCTTACATTTGAAATGCTTTTTTGAAGGTGTGCAGTTATGCTTATAAGCAGATTGTGACAGCAAATCTACACCACCTTAATTTAAGTGCGATGTAAAAGGATGTTTGTGCATAGCCAAGCTGTTCTAGTGTGCCTGCAGGAATACAGCATTGAACAGTGGCACCGTATAGTCCAGGCGTAACAGTGAACAATTAGTAAACAAAGCGGCTGATAATACTGAGCTGACCCACATGTCGGAGCATCATATTATCTAACCCACATGCAAAGTTGCTTTCAGTGTACTGAATAACCAGAGCTTTGATTTACCAAATTATATTACTACACACACATAGCGCTGAAACAGTCTGCACAATGTGAGCAATGCACCAAGGAATAAAAGATTATTTGTGATGTGCGGATTTCAAAGTAGATGTGAATGCACACCCAATTCACCAGCGTGCGTGTTTTCTCCTGAAACAATTTCACGTTTGGCACAGAGGCTGAGCCACAGCGGCCTCTTGACAGCAAATTTCTGTGCTCTCACAGTGCTAACAGGGGTACCATTCATTGGCTAATGAATGTCTCCTCACTTTTCGTGCGGCCCTGTCTTCCGCCATATGAGTCTTCATTTCATTGTCATGTACATCTTAAAGCAGCTACTAATTAAGAAAGACAAACACAAGACCACTAACTACATCAACCCTTTCACACCATGAGAGGTCACTGAACTCACTGCTAAGCTAAGTCACTTGATAATATCGATTTGCTTTCAAATAAAATACAGGTATGGTCAGCTGTTTATGTTATGCTATGCAGTTGTCGTTTTCCTAAATTATGGTTGTGCATCAGCTAGCTAGGTTGTTACTGCATAAATACATAAACAACATGCAGCGCATGCCCAATTAACTCAAATAACCTGAGTAGAGCTTACAATAATTCATGTATCATGTGCATCCTGTGTGAGGTTATTTTTTATATGTAGAGCAATCAAAATAGAGCACGCACGTATGATGCTAACAGTATCAAACAGTCTCATATCGATCATCCTTGTATGCTGCCATGGGTGAGATAGGGAGCGTGCCCGTCATGGTGCTGCTTAATTTTGTGCACTTTGGTAATGTTTTGCAAATTGTTGAAATGTTAAATTAGGTATGTCTAAGTAGTAAGGTGGCAACAGATTGGCCACCCAGTCTGGTAAGAAAGAATGCAATTGTTTGATTTCACTTAAAATAAGTTATCTTATCAGCAATATAAATTATTTGCTTTCAAATACATACTCCCCTTAGAAACATCTCATGAGTATATATCTGCATAACGTCACCGCTATACATACATATTGCTTTGATGCCAGTCATAATGAATTGTACACTCACTGCTTAACCTTCAATTCTTTGCTGCATGAAGTTAACCACTTATGCACAACCTTTCTGCACACAGTGAGAGCTTCATTCATCGCTGAGCACATAATTTAAGGTTATATTCTGTTTGGAAAGTTTACAAGCCGCAAGCATTAAATTTCTAATATGCATGTTTCATGCCTCATCTTTGGTCGCTTTATATATGTAAAAAATGGACTCGGCATTTCATGTATCCAAGTGCTTTAAGCACTCTTAAAATTGGCCGAGTGAACAAAAAAAAGCATGAGCAAGCAAATGCATGCATATCAGCAAGCTGTATTCGGGGCCTCACACGCGTGCTCAGTGGTTAAGTGTTGTGCTTTGGCGACCTACGCACCTGTATTCCGCGACAGATGTCCTTGCGTTCCGTAGTCTTGCAAGCTGTCACTAGCACTACAGGAACAGCGCCATCGCGTCGAACACGGCGATGTCGGGCGAATCGCTTCCGGCGACACTATAACTTTCGCGTGACGTAGAACTCAGCACCTTGGATAATTCGATAGGTTTTGCTCAACTAGCCAAAACAGCGTGTACTGAAAGTAATCATCCGAGCATATGTCGCATGTTTCGACATGATGAGATTGCACAACATCTGTAAAAGGTGGCGCAGATAAGATGACTGTGCAGTGTTTCGAAGAAGGATGACGGTGGCAATGCAACACATGCAGCTACAGAACAGAATGTGGGAGCCTAGAGTCGTATTGTCACCGTGACGCAGAAACTTGAATCACATCTGCAAAAATATGCCAGCGTCGTCTGCTGCAGCGCCCCCTCTACGTAAAGGAGGTGATGTCTGCTGTCAAAGGTAGTTGCCAACCTTGAACGCCTTTGCTCAGCCGAACGGTTGCCAGCTGTCAACAGGCCGCGTCACCCAATAGGAGTGTGCGTGCGATCCGCTGGTGCGGATTGAGCGTGCACCGAGTTTTGCGACACCATCCGGCTTTTGGGTGTCCGCGCGCCGGCGGACGAGGGCGGAGCGTGAAGGCCAGAGTACGCGAGTGCTTCAGGTCTTGAGGCCAGCTTCAAATGAGTGAGGAGCCGTGAGGAGATTAAAACTGTCTCCGACGCGATCCTCTTGCTCTCGAAGCCGCCGTCCTCCGGGCCTGGTGTTGCTCCGGCGCTGGCCTCACTCCGAAAGGAACCTCGGATTCTGCTGCAGCGACGCTGGGATGGCTTGAGAGCCACAATCCGAGCAGCGCAGTGGGAAATGGAAGCATGGTTCAGCATAAATGTCCTACGTAGGCATCTTTCATGGAAGAGCCCAACTCTCTCTTCCCTAGTAAGTCGAAGTGATGGAAGCTTAGTCGATTCACCAGATGGAGGTCTTGCACTGGCGAGGCAGTTTTACATGACCTTGTATGCAACCTGTTGCCTCTCCAGCTGTCTTTCTATTTGTTTCACCAGCTGATCCGCCGGAAGTCTGTGACTCAGCCTTAGTCGAGGACGAGCTTTTTTCGGCTTTGAAGTCTATGAAGCATAGTCGCAGTCCAGGATCCGATGGACTGACAGTCGAATTTTATGTGAAGTTTTGGGCACTGCTAGGGAAGCCGTTCACATCACTGGGGTACTCAGTGAAGGGACTTCGTCAGTGTCTAAACGAGAGGGGCTTATCACTCTCCCCTGTACGGATGAGTCGAGAAGCTCTTATCTAAGAGCATGGCGTCCAATCACACTTCTGAACTGCGATTAGAAGCTCATAGCAAAGTATCTGTGTATGCGACTCACCCCAGTACTCAACACTGTTCTGGGTCCATTGAATTAAATTATGGGGCTTTACGTGCCAAAACCACTTTCTGATTATGAGGCACGCCGTAGTGGGGGACTCCGGAAATTTCTACCACCTGGGGTTCTTTAACGTGCACCTAAATTTAAGTACACGGGTGTTTTCGCATTTCGCCCCCATCGAAATGCGGCCGCGATGGCCGGGATTCGATCCCGCGGCCTCATGATCAGCAGCCCAACACCCTAGCCACTGAGCAACCACGGCGGGTTTTGGGTCCATACCAGGCATGTTGTGTCCAAGGACGCTCCACTCAGATTCACGGTCTAGCAGTGAGAGTGTTCTCTTGTGGGCAAATGCCAGGAAACTTCCCGGTATTCTGTGCTCCTTGGACCAGGAGAAGATATTCGATATCATTAGCCATAGGTTCCTGTTCCGTGTTTTGGAAGAGGCTAGCTTTAGTCTGGGTTTTCGGCAGATGGCCCAAGCTTTGTATTCTCGACCAACTTTTACTGTTCTCATACAGGATCGCGTCTCGGAGGCGTTCATTGTGGGGCGTGGTGTACGGCAGGGGGACCCTCTCTCGCTTGCCCTCTATTTATTTATTGATTTATTTATTTATTTATTTATTTATTTATTTCGTGTAGCCTCAGGGCCATTGGCATTGGAGAGGGGAGTGGTTACAGGCATACAAAACAAGAAAAAATAGGAAATGTGATACAAGGAAGAGAAGTATTGCAATAAAAGTTAACAAGTGTGTCTACTTATACAATGTTAGCTAAGGCGTTCTTGAAAAGCTGGTAATCTTTGATGGTGGCTGTCAGTGCGGGAAGGTGATTCCACTCTACTGCTGTAAGAGGTATAAATGACTGGAAGAAAGCGTTAGTTCTACAAAATGGGACACCGACCTTGTAGGCATGATCTAATCGAGATGATAGGTGACGTGGGGGAGGGATTAATTCGCTACGCAGGTGTGGATGATGAAACATCTTATGGAACAGACAGATACGAAACGCTTTGCGACGTGAGGCTAGGGATGGTAAATTAAGGCTTGATTTCATTGAAGATATGCTAGCGGTCCTGTTATAGTTGGAAAGAATGAAGCGAACCGAGTTATTTTGGACCATTTCTAGTGAATGTATTAGGTTTTCATGATGAGGGTCCCAGATGGATGCGGCGTACTCTAGTTTCGGACGTATTAACGTTTTGTACAACAGCAGTTTGAGGGATGAGGGCGCTTTAGAAAAGTTGCGGCGGATGTAACCAAGCATACGATTAGCATTGTTAATTATGTATGTGATACGTGCAGACCAAGTGAGAATGGAAGTGATGTGTACACCAAGGTACTTGTATGAGCCTACCGATTCTCAGAGGACATGATCTAAGGAATACGTGGGGATACTGTTGCAAGTTCTTGATACACGAAGAGATTTACATTTTGTGATGTTAAGTTCCATTAGCCATGTTTTACACCACAATGAAATAGCGTTCAGGTCAGTCTGAAGAGCGGTTACATCGTCACTGCTTGTTATTTCTCTGAAGATTACGCAGTCATCCGCAAATAAATGGATATGAGAGGAAACAGTAGAAGGCAAGTCGTTGATGTAGATTAGAAAAAGAAGAGGCCCGAGGACGGAGCCTTGTGGGACGCCGGAATGGACAGGGTTTGAGTGAGAGTTAAGATTATTATCTGACACGTATTGTGAACGGATTTTAAGGAAACACTCAATCCAAGCAAGAAGTTTGGGGTCAATGTTCATGAGCTGTAGTTTGTGAAGTAGCAGTTTGTGAGACACTTTATCGAAAGCTTTGGAGTAGTCTAGGAAAATGCAATCCGCCATTGAACGAGTATCACGAATTAGGTGTAGCTTATGTATGAAGGAAGCCAGCTGCGTTTCACAAGAATATGTTTTCCGAAAGCCATGCTGTGAACTTGAAAAAAATGAATTTGACTCAAGAAAGTTAGCAAGCTGTGAATATAGAATATGTTCTAATATTTTGCATGGGATACTGGTTAGTGAAATAGGCCGATAATTGAGAGGAGAATGCTTGTCACCTGATTTATAAAGTGGAATCACCTTACCGACTTTCCAATCAATGGGCAGGTATCCTGTGTCAAGCGACTGTTGAAAAAGTTTTGCTAGTAAAATCGATGAATAAACAACAGTGCTGTGCAAAAATTTCACGGAAATTAGGTCATGGCCAGGAGCAGAGGAGAGACGCAACGATTTAATCACGGTTTCGATGCCACAGGGTTCAATTGTAATTGGAAACATAGCCTGGTAATCATAACAACGTGCAGTGGGTGGGGAAACATTACAGGTTACAGAAAAGTTTTGGATAAATGTTTGATTGAGGACGGATGCGATATGGTCACCGGGTATGGCATTCCCAGAGTTGTCTACAAGAGTTATGGTGTCATCATCTTTTTGATTAATAACGCGCCAGAATTTCTTGGTATCATTTGTTAACATGGACGGCAGCGTGTGACATAAAAAATTGTTTCTGGCGTCTCTTAGCGCTGACATATATTCGCTTGAAGCCAATCGGTAGGCACTCCAACGAGCTTCACTCGAGGAAAACTTTGCTGACATGTACAATCGACTCTTTTTATTTGATAACCGTCTTATATGAACATTATACCAGGGAGCGTCTGACTTGCTAGTTACGATGCGAATGGGAATGTACTTGTTGGTTAGGTAAGTAACTTTTTCTGCGAAGATTGCCCAGTTAGTTTCTACTGTACGGCTGTCGAAATCCTGGAGGAAAACATCAAGGAATGAACATAATTCTCTATTAATGGCGTCAAAGTCTGCTTTGTTGTAATTACGGATGGTTACAGTCCTTTTGGTATGTTTAGGTTGTGCGAGGTTTAAGTGAAAAAAGAGTAAAGAGTGGTCGCTCATTCCTGGAACGTGAGTGATGTTGGAAACTAGGTCGGGGTGTGAAGCGAGAACAAGGTCAAGGGTATTAGCAGCAGAGTCTGTGGTTCTAGTGCTCGCTTGAACCGCTTGTGCTCGCTTTTGAACAGCTTCTGCAGTGGTTGTCCTGTAACAGTAGAATTGGCAGGTTTCTACTCCCACCAAGTTCCCCTCAGGTAGCACTCCTTGCATACGCGGATGATTTGTCTATTGTCGTCCCGTAAGAGGCATCTGTTTGTACCATCTTGGATATCATGGACAGTTACTGCGAAGCAAGTGGTGCAAGTTTGAACAGGTCGAAAAGTGCAGCCATGTACTTGAATTCCGCTCCGTCCAGTCCGCAGCCCGTTCATGGTATCCCCGTGAAAACGCGCTTGCGCATTTAGGCTTCGAATTCGAACCAGACAGTCTGTCTCCTGAAAACTGGCAGCAGGCTCAGGAGAAGCTTGAAACCAGGATTCAGGAATTCAGCGAGTTGTCATGACCATTGACGGCTCGTGCGAAAATTCTTCGCTCACTTCTATTTTCTTTCCTTACGTATGTGTCTCCTACTCACCCACGCCAGGGCCCGTCTCGACGTCCAGACCGGCCGTGCCAGCACCCTCTAGAGAACTCAAGGCCTTTACGGCTATACCCTCTCTCGTTGAGCTATGTCACGCAAAATAGGCCAACATAGAAATTCCGTGCAGCGTGCTACGAAGCTACGAGCGGCGCACCTGTGTTGAAAATGAGACGCGGGAAACCGAGTGGGCGACGACGGCGATAACAATTCGATTAGTTCAATCAACCCTGCCGCTGTTTGGATAGCTTCGTGGTTAGAAAAGTCCTGGCATGCTGCGACATGCTTCCGAGCGCACTTTTTTTCTGGACGTGAACCGTGCATGTAGTCTTTGGGCTTGTGCTGCGATTGCGGTTGTGTGTCCGGCAAGCCTTCATTGCCGCGGAATGTGGATTACGCTCATGCCAGGATATGCCTAATAAGTGCTGCGTGCCCAATTGCTGGAGAAATTACAAATGGGGGCCCAAAAATCATGCATCATGTTTCTGCAAGATCAATGACAGAATATTGGGTGCCAATGCTAAGGCAAAGAAGAGAAAAGCTGGAATTCTGTGGAATAAGGAAGCTGTTTCTTTGTAAATAGTTGCACTAATGTTTTGTAACTCCATTGCTAAACTCATTTGAGATGTCGTAAATATGTGGTACTGTATGTGGCACTGTATGCAATAATGCTTCGAAAGCAAAATTATTCGTTTAGAGCCTAATAAACGCATGTGTCCCGAATGCGAAGAAGGGCACACCAGTGAAGTTGTGATGAGATATGTGTTATAGGAACTTTTGTGGTCGCATGAACAGCAAACTCTTTGACCCCGACGATAAATCAAGCCAAAGAAGCTGCTCTGAAGAAGAGGGCATGCACGGTGACTTTTCAATATAAGCCATGCTCCCTCTCATCATTTACCCGAAATTATTTCTCAATCGCAAGGCTGAACCATTTCATTTTTGATGTACGGCCTTTTTAATAATGCAGCGCGTAAAAAGTTTTGCATAAATGAAACAATCTAGGGTCACTCTCTGTTCTCTGCAGGCCATCAGCTCAACTATGCCTAAAAAACAATAACTGCGATCTGGTTAACCTTGCCTATAAAGGTGCGATCCCTTCGTTCAACCCGTATTCCCAAGCACGCCGCCGGCCTCTTCTCCGTGACGTCACTCGTCGAGCGCTCAGGCTTGTCTAGGTGGTGTTGGCCGTGCCCGGGCCAAGCTTATCTTGGATAGGGTCGTCTTTCGTTTTCTCTGGAAAGGGACAACTGGTTGTGTAGCTCGGCAGGTGCTTAAGTTGCCCAAAGATAAGGGAGGACTCGGAATTCCCGACCTGGGAATCGTGGTTACTGCACTACACATCAGGTGAACCCAGGTCGCTCTTAACTCGGATACGCTCCTGACTCGAAGTACTTCCTTTTTTATTAGCACCCGACTCCGCTTGTCCTTGCGGAGCACATTTTCCCACTGTGTGCCTCACTCGGTTTCCCCGTCCACCGTCTATGCGGCGGCTGCCCATTCTCTGGTATGCATCCGCAAGGTTCACCCCGGCATCAACGTACTTTCAACTCCAATCCAAGAACTAGTCGGTATCCTCACCCCAGATCTCCCACCGCATTGCCAAAGGTACGATCTGTCCGCCCACAGGCCAAACTGGAAGCTCATTACGGCCAGTTTCCTCGACGCTTGGCGAGCTACGTTAATGTAACGCCTAGCGCGAGGGTGCCTACCGTTGAGTTACAGGCCCTTCACAGCCATCCCGGCTCATCAAGTGTGCCCTTTTTGTAGCGGTCGTGAGGATTCGGTTCATATCTTTACGCAGTGTTTACTTCCTGCAGCTCTTCTTCAAAGGATTGCTAGTCTTTTTAAGCTCCCAGGTGTTCCATATCACAATGTTTGATTTTTGCACCCTTTGCCTAATCAGGCGATCAATCAGTTCGTGATTGTTCTTGTGTAGTGCTCATATCAAGTTTGGTTGGCACGCTGTGAGGCCCGGGGGACGGGCGCCGGGCCTTCACGAAGTGCTTGCGAAAGCAAGGAAGGAGGTCTGGTTCCATCTCACCCGGGAATGGCATTACTTTGGCGACAAGAAGTTGCTCGAAGTGTGAGCTCGTCATGCCGTGATTTTTTATAAGTCAGGTGGAAAGCTATACATTAAGTTATGATGCATGCTCCTAAGCTCGCTCGACCTTTATCCGGTTATCCGGTTATCCGCAGTTCTCTGAAGTGCGCCACCGGCCCGGTTGGATCGAAACACGTGCAGCGGGCTGAAATAGCTGCAGGCCGATCCTAACAGCTCCTCCATGGCCCCGAAAATCTCGCCTGGCCAGTGCTGGCAACCGCTAGGCAGGAAGAGAATGGCTGGCGAGCAAGACGATGGCTTTGCTCTCTGCAACCCCCGCGCACTTAGAATGCCTTCAACCATCTCACAACAACTGGCACAGAAGAGTCGATCCCGGCAACACAATATCACTTAGCGTGCAAACGCCCGGAATCAGCTGTTAACCCACCAGGCTTCCTATCAAAATTTCAATGCAAGTCCCTCAACAGGAAAACCCAAATTATGCCCCAAAATTTTGTGCCACCAAAGCGAGCGTTCACGTTCCCCCTGAGTTTAGCCAGATCTGACTGTCGCGCTGCACAAGAGTAAATGTTTAGGCAGAATCAAACTGAAGGCTCTTAACCACCAATACCTGAACATAACTTAAGCAGCCTACGTTCACGAGCAGCTTGTTCTTATCCTATCGCAGTGACGTACTTATCTCATGTACGGTACGGTTTCCACTGAACCGTCTGGCCAGCTCCACAGCAACGTAATCACAATCGCGCTAGCTTTGTGGTCTCTATCTGAACGCGTACTTGCGTCGTACGTAATCATTTCATCACGTTTACTCACGTGTCTTTCTCTAGTCCAATCAGGACACGTAACTTAAACGAACAACTACCTTGCATGACTCACGCACACCGCAGAACCCTTAAAAAATGTGTCTGCTAATAACTCGTTCCACGCACGCTCACTAAAGTCAGAATACGGCTGCCCTCAACATACACGAGCAACCCAGTCATAAACATTCTGCTTCCCTCCGTCCACACAGGACACGCGCTAATGGAACTAAGAACGCTTCTCAGTGCAAATCACGCACTCACTGAAAACCTACGCGGTTAACCTTAGAAAATAAAAAACACATAAAAAATGAAGGTTAACTAATACACACGCGCGTTACGATAGGCCTCTCAACGATAACCTTGACCTTCAGGTTACTCACGCACGCACACACAAAAAAGCCTATCTACTCTTTCATTAGCACTCGCGAAACTAAATCTCAACTCTACAAGGATCTTTCAAATATGAGAGCTTCTCGAACAAAACACAAAGCTCATACCTTACATATTGAAATAAATTCTAGTCTCAAATGGCGAAGTTTTCAAATGCTAAAAAAAACACATGTGATGAAGAAGAAGAGCACAAGGACGAGGCCAGTCAGATCGTCTGTTCCGTGCTTGCAGTGGAACCAGTGGGCCAGCCGGATCGCCAGTGCTTAGCGCGAGCGTGAGCCGTTCGGCCAACCAGCTGTTCCTGCTCTGCGTGACCTTCCTTCTCGATTACGAACAGACGCTACCAACTGAATTGTTCAAACACTCCATTACAATTGGTGGAGGTGCAGGGTATTCAAGAACATCTACACCCTGGAACTCCGGTCTCGGACTCTACCTCCCGTCATGCCTGCCTCACCCCAGCCGACGTCGCCGCCACCCTCCGTGGCCTGCTCTGGCGCTGTCCCGTAACGCCATCCAGCGGTTTTCAGCGGTGCGTATGAGCAGGACGTCAATGACTGGTTGTCTACATACGAACAGGTGAGCTTGCACAATCGATGGGACGAAACCGCCAAGTTAAATGCCGTCATCTTCTACCTTGCGCGAGTGGCTCACCTGTGGTTTAAAAATCAAGAAGCCGACTTTCAGTCCTGGTCCGTGTTCAAGGCCAGTTTCGCTGAAGTTTTCGGTCGCCCCGCCGTCCACAAGTTGCGCGCCGAGCAGCGGTTACGAGAGCGAGCGCAACAACCCGATGAAACATTCACCTGTTACAAAGAAGAGGTTCTCGACCTGTGCAAACGTGTGGATGCTTCTATGTCCGAAAATGAGAAATTGAAGCACATTTTGAAGGGCATCGCCGATGACATTTGTCAAATGTTGATCGCCAAGAGTCCGTGCACCGTAGCAGAGCTCATAAACTTGTGCTCTTCTTCATTACAAATCTGTGCGCTTCCCACTTCTGCTCCGCCATCACCTGACTTATTCACACCTTTCATTGCCTATGAAAGGTGTGAATTCATTGTCACCCATTTCACTGTCACCCATGAAGCCATCCTTAGCACGTTAGAAGCCGTCGGACTTGGTGGTAAGATGTATATGTGGGTGTGCAACTACTTACAGAGGAGATCATTCTACATGCACACAGAAAATGGCCCGACGTCCGAGCATTACGGTAGCCGAGGAGTCCCTGAAGGAGGAGTGCTTAGCACGACTCTTTTCAATCTCACCCTCAGTGGATTAGTTTACAACCTGCCAAGCACCGTACGACTTTCCATCTATGCGGACGACATCTGCATTTTGGGCATCAGGTGTGACACGACTTCAGCTTCGTGCTCGGCTTCAGAAGGCAGCCACAAAGACATCTTGCTACCTTCGTCAACAAGGACTTGCACTTTCATGCGGAAAGTGCGCAATGGTGGTATTCACGAGGAAGCCAATGTCTGGTTACGGCGTATCTATTAACGGACAACTTATACCATACAGCAGAAGTCACAGGTTCTTGGGAGTCGTAATTGACAGAGACCTGTCTTGGACTCCGCACGTCAATTACGTGAAAAAGCGGCTGACTGCTATCTGTCACCTGTTCAGGTTCCTTGCAGGAAAAAGTTGGGGAGCATCTATACACGCTATGTTACAGCTGTACATGGCGTTGTTCGTTGGATTCCTGCGATACAGCCTGCCTGCAATATCCAACACCTGTACGACTAACCTGCGTACGATTCAGAGTATTCAAGCCCAAGGCCTTAAGATATGTCTTGGCTTACCACGCAGTGCATCAACGGCTGAAACCATTGCCCTAGCGCAGGATTACCCGATCACGACGCACATTGCCGTTGAGACAATGCGTATGCATCTCAGGCATTATGCTAGGACCCCTTTCCACCACTTGGCGAGCCTCACTGCTGCAAGGCCCTGCTCTACATTTAGCGGTATTGTCAGTGCACATCGTGCGTCGTTTACCTCAGGGTACACACCTGCGGCCAAGCCAGCGCTTCCTCCGTGGTGTTTGAGCCGTCCAGAAGTTGAGATAATGATTCCAGGACTACAGAAGAAGACAGATCTACCGGGCCCTGCTCTAAAACAGCTGAGCTTACTTCTTCTGCATGAAAAGTAGAGCAACCACGTGCACATCTATACCGACGGATCGACTACGTCGTGCAGTTTTCGTGGTGCCGTGGTTATACCAACGCGAGGAATGACACTGCGGTTCAAGACATCGCATGTCACGACCTCAACGGCGGCAGAACTAACGGCCCTGCGTCGAGCACTGGAATTCATTGATTCGGAAAGACCCAGAAAATGGGCTGTGTTCTGTGATTCAAAACCGGCATTACAGTGCACGCAGTCAGTTCTCCGACACGGATGTCATGACCAATTGACATACGAAGTCGTGAAACTCCACCATGACGTCCAACAAAAAGGCCACGAAGTCGTTTTTCAGTGGGTACCTGGCCACTGTGGAATCAGTGGCAATGATTCCGCCGATAACGCTGCTCGCACAGCTTATCAAGAAGAGCACAGCGTTCCGATTCCGCTTTCGAGGACTGACGCTGCAAGGCAGCTTCGACACCTGCACGTAGCCTCACAGTGACCGAGTGGAACTCGCAAAACCTACGCCTAACACGACTGCATCGACTAAACCCCTCCCTGCAGCTCCGACCTCCACCCGGACTTCCTCGACGTGAAGCTACGCTTCTCTGTCGCCTTTGGTTAGGAGTGGCCTTCACAAAGGCATACTCTACATTAATTGGAGTGACTGACAGTGCAGCATGCGAGGTCTGTGGCACCGAAGAAAACATCGACCACCTGCTGTGCCACTGTCCAAGATATGCCCTAGAGAGACAAGAACTTGCCAAAGCTTTCCAAAAACTGGACAATCGGCCGCTTTCTGTGCAGGTGCTGCTGGAACACCGCCCCCATCGCCCGTCGGCCCATAAAGCGGTGAAGGCACTTTTGTGCTTCTTAAGGACGACGGGTTTGTGCGACCACCTGTGACTATTAAGGCAACTTCTGTAAAACCACACGCGTCAGCGAACTTGCCGCAATTTCCTTCTTTCCTTCCCTCCTCTCTCTCCCTGTGATTTTTGCTTTCCCCTTTCCCATTCCCCCAGTGTAGGGTAGCCAACCGGACGTTCTTCTGGTTAACCTCCCTGCCTTCTTCTTTTCTCTTTCCTCCTCCCTCATTGCCTATGACCTTACTTCCGAGCAGCGGTCACAGCTTCTTCACCTGCTTGCCCAGTTCCGTTTTTCTTTTGATGTCGCTCAGCCTACTCTGGGTCGCACGTCAACCGTCAGCCACCACATCGACACTGGCTCCAACACGCCATTGCGGCAGCGCCCGTACCGCGTATCCACCAAGGAACGTCAGGTGATCAGTGAGCACGTGGACGACATGCTTCAGCGCGGCGTCATTCGACCTTCCAATAGCCCGTGGGCATCACCGGTGGTTCTCGTCACAAAAAAAAAGATGGCTCTATTCGGTTCTGCGTCGATTATTGCCGTCTTAATAAGATAACGCGAAAAGACGTCTACCCTCTACAATGCATTGACGACGCTCTGGACAGCTTGCAAGGCGCTCAATTCTTCTCTTCATTGGATTTACGCTCGGGCTACTGGCAGGTCCCGATGTCAGCAGTTGATCGCCCTAAAACTGCTTTCATTACGCCTGATGGTTTATACGAATTTAATGTGATGCCATTTGGCCTATGCAATGCGCCTGCTACGTTTGAACGAATGATGGACAATATCTTGCGCGGTCTCAAATGGAGCACGTGTTTGCACTACCTCGACGACATCGTTGTGTTCGCCCCTGATTTCAGCGCGCATCTTCTTCGCCTTAGGCAAGTGTTGACGTGCTTGACCAACGCAGGCCTGTAACTGAACCTGAAAAAGTGCCAGTTCGCCGTGCGCAAGCTCATGATTCTAGGTCACGTCGTATCACAAGACGGCATTTGCCCCGACCCATTAAAACTTCGCGCTGTGATAGAGTTTCCGAAAGCTCAGGCACTCAAAGAACTCCGCGCCTTCATCGGCCTCTTTTCTTACTTCAGACGCTTTGTTCGCAATTTTGCCTCAATTATATCACCTTTGACACAACTCTTCAGTGGCGCCAACGACCTAGCCTCCTGGTCTCCTGCTTGCGACACCGCGTTCGTGACCTTACGCCATCTCCTGACGTCTCCGCCTATACTGCGACACTACGACCCCACCGCCCCAATTGAATTGCATAGCGATGCCAGTGGTATTGGCCTTGGCGCTGTCCTTGCGCAGCGCAAGCCTGGCTACTCCGAGTACGTCGTTGCTTACGCCAGTCGTGCGCTGACCAAGGCGGAAAGCAATTACAGCGTCACAGAAAAGGAGTGCATGGCCATCGTTTCGGCACTTGGGAAGTTTCGCCCTTATTTATATGGCAGGCCCTTCCATGTCGTTACTGACCATCACGCCCTTTGTTGGTTGTCCTCTTTAAAAGACCCGTCTGGACGCCTTGCCCGCTGTGCTCTGCGCATTCAAGAATACGATATACACGTCATCTACCGCTCAGGTCGCAAGCACACTGACGCCGACGCTCTGTCCCGCTCTCCGCTGCCAGCCGACACGGCCTCCCTCTCCACCGTTGAGGCGGTATCCTCGGTCGACATCGCCACCTGCACATCAGAACAGCGCAAAGATCCTTGGGTGGCCTCTCTTCTGGATCTCCTTTCTGGCTCGCCTGCATCTGCCATCTCCCGCTCCCTGCGTCGCAAGGCTGCCCACTTTGCTGTCCGGGATAACCTCTTGTATCGACGCAACTACCAGCCCGATGGTCGCAAGTGGCTCTTGGTTATCCCTAAGACTTTGCGTTCCGACATGTGCGCGTTTTTCCATACTGACCCACAATGTTCACACGCAGGCATTTTGAAGACGTATGACCGCCTGCGGCAACGTTACTACTGGCGAGGAATGTTTACTTTTGTCGAAAAGTTTGTCCGCTCGTGCCCGCAATGCCAACGCCGCAAATCTCCGCCTCATCCAGCCCACGGTTTATTACAGCCGCTTCCGTGCCCTGCTCGTGCCTACGACCGTGTGGGAATTGACCTGTACGGGCCGCTACCGCTAACACCCGCTGGCAAACGATGGATTATTGTCGCAGTTGATCACCTTACACGCTATGCTGAAACCGCTGCTCTACCTGCAGCGACCGCCAGTGACGTTGCATCCTTTCTGCTCCATCGTTTCATTCTTCGTTATGGCCCACCTCGGGAGCTGCTGAGTGATAGAGGCCGTGTGTTTTTGCCGCAAGTGATTGAAGCACTGCTTGCTCAATGCCGCGCATAGTTCACCGGACCACCACGGCGTACCATCCTCAAACTAACGGGCTTACGGAGCGTTTCAATCGCACCGTAGGTGATATGCTCGCCATGTACGTTTCATCGGAGCATACAAACTCGGACATCATCCTCCCATTTGTCAGGTACGCATATAGTACGGCTACACAAAGTACCACAGGATTTTCTTCATACTTTCTCCCAACTCGTCCAAACTGCCACGCTTTCTTCTCTACGGTCGCGATCCTTCCCATACTATCGATACGGTTTTGCCTTCTACACCAGACGCGTCAGACTGTGCTCCCGTTTCAGCCGTCACCCGATACGCCGAGGAATGCCGTCAATTAGCCCGAAAGTTCACCTCCGCCGATCAACAACGACAAAAAGCCAATCGTGATGGCGACGCTACGAATCCGAACTTCGCTCCCGGCACACTTGTCTTGCTGTCCGTGCCTGCTACCACGCCTGGACTTTCGACAAAACTTCTTTCGCAGTATGATGGACCATACCGCATCGTTGAACGCACCTCTCCGGTCAACTATGTCATAGAGCCGCTTACACCGACATCCGACAAGCGCAGCCATGGACGTGATGTTGTTCACGTTCACCGCCTGAAACAATTCTATGACCCGCTCGTCTCCACGTCGTAAATCGCCAGGATGACTCCGCTTTTGCACCGGGGGCAGTTGTAATGAAGAAGAAGAGCACAAGAACAAGGCGAGCCAGGTCGTCTTTTCCATGCCTGCTGTGCAACCAGTGGGCCAACCGGATCGCCAGTGCTTGGCACGAGTGTGAGCCGTTCAGGCAACCAGCTGTTCCTGCTCTGCGTGACCTTCCTTCTCGATTACGAAGAGACGCTACCAACTGAACTGTTCAAACACTCCATTACACACACCGCGTTCCACTTCTACGGAAGCTCTCATGGCCTTCCGTTCCAAATGTTTACGTCTGACTCATACTTTTGAGTCGTACTCGATATGGTCGCGGTTCAAAAGCTATTGTGCCTACCCAGGAACAACAAAAGGGCTGACTCACTATCAGCTTCTCCAAGACGTTACAGTCTCCCGCCAATTTGCGTCCCGGCTCCCCTCTTTCCTCACAAACTCGAGTGACCGCGTCGCGATTCCCTACCACCTGGTTTCGTCTTGCCACCTTGCGCTCCCTCGCCCTACACGCTGAGCTTCGAAAAGAACGATGGAACGACGAGGAATTTAACTGCCCCGTACCCTTTGTCCGCGTCCGTGCAGAACATGATTCTCGGTCTCTCTTTGACCGGTGGCTCGAACGTGCTTGATGCGAACACGTCGTCAACGACGACCGCACCTTTCTTCTCCTCGCGCCCTGCCCTTTTGGGTCTCTCGCCGTCTTTGCCTGCGCTACATTAGTCACCGTCTTTCGGACTTTATCGCGCTTATTTTTACGGCGCTTTCTCTTTGAAGTCTCTTTCATGCCGTCCTCTGGTGCCTCGTGCTAGCCGGTACACATTTCGTCGGCCCGGATCGGTCTCTTACCCGCACAGTCTGAATGATTTTTAACTAAATCATCGCTCTCGTGGCTACCTAGACTGGCGGAGAGCTGCACCGATCCCTGGATAATGCAGTGGTCTTCCCTTGAGCTACAGAGCTCGCAATCTTGCGAACTACTCTCAACTGCATCGTCCAGCTCGCACTTCACTTCGGCACGCAGATCTGACTCGACATGGGTGCTCGCGCCCGTCGGGTCAGCAGTACTCTGTACTTTGCAAGCAACCTCGTTAACTTTACATGTGACGCACACACGCGGTGACTGTGTCAATTTGTTCGCAGCTGGCCTAGCTGTCTCTACAGTCCTCTGTTGGCACAGCACCTCGTCGCTTTCACTATGGCCTTGAACGGCCTCTGCTGCCGCCAAGGCATCGTTAACTGCTAGCACTTCGAGTTCACTTATGAACGTGCTGCTAATCTCGCAGGTGCTACTTTCCTCGGCTTTCGACTGAAATCTGCTGTCTACTTCATCCCACTTTCGCTGCGTCCAGCCTACAGATTCCTCCAGCCGCTGTTGACTTAGTTCGATTGCCTGCACTAAACCTTGAATCTCATTGTTCAATGCAGCAACGTATTGCCTCGTAACTTCTGTTAGGCCTTCTTCCTCCGAAACCCTTTTCAGTTTCTGCCTAGCTTCTTCCTGTTTTTGCCTAAATTCATCCTGTTCTTGCCTAATTGCTTCCTGTTCCCCTTTCTTACTTAGAATTCGTTTGCCCATTTGTTCTATGAATTTCAAATCATTCTCACTTACGAGCATTGTCTTACGAATTTCTGTTTCCATCAAGTCCTCCTCTACGTCTACCTCGATCTCCTCACACAACCACAACAGGTCAGCTCTCGTCAAACACATTAGGACCATGGTCGCTACTTTAAGCTTTGGCTCGGCTGTCACACAATACTTTCTGCGATACCCACGCAAATCAGAATACAAGTAAAAGATCCAAGCGAAGCAAATCCAAAAACACAGAAAAATTGAAGCCTGGTAAATCTTACAGCGAAAACCAAACGCTTACCCACTGAAGCAGCACCATATCACCATTCCTTCTCCGCCGTACCCAGTCCCCGCCGTACCCAGCAAGAGGTGGTCAATCCTAAGTCGCCTCCAACTTGATCAGGATACCGGTCGGTCACCATGTGCCAACGTCCGTCAACTGCCGTTGCTGTCTTCCGAGTCGTAGGCCGATTTACGAGCCGTAGGCTGATTTCACCGCTGCCAACCAGATGTAAGATTCGTCGGACGATCTCGCCTCTGCCACCATTTGTTAGAGTTGTCGGACGATCTACGAGCTGTAGGCCGATCTCACCGCTGCCATTCAGATGTAAGATTTGGCAGTCGTAGCTGTAGGAAGCAGCTTGACTCTTCGTCGGGACTTAGGAGAGCAGGATTTATTTACATGTTATTTACAGTTGAACATGAGATACATCGACATTCTAGCGTGACTCCCAAATGGAGCCCGCAAGACGAGCATACAGCAAACAGCTTACGAGTACACAGCTCACGAGTACATTTCGAGCACGACAACGAGCACATCCTAGCAGCCGGCAATCGCTGCTTATAAGCACTCTGCTCGACGTCATTAGTTCGACGTCATTGAAGATGACCCGCCCTTTTGGAGGAGGAGGGCTCACATACACGTGCCGCACACACACACAGGTGTAACGGTCCGGAGCCGACGTCAGGGGGGCTTTGTAGAACTCTGAGCCGTCCAGGTAGCGCGTCCGGGTAGCAAATTGTCTTGCGTCTTGGTCGGCGCGTGGGAAGGAGCCTTCGTCGGCGTTCCCGCGGCAGCTCCCCCACTCATAGCAGAACAGGGCGGCGTTGTGTTGTGCACAAAGTCTGCTTCGTCGAACTCGGAGCCGTCCCGGGTGGCGCACCCGGGTAGCACATTGTCTGGTGTCTCGAAAAGTGCATGGGGAGGTTCCGCCAATGACCTCTTCTCGAGAACTCCCCTGAGCTGACCCCTCGCTACGTGACTGCCGGTTATCCGCAGTTCTCTGAAGTGCGCCACCGTCCCGGTTGGATAGGAACACGTGCAGCGGGCTGAAATAGCTACAGGCCGATCCTAACACCGTGCGATCGTTTAATTATTTAGGAGTCCATCTGACAACTAATATTTCGTGGAGCGTCCACATTGACAGCTTTTTGAGTAACACGCACTAAAGTATCTGTTTCCAAGGGTCGCTATGGGGGTTTGTTGGTGAATCACCAGGAACACTTTTGATACAGCGCGAAACGTAACACGGACAGAAAAAGACAACACACAACGTTACTAGCAAGAACAATGTTTATTCTCGAAATCAGACCGCTTATATTGCCGCAGAGCGCTCTCCACGTGCCACTTACGAGCACTCTCGTGATGTACCTTTCCACCTGCCTCATCGCTAAAGGCATTACTCATAACACCGCCATTCGAAAAGCGCCAGCAACACCTCGCGCATGACGATACAGCGCGTTTTGCTGTGCACGCCCACACGGCAGCGCCCGAGTCCACCGTTGTTAGATACGGGACCTTTTCCTGAGCCTCCTTCGAGTTCACCAGACCACATCGAATCACGTCACAGGTAATTAAGGATCGCAGAAGCACATGTATCACATTCCCGAGGCGCGGCACGTGCAAACAAGTTGGCGTCCCCCACTTCGTGCGCCGTATCTGGAGCTATTCACTGCTTGACTCTTCCCGAAAGTGTAGCGGGAGTCTGGCACTGTTCCAGGTAACGTGGGTCCCGAGCAAAGCTGCTTTGCGGCTCTGACAGGTCGCTCGAGAACAAAGCGCCTGCCCCCGCTGTGCGCTTGCAAGCCGCGAGGCAAGACGGCTGTAATGCACGCTGAAGCCCTGGCAGCAATCCCCCCATCTACCTTTGTGACGGCAGTTGCAGACCGGGAAGGCAGTACCGCGGACAAGTAATCCCTCGGACAATTGGAGCCCAAGGAGCAACCATCTGCGCCGGGTGTGACTTACATTCGCACGGGCGCCTACCATTGGCCGAAAATGACGACACCTGAGCGGGCTCACCGATTGGCCAAAAATGACGTGACTTCGAGACATCGAAGTGGTTAAAAGCCAGAGACCGGTAGCAGCAAGGGAGCATTCCTTCATTCATCTCTTTCGAACTTCTTGCCACGGGCCGCAGCGTGCGAGTTGCTGCCGGCCCGTAATGACTTTATGACTGTTAATTTCTTTGTACTCTCACTGTAAATAATGTAAATAAACCGCCAGTTTTCATCTCAAAGTCCTCCTCAACCTCGGCCAACTCCCGCACTCAATGGCAAGGTCCAACATCTGGGAGAGAGCATTTGGGATTGTCCTCCAGATCCAACAACTGGTGGCAGCGCTAGGGATGAACCTTCGTCCAAAGATCCAACACCGTCCAACGAGAAGTCACGGCGTCGCTCCTGGTCTTCGGGGCGCGTCAAAGTGTGTTTGGTGTGGAGACACGGTTCACTGTTTAATAAGCTCCTGTTGTCTAGTCAAGTAGTCCTGAATTTCGTTCAGTCTTTCACCATTACGGGGAGAAGGTGCATTTATCGTAAAGAAGCGAAGACCTGCTCTGCGATATGGACACATTCTGTAAAGGTGTGCAGCTTCTCCGCAGTGGAAACAGAGTCGCGTCCGATCGCGTGCACGCCACACGTCGCTTTTTCATGGACTCAGCTCTGCTAGAAGGACTCCACTGCCCAGAGAGGGCTGGCGGCTGCTGGGAGTCGCGAGTGGAGCACTATGCCCGGTCCGTTGGCATAACACCTCAGCGTACGCCGGCGCGCGACGTATACCGGTGGTGGTGGTTCAAGATGCACAGGCGGTGCCTCAAGTCTTGGCTGCAGAATAGCGTGCCGAACTTCATCCCGAATGACGGCAGCGAGAGTTGGAACTTTCGGCGTGGCTTGCGGCAGCTTTCGAAGCTCTTCCTTTACGATTGATCGCACCAGTTCTCTTAGCGCTTCGGTGTTACTCTTGGGCCTGCTGACAGTAGATCGGCTGGTGAGCTGCTGACATCACGATTGTAGTGATGGGCACGCTGCTGCAGCACCTTCTCTATGGTTGTCGCTTCGTTGTGAGACTCAGCAACACTGTGTGGTGGGTTACGGACGAGTCCTAGAAACAGCTCCTGCCACGCATCATATGGCACAGTTTCTTCTCTTCGGTCATGTTTGCATCAGCGCGTTTGAAGAGGAGGGACATGTCCTCGACATAGATGCCGACACTCTCGTTAGTGCACTGGTTTCTGGCGTACAGAGCGTGCTCTGCCTTCTCTCGCCGATCGGTGCTGCCATAAGTGGCAAGCAGCTGTCACCGAAATTCCTCCCATGAAGATAGCGCCGCTTCATTATTCACGTACCATGTCCTCGCTGACTCTTCTAACGCGAAGTACACGTTGCGAAGCTTCCGTGCCTCGTTCCAGCCCTTGAAACCTGCGACTCGCTCGAACTGCTCTAAGCAGTCTTCCACATCTTCGAACGTATCGCCGTGGAAGAACTTGGGCGTGCGTGGGCGGTACAGGATGAGCTGGAACGATACCACCAAGCTGGTCATGGTTGCACCGTCGCTGGTAACTGTTGGCTGCACTGCTGCAGCAACAGGAAACGGTCCTAACTGAGGCGGGTCTCCTCGGATGCGGCGACTTAAGAGCTGGTGTACTGGAGTCAGTTCTCTGGGTTCCAATCGCTGAGGGTCGGGGATCCGCTCTCTTACGAACTGGGAACTTCCAATGATACCCTGCACCTCCACCAGAAATGTAGCGCTCTTCAATGAAGCACACCAAACAAACTGGTTTATGGTGGGCGAACATGTGCCCGGAAACTCAATACTAAAGCATTCACACAATTTACAAGAACAGTTAACAGGAGCCTATTCCTCAGTGAGCCGCGTCTCCACACCATACACACTTTCATGCGCTTCGATGGCCAGGAGCCAGGCCGTGACTTCTCATTGGACGGGGGACTCGGGCGCTGCCGTGAGCACGTGCACGGGAGACGCGCTGTATCGCCATGCGCGAGGCGTTGCTGGCGCTCTTCCAATGGCTATGCTATGAGCAATGCCTAGGGACTTTAGCGACGAGGTGCTTGGAAGGGTACCTCACGAGAGTGCTCGTAACTGACATATGGAGAACTCTCGGTGGCAATAAACCCCATGCACCATAGCAGACAGATCACGTGGAAGCACTAAGAAACGTGCGCGATGAAACTCACACCATCCAACCATATTTATGACCCGTGATAATCATCTAGAACAAATTGTCAACGCTGACTCAGGAAATCTAACTCCTTAGGAGAAAACGATATGGACGGCTTGCTAATGCACAATTCGTAAAGTGCGCCGATATGCACTGTCTCAACAATTAATCGGGTGATCTCTTCATTATATCGGCCAACAATGACTGTTTTATCAAAAGAGGTCGGCAAGGACATGCTTGGGTATTGAGGGAGAGAAACCCATCAGGCGGCAGCTTTTTCGTTTTGTAAGCCCTCATTGAATCAGCTACTAGTCCGGCCGATGTATTGTCGCCCTCAGGAGAGCGGGATACGATAAATCGCAAATGCCCTACAGCCTACGAAATTGTTTTTACGCTTTTTTGTGCACTCAATTTTTTCTGTCCCAGAAACATTTGTCTCCACACGAGCCTTCCAAGCTTATCGGGTATTGAAACAACCACCCAAATATTATTGCAGAGGGCCACCTTCTTAAGATAGTGTGACAGTTGGTGACTACAGGGAATTACGGCTGTGCTTCTCGCTTCTCAACTCGCGCGGCGTTACACTGGCCTGAGCTCTCGTGAATTATACTGAGTTACTTTTCTTCTGTAGACATTAAACATGCTTTGAATAGCCAGCATCCTTCAGACGTGAAGTGTTATTCTGGAAGCTATCCTTCATTAGGTGAGTGGAAGATGTCCTTAATGCGTTTCTGAGGCACATTGTCGCAATGCCTCTGTTGGTAAGTTTGGAGTGGTTAGAGTGGAAAGAGAGTAAAGCTTTGTTGGTGATCATAGCACTAGCATAGCTGGTTGTCGGAGCAAGGAAGTTTCAAGTGCAAAAATTTAACGGTTCCCTCAATCGGCCATTCAACTGCCACCTGAAGAGGACTAAGACCATCGTAGAAAACATTAAACACTTCCTTGCTTTATTTTTCAATACTTTACCATGAGCAGTCAATAAGACTAATAAAATGTTCAACAAATCTGCAATTTTCTTGCATATTTGTTCCTCGAGACGGTGTGCCTCTGTCAAGTTCAGCTTAAAAAAAGCTTGCTTAGCACGGGGGTTATAAATGAGCCAATGCGCACATCCCTTTTCTGCAAAAATATATTCTTATTGACCTTGATAGAAGTCTACATTAGATAAAGTCTCACCAAAGCAAGAAAATCGTTAAAAGAAATTCCCGCTGCTGTAGAAAATTTGACCACGGCTAATTCATCCATTTTAGTTTCAACACACTTTAGCAACTGTGCATATGAATAGTTCAGATTAGTGACGTCGACAGAAAAGGCTTTTAACCCCCTATCTTCGTGAGCTTTCATGAAGTCTAAAGTATTAGAACTGTTAACTAAAAACGAGCCACGGATTTTCAGTAAGCTTAGTTTCCCCATCAGAAATTAGAGGAGATCTTTCTACCATGTGCCATTCTCAGAGACAATTACTCTGAAGGGAACATCATCTTTATGAGTCATCGCGCTCAAAAATTGATCTAATCTATTCTTCTCGCTTTTTTCTATGGTTTTGAGAGTTCTGACAATATTCGTGCTTTTGCACAACCGTAAAAGCTAGCTTGCTTTTACTTTGCCCAAGGACACGTCACTCTTTACATTGAACGACCCAGAAACGTCCTCATTAGGTTTAGCTAAGAAACATTTGCAAGAAAAAACTGCAAAGCCACCTTTATTATCTGCCTGTAAAACTCATAGGAAATCGTCATTCAAGTACGACGGCACGCATTTTGCAGGAAATCGTAACTAAATAGGCTTACGATAAGGCGCAGACATGCACCTTCATATTCGCCTTCAGTGGCTCGCCGCGACACCTGGCGTACGACGGTCAAAGGCTCGAGTTTTGTCCTCCGCCTCTCGACACGTACCAAACTTTGGACCCAGACCCAGGACCTGAACGTCGTCCAGCAGGTGGAGGCCCTCAGGAATGTGAAAACTACGCTTGACCTCTGGCCGATCACTGGTTACACACTCCCGAAGATGGCGCAGCTGTGAAAAATGTGTCTCAGCAAAGCATTAAGGAAATCCTGCGCTCACATAATGAAGGGTAGCTTCCAGAATCAGACTTCACGCATGACGGAAGGTGACGGAAGGTGCCTTTCCAAATCACGTTTTAGTGTCTGTAGCAGAAAAGTAGCTGAAAAGAATTCGCAGGAACCCGAGCCAATGCCAAATCTGCGCAAGTGCGGAAACGAGAAGCACAGCCGTAATTCCCTATATTCACCAACTTTCACAGTATCTCAAGAAGGTGGCACTCCGCGATAACATTAGGGTGTTTTTTTCAGTATCCGATAAGCTTGGAAGGCTGTGTGAAGACAAACGCTTCTAGGACAGAAAAAGTTGAATGCACAAAAATGCATAAAAAGAAGTTCATAGATGACAAGGCATTTGCGATTGATCGTATCCCGCTCTCCTGTGGGACACAATACGATGCCTAAATGAGCGGTTAGAGAGCACAATAACAAAACAAAAAAGAGCTGCCGCCTGATGGGTTTCTCGCCCTCAATACCCAAGCATGTTCTTGCCAACCTTTGTTTGATAAAACCGTCATTGTTAGTCGAATAAAGAAGAGATCGCCCGATTAGTTGTTGAGGCAGAGCATAGCGGCGCACTTTGTGAAGTGTGCATTAGCAAGCTGTCGATAGCGTTTTCTCCTATGGAGTTGGATTGTCTGCGTCAGTGGTGACAATTTGTTCTGGTGGGTTATCACGAGTCATAAATATGGTTCGATAACGTGAGTTTCATCGCGCATGTTTCTTTGTGCTTCCACATGATCTGTCAGCTGCTATGACGCATGTGGTATACAGGGCGTCTTTTTTTTTTAACTGCACCAAATTTTTTAAAAAGATTGCCTGTGGCAGATAGCACAATTCTAATCCTTGATCTAAATTACTCGATCAGGCGGCCATTACTACTACGAAAAAATCTAAATAGGTAAATGAATACTTAACTGAATTACGTTAACTGACTTTTTAATTATTTATATTACGGCCCCTATTTCTACCTACGAATTAAAGCTGACGAATTCGCAAGGCGTATCCACTTGGAAGGAATTATCCCGACCCCGAGATATTAATTTTCAGAGTGTCCGGCGAAATGTATGGGCGTTCCAGTTACCTTATTAAAGAAAACGTTGTTTCATTCATTCAAGCACAAGAATAACTGGGACACTAATGCATTTCGTCGGGCATATTGAAAGTCAGTATCTCGAAACTGGTGCAGTCAGGAGAATTCGTTAAAAGCGGATGCGTCTTGCTAACTCACCGGCTCGCAGCGAATGCGAAAGGAGAACACGAAGTTAGAGCACAACAGGTGAACATATTCAATTCGTAGAGATGTCATTGAATAAATAACAACACGGACAGAATTTCAGTTACTAAACTTTCCGTGGAAAATCTAGTGGTGTCCATCAACACAATCGGAAGAAGTGATCACCGGATTACACTGCCGTGACCCCACAATGAACCGATATTTACACAGGACTGGTCTGACGATATCACCCTGTGTCAATACCACCAGAAAAAAGAATCCCTAGATCACTATATTTTGTTTTGTCGCCGGTATAAATTATTAAGGGACAGACTTCTAGAAATTCCGCTTCCTAAATTAGGGTTAATCTTATGATCAGAAATAATACTAATTTTTGGTGTGTCAGTTCTGGGTTTTAGCAACAGGGACGTCTTTTATGCCGTATTGGTTACATACAATCAACTAAACGAATAAGTTTTTTAGCTGTCTTTCTTCTTTTTATTTACCAATTGAATCTGTAATACTTCAAAACACTAAGTAAAAGTTCAAGCGCACAAATCTTGGCGAATCCCCCACCGTGGGTACGAGCCAACTGGATACGTATTGCAAACTCACCGGCTACTATTCGTAAATTGCAATATGTGAGAGAAATTAATTAGAAAGTTAATTGGCGAATTTGTTAAAATTAGTTTAATATCTGTTTAAATTTCTCGTGCTAGTAATTTCCGCTTCTTGGAATAATCCCGCTAAGGACAAGGATTATGCTATCTGCCACACGCACTTTTTTTTTAATTTACGTGAAACATAAGAAGTATCATCCTGTGCAGTGAGACAATTTTGCCTGAACTCACGCACGCGCAGACGTCACCATGACGTCACTAGACGGTGCCGGGAGCGCGAGAGAGGAGTGCCCGCTGAAGCACGCGCGTCGCGTGTGACGCATTTCGGCGTTGGCGCAGCACGGCGGAGTGTCGCTACATTGCTTCACTGTTGATCGCGTTAACGTCGACATCCATCGTGGGACGAGTTCTGCCAGAATTTCAACGCGTTAGCATTCCCAGGGTACTTGGCCAACTTTCCGGGGGCTATATGTTTGTGTCTACGTTTCTATAACTCCCGCACCTGGGCCACTGGGTGGGCCCATGGTTCAGTGGGCAGAGCATCGGGCTGCTGTCCTGCGTTCGAAGCCATCCACAGGACTATGTGTCAACGTGTGCATGCACGTACGTGCTGCTCTTGAACGAACCTTTTCCACGCCGACAAGGGTCACTGTAGATGCGTGACTGGGTGGGCGCCGCTGTTCGAAGAAACTTTTTAACGCGACAGCGTTAAGGAGCTCGTGTCGCAGAAAAGCCGGTGTCGTCGGCGTCGGTGTCGGCGTCAGCGGCGTTGGCCATGAGCGATAAATCCCAGCAGGCACTTCATGAATAAAAAACAACTTGCAAGATGGGCTGTGTGGGAATCGAACCAGGGTCTCCGGAGTGTGAAACAGAGACGCTACCACTCCGCCACGAGTTCGATGCTTCAAAGCGGTACAAAAGCGCCTCTAGTGAATGCGGTATTGCCTTAGAAACGAGCTGTTTCTAAGGCTCGGGCGTGCGTCGCTTGCTCAGGCGCACATTTCGTTGCCGCGCCGAACGCTGCGTTGCTCGACGCTCACCGCGTCCGATGCGGGGCGCGTAGTCGCTGCGCCGTAGCCCATTGTCTTACACCCCTTGGCGGGTCGACAGGAACGCTGTCGCGTTCCACTCTTGAAGGCGAAGCTTAAGCGTCCTCCAATTTTTGACTCGGAGCACCGGGTACGTTCCACTCGGTCGGTATTCAATGAACCTGTTTGACAGCAACTTGGGTAGTTAGGCATGTGCCAACGGGAATGTGCCGGTCTACAACGACGAAAAGAATCCCCTGAATTTATCCGATGCTGAGCGGAATCGTGCCAAGACAAAGCCACCTAGAAAAAAATGTAAGGCCACCGCATCACCTCCTCTCCCCTGTCAAAAACTGGAGGACGCTTAAGCTTCGCCTTCAAGAGTGGAACGCGACAGCGTTCCCGTCGACCCGCCAAGGGATGTAAGACAATGGGCTTCGGCGCAGCGACTACGCGCCCCGCATCGGACGCGGTGAGCGTCGAGCAACGCAGCGTTCGGCGCGGCAACGAAATGTGAGCCTGAGCAAGCGACGCACGCCTGAGCCTTAGAAGAGCTCGTTTCTAAGGCAATACCGCATTCACTAGAGGCGCGTTTGTACCGCTTTGAAGCATGGAACTCGTGGCTGAGTGGGCCCGCGGCGCCGACACCGGGTTTTATGTGACACGGGGTCCCTTAAAGGGAAGCTGAAACACTTTTCAAAAAAAAATGGCTGTGGCTTAGGTAAGGTTAAGCCCAGGATGCGAAGCATACTAGCCTTTATTTTAGTTGTTGAACCACTGTTTAGCCTGGTGAACTGCTGTTGCTTGGCTATATTTGGTTCGGATAGACGAAGATACAACTCATGCATTACTGCTTCGCCTTCAAGAGTGGAACGCGACAGCGTTACCGTCGACCCGCCAAGGGGTGTAAGACAATGGGCTACAGGGCAGCGACTACGCGCCCCGCATTGGACGCGGTGAGCGTCGAGCAAAGCAGCGTTCGGCGCGGCAACGAAATGTGCGCCTGAGCAAGAGACGCACGCCTTAGAAACAGCTCGTTTCTAAGGCAACACCGCATTCACTAGAGGCGCTTTTGTACCGCTTTGAAGCATCGTACTCGTGGCTCAGTGGTAGCGTCTCCGTCCCACACTCCGGAGACCCTGGTTCGATTCCCACCCAGCCCGTCTTGCAAGAGTTGAGCCAAAGCCACTTCTCCTCTGTCGTGACGTCACGGTGTCACGTGGTTTCAAGGCGACACCGCCGCGCCTGAGGAGCTGGGTTGAGCTCTCGTAATATGCTTCGCATAAAAACTCGTGGCTCAGTGGTAGCGCCTCCGTCTCACACTCCGGAGACCCTGGTTCGATTCCCACCATTTTGCAAGTTGTTTTTATGCGAAGCATATTACGAGAGCTCAACCCAGCTCCTCAGGCGCGGCGGTGTCGCCTTGAAACCACGTGACACCGTGACGTCACGACAGAGGAGAAGTGGCTTTGGCTCAACTCTTGCAAGACGGGCTGGGTGGGAATCGAACCAGGGTCTCCGGAGTGTGGGACGGAGACGCTACCACTGAGCCACGAGTACTTTTTTTTTCTTTATTTTGAGCCACGAGTACGATGCTTCAAAGCGGTACAAAAGCGCCTCTAGTGAATGCGGTGTTGCCTTAGAAACGAGCTGTTTCTAAGGCGTGCGTCTCTTGCTCAGGCGCACATTTCGTTGCCGCGCCGAACGCTGCTTTGCTCGACGCTCACCGCGTCCAATGCGGGGCGCGTAGTCACTGCCCTGTAGCCCATTGTCTTACACCCCTTGGCGGGTCGACGGGAACGCTGTCGCGTTCCACTCTTGAAGGCGAAGCAGTAATGCATGAGTTGTTTCTTCGTCTAGCCGAACCAAATATAGCCAAGCAACAGCAGTTCACCAGGCTAAACAGTGGTTCAACAACTAAAATAACGGCTAGTATGCTTCGCATCCTGGGCTTAACCTTACCTAAGCCACAGCCATTTTTTATTCATGAAGGGCCTGCTGAGATGTATCGCTCACGGCCAACGCCGCCGACGCCGACACCGACGCCGACGACACCGGCTTTTCTGCGACACGAGCTCCTTAACGCTGTCGCGTTAATAGACAGTTTTAGTTTAGCGTACGCAACTATAGCGTACGCTGTACGCTATAAAATAGCGTACGCTAAACGGCGCACGTTTTCTACAATTTTAGTTGGCCGACGATATCTTCGGATCTCTGAGGCCATATTCCGTCGTTGCGGCTATTTCGCGCCTGTAGCGATAGGTGGCGCTGACATCTCAAACGTTTCGTTAGGCTTCGGCTCGTTCAAAACGAGAAGCGATCTCGAAAACACCACGAAGTTATCCATAATACTCTGTAGTCGAAGCGGCCTGAGACTAAGCGAAAGCCGTTTACACAGTCATTTGCTACGAACGAAGTGCATTTTACAAAAGCAACGCCAAATTCAATTCGAAGCGGGCAGCCGGGATCGCCGCCATGTTTCCCGCAAACTCCGCAAACCCCGCAAAAACGCTAACGCTAACGCTAACTCATTTGCGTTGCGTACGCCCGCTATACCCGCTATTTCGTTTAGCGTTCGGCGCATGCGCAGTGACGACCGCTATTTTTTAGCGTACGCAATGGAATAGCGTACGCTATACTAAAGCTGTCTAATACGTCACGGGAGTCGGATGGTAGCGGTAGACGGGGGAGCGCTGCGTTTCTAGAACGCGGCGCGCGTTCTGAAAACAAATGTTCTCGTTGGCTGCAACGCTAGAGCGGCAACGCGAGGACAATTTGCTTGGTGGCTTTGGTGGGGCATGCTGCGCCGTAAACGCGATTGCTTTTCTTCGATTGTGCGTGGTTCGTCGTACACGGAAGCGCAACGATGCCTGGCTGTTGTTGCGCACCAAACTGCAAGTCCAATTATGACGGAGGACAAAGTGTCCGAGTGCACAAGTTGCCATCTGACCGAGCCACTCGGGAAGCATGGACGAGAGCAGTTCCTCGGAAGGACTTCTCGCCAACGAAGTACACAGTGGTAAGTATTTCTTCTCTCTATTGTTATTCTGGGTTTCCAGACGAATAGGTTTCGTCAGCATAGTGCGCAATGCATTCGTGCACGCGTGCACAATAGATGGGTCTCTGCACCTGTAGACGCGCTTGTAAATTCAACATTTTCGTCGAGCTTCATACGTGTAACAGCTTGTTGTTTTTTTTCAGCTCTGTGAAAAGCATTTCTTGCCATCGGATTACTTGAAGACGACATCTTACACGGACGTCAAGACAGGAAAAGTGGTCGAAGTTGCCATGAAAAACATCCGTCTGAAGAAAACAGAAAACTGATAGCTTAGAGGATCGCTTTGGAAAGTACTGGCAATTGTCTGGTGCCAATTACCACGTGTCTATAAGGCAGATATATGAATCTAAAAACAAATTGCATTTGCAGAAGGTTCTGGACCTGCCAGATTTGGACATTCTACTACCACCGAGCGCGAACACGTTGGAGACAAGTGTACATTCAGGAAACGGCCAGTTGCAAGTCACTGTGACGGACTCCGACATTGAGAAAAAAATGCCAAGGCTACCGGCACTAACCTATGTTGCCGGCTATTGTGCCCATGCAGCTCTAAAAAAGCTGACATGCGCATCTTGCAGTGAAAGCCTTGTGATGCGAGACGTCGATCTAGATGACCCTGAGAATGCATTAATCACGAAGATGACAAGGGGTGGCCTGAAGTTTCCACGAGCAGTTGTAGTTAATGCTGTACTCTTTACTGAAATTATATTGGACAAGCTCAGGACACCAGAATATGCCGTACGATTTTTCAGCCTTCCTAGGCAGAAAGATACTCTTGTCGGCCTTGTGTTCGCTACCCTTCATGACTTTGAGGATGTCGATGTGTGTGATTTCGGTCATCCTGCACAGGAGGTAATGGGGAATGTTGTAAGTATTGCAGCGAATACACTGCTGAACAACTTGTGCCGCACAGAAAACGACAAATTACGCAACGATAAGAACGACCGAAAATTGCAGACCTTGAAGGCCTGAGATCTTTCTCATTATTTATTTTTTATTCATGAAGCTCTGTTTTGTTGAACATCTACGTACGTTTGTGTTGACAGAACCCTTGTAAAAAGAAACCTGTGGCGTAGCTAGGACTTATTTGCCTACATTATCAAAATGTAAACCCTGCATTTTGGCCAATTCAAATGTTATTTGAGTGCATTGTGCTACCTGTTTATGATTCGAACTCTCCATGCTACCGCAGTCCATTAATTGCATGTTTTCCTTTAGGACTGAGAGTAGGCCTCTCGTTTTTTGCTTACTTTTTACCATTATCTCAGTATTTTATGAAGACCAATGAGGCCTGCAAACAAGGCGGGTGGAAATAAAATAACCACAAGAAATGGTACAACAAAGACGAAAGCTTATTCTATTTGAGAATTAGTTGTGCGTGACCCTATAATGATAAAATTTTCACAATAAAATTAACCTCGATATTCGTGTGTCTAGCGAGGACTGTTTTATGCAATGCAAGAGTGAGAATGATAATTGTATATGGAAGATTTAAAATGTTTGTTTCTGAATGCATTTCTTATCATTTGTGAATAAAGTATATTCTGTGTCTTCAATATGCAGTTTTCTTCTTTCTTTCGTTCCGTCTAAATTTGAGTGACTAAGCAGCATGCAGTTTGCTTGTCTTAGCCCCGACCAAACATCAAAAGCACAACAAGGCAGGTCGTGTTGCGATACACGCAAAAAACAAAAATGTTGCCAATCAAGTAATCTAAGGAAGGTATGAAAGAATGCTGCTTTCTGTGGTGGTGTTGACTGCGGTGAACCAGCGGCTCCCCCTTATATTTTGCGTCAGCTATACGTGTCTTGCTTTGGAAACGAAGCATCTGAATTTATAGGTTGCTGTCGCTTTAAGGACAGCACTAATTTTCCCATGCTATAGTATCCGCGACGCGCAAAGAGACACACTGCAAGCGCAACGAACCCAGGCGCGGAGACGCCGACGGCGTCGACTGTCCGGCCCATCCGACTAGCGTGACGTCACACCGGCGTGCGGAGGCCTTACATTTTTTTTGTAGGTGGCTTTGGCCAAGATCGCAAGGGTTGCTCGAGGACTCAACGCATTAAGTGGCCCCAAATGTACCAGGTATGTGCCGCTTTTCAATGAACCTGGGTCGCCGAGTACGTGCCACTGGGTGTGAGCGACAAGTGAGGGAAAAATTATCAGCGTCCTCGGGTACTGGCGCGCCGCGCTACTCGTCTAGAAGGCCACGCGCGCACTTGTCGGCACTGTAGATGACACAGCGTGTCACGAGAAAGTTGCCTGATGACGCGTTCCTCAGCACGTACCAGCGCGCCTTGAATTTTGGACACGCGCAGGCTTCGCGGCGGCGGCGCTAGATGGCGCCGAGTGTTGTAGGGGGAAGCGCCAAAGAGGAATCACGCTGAAGTCTCATACATGACTCGCTTTGACGGTAGCAATGCGTTGTGTCGCTGTATTGATTCAATGCTAAACGCCCACAGCCAACGTGAGATGGGTTTCGCTGAATTCGTTTTGTTTACACTCTTTAGTCATCAGCAATATTTTTAGTAAGGACACTCAATTAGGCAAGCAAGAGGTTCATCTGTACCGTTATTTATTGTCCTTATTCACAAGACGCCAACTAAGGATTTGTAAACAGCTACAAGGAACATGGAACACGAACATTTTCAGTAATATACAATTCGCGATACAATTATTCCAGCACAGACAGAAAGCCTGATGAATATGAAAACTTTAATACAATGCCTCACCTGTACCGGAAATAAATAAATAAATAAGTAAGTAAATAAATAAATAAATAAATAAATGGTGGTTTTTAGACCGTATATATTATTTTAGATTGCCTGTGACAAGTAGCACAATTCTAATCCTTGAGCTAGATTGCTCGAAGAGACGGAGGTTACAAGTTCAATAAATCGAGATACACAATAATTTTATGTTACAAAATTCATTCAATTCACATTTTAGGTTTACTTTACCGCACATATTGCTGAGAAATGCGGTACGGCGAATTGCGAAACATAACGTTGTCGTTTAACGCGTCTACATTCCTTGCAAAGACATGATCAACTGAATCTCCCCATCTAGACGTTGGTAGATGTAGTTTGGGGTCGCGCTGCATGCGAACAATATTTGCGACGTATTAACTGGTGCCGCTGCGCAAGCGCTTGCTCTCCAAACTCTTGCAGATATTTACAGCTTCTCTACGGAACTTGTAATTATGACTAGCGCTGTCAACCATCCCATGTTTAGCGCGATAGTCCCGACTTGTCTCAATAGGGACGGCCAAATATTACGACATGTGCTTGTTGCCTACTGGATAGGAATCAACAAGCTAACTTCCTTTTTATATGCCTGACAGGTGCGCATTCTGTTGCCTCGTCAAAAGGCTTCGTGGTTCTAGTGCTTTTCTCCCCTGTGCTGACAGGGTCGACAGGAAGCCCGCGCGCTGGCGGCGCCACTCACCATGCTCACGGTGAGCGGGGGAAATCCGGAGGGCTGCGGCGACGTGGCCTGCACGTAGCTGACGCTGTCCTGGCTCGAGCTGTACATGTCCATGGGGCCCGGGCTGTTCGCTGCGCACACGACAAAAGTGCACGCACTCGATAGCATTACACTTCTCACTCTCTTGGGGCGAGGCCAAGGGTTAGTAGGCCAGCACGGCAGAAAGTTAGGGAGGCGGTGGGTACCTGAAAGAGCTTGTGTTAGTAGAGGTGGTGACGTCTGCTGCCCGTTGAGTTCCACTGAAACAAAGAAACACAACCGCAGGGTCAGAAAAGCTCTGGTTAAACGTGGCGAAATGTTTGGCACAATGTTTGGCCTCGCGCCAATGTGCGTGCGGATGGGCGGACTCCACAATCAAATCGTGCAACTAAAACCAACGCGCAAGAAAATCAAACATGGTCAACAAAGCCGCTACTGCGATATCAGCATGCTGCAACCGTCAGACCTCCTTTTGGAAATGGCGGAGTTGCAGCTTTGGCCGCCTGCAGAGGTGTCCAGGAAACCAATGCACCTTTTCCCGAGGCAAATTTCGCTGAATGCCATTGTGACGATTAGTTGAAGGGTTGATTTCACATCTTGAAATATGAGGCAGAATATCAGTATTTAGAATATGCTATAGCATTCCGCTGTGGCCATTATAGACTGTAATCAATAAAAGTGACTGCACTAACAGAATGCCATTAGTGACGTGCGATGCTTGAATGTTGAGTAGGTTGGTGCTGCACTACCATAGTTTCGCAGCGCATCGAACGCTGCGCATGCGCCGCGAGTGCCGTATTCGCTTCCGAACATTCGCCGAGGTCGGCTCGAGTGAAGGGACTCGCAGCGGGGGCGGCGTGTACGGTTTCGAGCAGATTGCTCGCGTGTCACGACCATTTCTGTGTGGAACAGTGAATGGCAAAATTAAAATTATGGTTAAGTTTCCGTACAGGGAGGTGGCAGATATCGCCAAAACGCATGCATGTTAGGGCGGCGATTTAGCGCCCATCGAAGCAAGACTATAACATCCTAACAATTAGATTCAGTTCTGCTGGAGTGCATGCATATTAGAGCATGAACCTATTTGCCCACGTCTGGCGAAGTTGTGTTAGATATTTTCAAGGGTTAGTGGTAAATAATTGCTTATATTTTGCGTTATACTTCAATTTAACATAGAGATTCTGCCACATGTGAAATTTCAATCAGACTGCGACCATTTTCATTTTAAGGTTGTCACGTCCTCTCTTCTCGGTGCAGAGGCGAGCGCGACACTGATGTTAACCAGAATGATGACAACTGGAGCGAACTGGCAGTTCATAAATAAACACGAGGACTTTTTAAATGCTTTCTTTGCGCGCTACATCCTGCAAGAGGCCCAAAGGAGAGCGAGGTATGCCTTAGTATAGACTTGAGGTTGGCCTGCCTACATCTGTGCTTATATTCGACGTCGTGATCGAGCAAATAAAAAGTTGGTAGTCGCGCCTTGTCTCGGTTGTCCTTTTTTTCCTGAGACGTTTTCCTTGCTGCTGTTCCATCCGGGATCTTGGTAAATAGGAGCAGATCGAAAAACGAGACGCGCGCCATGAGAATGGTAAAAAACTGCGCCTTCAGGCCTATTCTCGCGCCGGTTTCATCGACAGTCAAATTTGTCACGAAATGTGCTAGGGCGAGGGACGGCGATGTTCCTTTCGACGACAAGTGATCCGCTGGCATCACCACACTCGGCGCCTGCAGATACAGCCTCGACTGTTGTATTCTCTTGAATGCTGCGCCGCACCAAGATGCTTCGGATCACCGGTATTTTAGGACCGGTCACAGTGTGCCAGCGATGCCCATGGATAAAACATCATCGCGAGACTCAGTTGCGTCCGCCATCCGAGTTGCACTTTGCGTGGGACTTCGTAATGGAATAAGTATGCGCGCATCTATTTCCATCGCTGTTTCTGAAATTAGCTCTCTGCCTTAGCGAAAATATATTTGGAGCAGAAATTTTTAACGACAAGAATAAATTTTGCCACCGGTTATATCACGATCACCACAGGAATTTTTCCGTTTGTATAAGGTCTGCTTTACATTGGCCGGCCGTCTTCGCTAATGATACGGTCGCTATCGCGTCCCGCTTCGAGGATACTGACGATATTTCTAAAAGCATTTTTGCGCGCCACTGCAAGCGCAGGCGTCGTATTGAAGGCAAATGCAGAGCGGTTCTTACGAATGAGCCCGAACAGCTTGACACAAAACAAGTTTGAACGAACAACGCTGCTACGATGTCCGTTCAAGAAGCGCCTTTTCGCAACTGGCTGGGCAGCGCACTGCAGGCGTAAGCAGCGCACTGCGGCCGAGCGGGGTTGGCGAGCACGTGGTTGCGCTCACGGTGTCTCGCTGGTTGACAAAAAAAAAAAGCCTTGTCCGCATGTGTGGCTCCACCGTGTGCAAGAACAGTCGCTTCTGATGAAGATTATTCAAACCCGCGGAAAAAGTGGCTCAAGAACACATGCGTAAGGCTCAGGTTTTTCGCCATGAAATAGTTGATTTCCAGAGATGGTTCTCAGGCAAGTGTCTGTAACGCAGCTGGTACGAATGTGAGGCAACGGTACGGCGAGGCGGATGGTGATTTGATCGCGATAATTTTTCAGGCGAACAGGTATATCTGCCGAAAGCAGTGCTCTCAAGCGCAGAAGAGCCTAAACGTTGTTTCTGTTAAATAATAACAATGTTTTATTCTTCACAGATGCACACTACAGATGTGTGGGTTTGTCGAGTTAACCCGAACTTGGTGCAAGGCTGACTCGCTGTCGCAGCAATTTGCTGTGCGTCTCGATGGCAACGGCAGTGAAACCGAGCACTTTTCTTAAAACAGCACTTTTCAGAAGCGACAGTGGTCGGTTCTTGAAACGCAGAGAGTTTCTGCGTGTACAATAAATATAGGAACAAGATATATGCGGTGAATCTGCAGTGTACGTTGGCTACTCAAAAGCCTACTTCTATATATGGCAAGCCTACGGAGTCTATGCGTGTACAATAAATATAGGAACAAGATATATGCGGTGAATCCGCGGTGTACGTTGGCTACTCAAAAGCCTACTTCTATATATGGCAAGCCTAGGGAGCTGGGATGAATGCATAGAGGCATGTCTACTCTCTAAGGGACACAAGCCTTTGTTTCCAACCAACCTGCCTGCTTTAACCAAATGAAGTGTGCCTGAAGTGGGCAGCGGGTGAAAGCTCACGCCGGCCGAAGCATCAGACGACTGGAAAGTCAAGAAAATCAGAAATGAGAGCAAATACTGCCAGGGATAAACCACACCCAACAATCAATTAACCGTCGGGAGAGCTCATGTTTTTTTAGTGCAAAGATCGAAAAGTTAAACGCCGAGGCGATCAACTCTTATTTTTCAATGTGTCCGAAGACAGCTCTGACGGATTAACCAAGCTTTTCTTATGTTTATTTGTGATTCGTGCTGCCACGCTTTGCCAAGTTTCGCACGATTTCGTGTGGCACGCAGTAATAACGACGTTGGCATAGAATTGTACGATCAGTACTGGCTTTGTTCTCCTCTACGCTTGAAGGCAACGTGCAAGCAGCAAGGCTTACGACCACGTCCACGCTACAAAAACATTATTGCGGCAAAATTGTGATTGCCGCTACGGCAAACAATTACCATTGCAGCGAACGTGCACTGCCCGCTGTTACCATGCAGTGGTGGAGCAGTGCTTTTGGTCACGTCATACAAAACGTAGTGGAGCCACAAAAAGAAAAAAAGAAATAGCGCTAGCATTGCTGGTAGCAGGTATCGGTACCATAGCGTAGCAAGATGACGTTGCACAAGCGGTAAAAGAGCGCCGCGCCGTTTTACTTGTGCAAAACAACCATCTGAGATTTCACCCCACGGTTTTCATTGATGTCTGAATTGGTAAATGGCTAGTTCTTGTGCGTTTTACATACGTTCTACGCGAGCTTCGTATCCGGTATTTAACGCTTGCAGTCACTTCGAGGCGCCTCTTTTGGCACGTGGCGGCTGTGGACGGACGGCCCCGTGCCCATCCGCCAAAGAAACGTGCCCATCCCCGGAAACTCTCAGTCCTTGCCTCCCTCCTTCCTTTCATGCGTACACCATTGAACTCCAGCCCTCATTCAATCTCCCAGTCTCTGGCCGCGCGACAGTTTAGGTGACCGCAAAGCAGTTACAATGCTCGTAGTCACAGCCCTTTCATTCCTTGGTTAGCCTCCTGCCTTCCCTCCCTCTCTTTCTGCACGCCTACTATTTGTTTTTCTCTACCCCATATTTTGTTTGTATTAGTCAATCAGTAATGTGCTACCAACCCTAGCATTATCAAAAGCTTTGCTTGGCTTGGACAGCGTAGAAGCTGCGAGGAAACATGACGCAAATTTCGGGACAAATGCTACGTACAGATAGCAAACAACGTGCAACCTGGCTTGTTCAGTCTGCCGATCGAACGTCGCTAAATGTCTTTTCCCGCACCTAAAGCCGCATTCGTCTCTATACGGTCGAGAAGTACTTTCCCGTGTCGGTAGCGTGTGCATGATACTAGCAGCGAAAAAAAAAAATAAGCAGCGCACCTTGCCAGTTAAACATAGATCCATTTAAAAAAGGAGTATATGTGCCATAGAACGTAAACTGTAGAGTTTGTAACCAACCTGAGACTATTGGCCTCGAGCTCCACCACTGGAAAAGCTGGCGCCACCGTCGGCGTGACGTGCTAGGAGGGATCACGTGGACATAGCGGCCGCGTCGGCTGCTTCGGGCGCGCCGAAGCGAGCTGAAAACGAGTTTAAATTCCCTCGTACGCTGCGGTTTTCATTTAGTGGCGAAATTTTCCCGCTTCGAGTGTCTCCTTTACAACGCTTGAAAGCACTACAATAGGTAGTGGCTGCCTTTGAGGGCGCGCAACATGGTAGGCTATTGCTCGGTGCCGCAGGGCCGGACGCACGTAACGGAGGTCACACGTAGCCGCAGGACAAGAAGCTGCGTGAAGCTTGGCTCGCGAACCATAAAACCGGCAACAGTCATCGGCTACAACTCGGGTATGCAGCAAGCACAGACACGAGGAAGATTTCTGCTACGGCGCCCGGTCTGCGATGTTCTGAAAACGCGCACTGAGACGCTCGCCCGAGTCCGCTGCCCGACTAATGTCGTGACGGTTTGGTCTATGAACTTGTTGATGCTAAATACTGGTAAGTTCACTGGAATGGAATGGGAGCGGTAAGACGCACATTAAAAGAAGGCATGACATATGGTCATGTTTGTGTTATGAATTAATGCACTGGATTACAAAAAAGGAGCAGCGGGAAATTGCACGCTGAGAACGCCGATAAACATACAGTGCGACGCAACTCGAGAAATAGTATTGAAAGATCAAAGAATTTAGAAGAAAAAAAAGATTGCATCGTCGCGACGGCACATCACAGTCCCCGTAGGCGTCGAAGTCTCTACAATGAAATTATTTTTGAACAGCTCTGATAGCGCCCACGCAACAATGGTTGCCTGTATACTGTCAAATGCTCATATTCTGCGGCCTAAAGCTCATGGCACGGTGCGAAAACGCGCGCGCGGAGAAAGCGAAACTGCGCGGACAAGCACGCAGACGCGCAGTCGGTCGCTGCGAATCTGCGCGATCGCTGCATTGAGGCTTCATTCTATTACGCTCCATTTAGTTATAAAAACACTATAAGAACATATTTCGCATAATTTCCTCTCGGCGTTTACCTACCTTTCACGCAAGAAGCCGGTTCGGGAGACTCCATCGCGGCGACCGCGCGCAGTGGCGTTCACTGTACGTATTCGGTAAAGAGATAGCGGCTGTAAACGATTGTGTGCTTTCAGCTTGCCCAAGATTATTATTTAGACAGTGAGAAACTTCTCTCGTTTCGAAAGTACTTACAGAAATGTCCGGGAGAGCTCGCGCGTGGTGTTTTCAGTGAGCGCTGACAGCAAAACCTATGAGGAGCGCGTCACGTGATCCCTCATACTACGGCATCGAGGCGCTTCCGATAGAGGGCGACTCCGTAACTCCTCGCCGCCAATAGCGCTTGAGTGAAGTAACTTTATTTCGGTCCAGAGAAGACGAGAGGGAGAACCCTCAATAGACCACAAGTGAGCGGGAAACCAAATAAGAGAATGCGGAGAGATACTTTTGGCGCATTGTATCATTCTTTTGTTACGACATATTCTATTTTTGCGATATATTACAACGAACCATCGAAAAAGAACTGCCTATCGCATCTTACGGATCCGGTCCCCCTCGTTCAAAGGAGGAAAGAGAAAAGAAGAAGGCAGGGAGGTTAACCAGAATAACGTCCGGTTGGCTACCCTACACCGGGGGAATGGGAAAGGGGAAAGCAAAGATCACAGGGAGAGAGAGGAGGGAAGGAAAGAAGGAAATTACGGCAACTTCGCTGACGCGTGTGGTTTTACAAAAATTGCCTTAATAGTCACAGGTGGTCGCACAAACCCGTCGTCCTTAAGAAACACAAAAGTGCCTTCACCGCTTTATGGGCCGACGGGCGATGGGGGCGGTGTTCCAGCAGCACCTGCACAGAAAGCGGCCGATTGTCCAGTTTTTGGAAAGCTTTGGCAAGTTCTTGTCTCTCTAGGGCATATCTTGGACAGTGGCACAGCAGGTGGTCGATGTTTTCTTCGGTGCCACAGACCTCGCATGCTGCACTGTCAGTCACTCCAATTAATGTAGAGTGTGCCTTTGTGAAGGCCACTCCTAACCAAAGGCGACAGAGAAGCGTAGCTTCACGTCGAGGAAATCCGGGTGGAGGTCGGAGCTGCAGGGAGGGGTTTAGTCGATGTAGTCGTGTCAGTCGTAAGTTTTGCGAGTTCCACTCGCTCACTGTGAGGCTACGTGCCAGGTGTCGAAGCTGCCTTGCAGCGTCAGTCCTCGAAAGCGGAATCGGAACGCTGTGCTCTTCTTGATGGGCTGTGCGAGCAGCGTTATCGGCGGAATCATTGCCACTGATTCCACAGTGGCCAGGTACCCACTGAAAAACGACTTCGTGGCCGTTTTGTTGGACGTCATGGTGAAGTTTCACGACTTCGTATGTCAATTGGTCATGACATCCGTGTCTTAGAACTGACTGCGTACACTGTAATGCCGGTTTTGAATCACAGAACACAGCCCATTTTCTGGGTCTTTCCGAATCAATGAATTTCAGTGCTCGACGCAGGGCCGTTAGTTCTGCCGCCGTTGAGGTCGTGACATGCGATGTCTTGAACCGCAGTGTCATTCGTCGCGTTGGTATAACCACGGCACCACCAGAACTGCACGACGTAGTCGATCCGTCGGTATAGATGTGCACGTGGTTGCTGTACTTTTCATGCAGAAGAAGTAAGCTCAGCTGTTTTAGAGCAGGGGCCGGTAGATCTGTCTTCTTCTGTAGTCCTGGAATCATTATCTCAACATGTGGACGGCTCAAACACCACTGAGGAAACGCTGGCGTGGCCGCAGGTGCGTACCCTGAGGTAAACGACGCACGATGTGCACTAACAATACCGCTAAATGTCGAGCAGGGCCTTGCAGCAGCGAGGCTCGCCAAGTGATAGGAAGGGGTCCTAGCATAATGCCTGAGATGCATACGCATTGTCTCAACGGCAATGTGCGTCGTGATCGGGTAATCCTGCGCTAGGGCAATGGTTTCAGCCGTTGATGCACTGCGTGGTAAGCCAAGACATATCTTAAGGGCTTGGGCTTGAATGCTTTGAATCGTACGCAGGTTAGTCTTGCAGGTGTTGGATATTGCAGGCAGGCTATAGCGCAGGAATCCAACAAACAACGCCATGTACAACTGTAACATAGCGTGTATAGATGCTCCCCAACTTTTTCCTGCAAGGAACCTAAACAGGTGACAGATAGTAGTCAGCCGCTTTCTTACGTAATTGACGTGCGGAGTCCAAGACAGGTCTCTGTCAATTACGACTCCCATGAACCTGTGACTTCTGCTGTATGGTATAAGTTGTCCGTTAATAGATACGCCGTAACCAGACATTGGCTTCCTCGTGAATGCCACCATTGCGCACTTTCCGCATGAAAGTTCAAGTCCTTGTTGACGAAGGTAGCAAGATGTCTTTGTGGCTGCCTTCTGAAGCCGAGCACGAAGCTGAAGTCGTGTCACACCTGATGCCCAAATGCAGATGTCGTCCGCATAGATGGAAAGTCGTACGGTGCTTGGCAGGTTGTAAACTAATCCACTGAGGGTGAGATTGAAGAGAGTCGGGCTAAGCACTCCTCCTTGAGGGACTCCTCGGCTACCGTAATGCTCGGACGTCGGGCCATTTTCTGTGTGCATGTAGAACGATCTCCTCTGTATGTAGCTGGACACCCACATACACATCTTGCCACCAAGTCCGACGGCTTCTAACGTGCTAAGGATGGCTTCATGGGTGACATTATCATAAGCTCCTTTAACGTCTAGAAATAGAGCAGCAGATAGACGCTTACAGGCCTTTTGGTGTTGCACAAAGGTTATCAAGTCAACAACGCTGTCTGTTGACGAACGGCCCCGTCTAAATCCGGCCATAGCTTGTGGATAGATTTCATAGTACTCGAAGTACCATTGCAGACGTGTTAATACCCTCGTTCAAAATACTAACAATATTATGCCTTAGAATTTGTTTCTTCTGCTGCGACTACATTCTTCATGGAGAAGCCGCATGATCGACAAACACGCTGAGCCGCTTCGCTCGACAAGGTGCGTCACGTGCTCGACACCCGGGCGCTTGTGTGGCCCCATTCTTAAGTCCTCGTCGGCCTTTCTTGCGTAGTGTGCGTCTTCCGTGTGTGTGCGCGTGCGTGTGTGTGCGTGTGCGTGTGCGTGTGTGTTTGTGTGCGCGTGTGTGCGTCTGTGCGTGTGTGTGCGTGCGTGTGTGTGCGTGCGTGCGTGCGTGCGTGCGTGTGTGTGTGTGTGTGTGTGTGTGTGTGTGTGTGTGTGTGTGTGTGTGTGTGTGTGTGTGTGTGTAATGTAAATGATGTTCACTCTACGTTACTCACATTATTGCTATGCAATAAAAAACGACTGCGTGTGGCTACTGTCCGACGTTCACGTGAAGGTCCTGTGTTCAAGCCCACTTCCGCGCGTTTCTTCGGCAACCTTTGTGAGAAGGTTAACCTCCCTGCCTTTCCCCTTTTTTCTGTCTCCATCTCTCTCTCAATTCATTGGTCCTTTCACTGACCACACGTAGTAATGTTAACAAAACGGTGGAAAGTACGACCCGCTTAGGATTTCTTTTTTTTTTTACATTTCGCCCCTCGTTCGATTACACAACCTTCTTTAATAACTTTAGGGATGTTAACCACAACACCCACTTTTTCGAGTCTTTTCATGGCCCCATAAGGATGTTAGCCGTAGGAAAAATCAAAAGCACTCATAAGGGTGCAAAAGTGTTTACTGGGATGAGCAGCAGTATCTTGATCAACAGCCGTGCTCGACCTCAACCACTGCGGTGGTGGCAGGAGCAAAACAATCATATCGGCTTACGGCACAAGCCCTCGCTCAGCTCTTTGCTACCACGAAGCTGCACATATCAGCTTTAGAATCGTTTATGAGGGCAGGAGTATCTGGAAACAAACGTTTACGTTTATTGGTCCGCCGCACGACCGCGCATGGAAACCTCACGTGCCCGCTGAATTTTAACATGTGTCCAAGCCCGACGTTGGCCATGAGTGAGTGAGTGAGTGAGTGAGTGAGTGAGTGAGTGAGTGAGTGAGTGAGTGAGTGAGTGAGTGAGTGAGTGAGTGAGTGAGTGAGCGAGTGAGTGAGTGAGTGAGTGAGTGAGTGAGTGAGTGAGTGAGTGAGTGAGTGAGTGAGTGAGTGAGTGAGTGAGTGAGTGAGTGAGTGAGTGAATAAACTTTTATTTGGTCCAGCAAAGCGCGATGAAACGTGCACCCGGCTAATCCCACGACGAGACTGACAGATCTAGTCTGCCGGCCCGAACGTGGGCGCGCTGGACGGCCAGGATTTGGTCCTCAAAGACGGGACTTCGCAGGGGCGCGTCCCACTCTTCCTTGGTGAACTTAGGGCCCAGCGACCCGCACTCCCAGAGCATATGAGTGTACGGCAAGATAATACAAAAAAAAAGCAACGCGCGCTTAACCTGGTCGTGTTTATTCAGAAAATAATAACCGACTCTTCCGACGTGCGTCTAATGGCTTTCAGAGCGTATATTAATGGGACGCTCAAGAGAGAGAGAGAAAAAAATCGCTATTTGCTGCAGAGCTTCAATTTTTAGAAGCGACCGCTTACTGATTTGATAGTTTGTTAGTATCGCTTACCTTTTCTAGTTTTTAAAAAGTTTTCTGCGTCTGTTTCTGTTAATTGCCGGCACGTACGTTAATCGATGCGCAATGTCATTTTTTCCCGATTGTATCGCCCCCTTCCGCTTCTGCCTTTCGCCTTATATAAGGTATCCGTCTTCCGTCAATAAAATTTAGTCGACAGTCAGCGCTTGTGTCTTGTCTTTGTTCCTTTGTGGATGCATGTGTTAGCGCTGTGATAACTTTCACATAAAAAATAACAATTAAGGCGAACGAGTAAATTAGGCTACACACACCGTGGAAGGAGTTTTTGTAAGCCAGAAAAAAAAGAAAACCAAAAGCAAGCCCCGCCGAGATAACCACACCAGCTCAGCGCGACGCCACGGATTTCGACCGCGTCCAATCCTCTCTGGTAAAGAACGATATTCCAGTGGAGCCAATGACACAAGCTAGCGTGTTTCTATAACTGAGCTAAAGCAGCTAAAAAAAAAGTTAAAAAAAGGAAGACTTAAAATCCATGACGTCACACTGACATACCCGTGCTGAAGACAGGCGCGGAACAAGGACGTCCTTTCATTTCTTTTATAATTAATAAATCTGTTCCCACTAAGTATGCATTTACCTCATGCACCTTCTTTGTTGAAACTTAGTGGTCCTTCCTAATTTGGTTGTACCTGGATTAGTATAGCCCCGCTGGCTCTCGACATCTTTTGCCGGTGCCAGGCGTCACTCCAAGCCTGCAGATGTTGTGCACTGGAGGAGGTGAATTTCAAGCTCACCAGCGTCAAATTAAAAGAAAAAAAAACCTTATAGAACGATTCGAACTTCCGACTATGGCAGCCAAGCATTCCACGTAGCTCAATCAGATAATCTCGCAGGCAGCGAGGCTACCTTATTGCCGAAAAGTACAGCCCATAGGGCCCTACGTCCCTAGAAACTTCTTTGATTTATCCGCGATAGATGTGTTTTCATGATAGTGATGGGTAACTCAATAAAGAACGATTTCTAAACGGTTCGGGCCTTGTAGTTACGGAATCTCGCGTGTGCAAGCGGCCGTGAACTCGGCTAGGCAAACCGTACAGGCGTACGGACGACCTTTCACAGTTGCGAATGCTTGGCTCGTGATCTACAGGAGTACAAACGGAAACCCGCGAAAACGAATAAAAGTGCAGATGTAGAAGAAATAAACGGACGCAAGCTACGACCGTTTCTTCTTTCTCTTTTGTATTTGATGAAAATCTGTGTTTGAACTTTTCAACTGTTGTCGTTGCGTTTTTTTTCCTTATTGTTCGCGTGATACTGCAAACCTTCTCATGACTTTTTCTCTTCCTTTAACGGTACAATTTCTTCTTTATTTTTAGGGGGGGTGCGCTCGCATTATAAAGTCAGCGCGAGGCATGTCGGCAGAGTCAGTTTAGGCCAATTTGGTGTATCTCAAACGCCAGAAAGAAAGCTTAAGTTATCCGCGGTACACGGGTTTCGCTGATCGCAGCAGGTGACACGCCACCGTGGTTTCAGAGTCTCCCGTACGCAGGCGGCCATGAACGCGGCAAGATACACGATATATTTCCGGCGAACTTGAACGGCATCTAAAAATAGTGGGGAAAAAAAAGAACATAAGAAAATGACAACAAAAAAACTTTCAGCGCTTATCGCGAATGTACTAGTCGCGTCTGGAGGGAGGTAGACCAAACAGTTCACGGTCTTGGCTGCCTGCATCGGAGAATTCTTTCCGAACGAGGCGGAGCTGGTGCGCCGCGCAAGGCAGAGACGTCGGACGCGAGGCATCGGTTTTCGCTCAACGGCAAATCCTCAGTGGCGAGACGGGCCGCCAAACAATAGTTCTGAGCCGCGCGTAAAATAGGCGTAAAAAATGGACGCAGTCTGAAATCAGTGAGAAAGAAACTTCGCATAGGAAGAGCAAATATGTATGCACTGAAAGATAAGCAGGGTAATATCGTCAGCAATCCCGAAGATACAGTAAATACAGCGTAAGAATTCTATACTGACCTGTACAGGACCCAGAGGGGTCAGGGTACCTCAATCAGAAATAACTAGCCATGATGTCAAAGGCCCTTGCAAGACATGAAACGAGGAAGAGCGGCAGGAGAAAATGGAAGAACAGTCGATTTATTCAAAGATGGAGGAGAGAGACATAATGCTTGGAAAACGGGCGGCTCTTCATACGAAGCGTCTATCGACTGCAAGGGTCTCAGAAAACTGGAGGAATCCGAACATTATAGTAATCCACCAAAATGGAGACGTTTAGGAATTGAAAAATTATAGGCCCATTAGGTTACTTTCATATTATCTGAAATATTTACCAAAATATACTTCAGTAGAATAAGGGCAACGCTGGGCTTTAGTCAAACAAGGGAAGGCGTCCTCTAGAATGGATCACATCCATGTCATTAGTCAGGTTATCGGAAATCCGCCGAGTACAATAGGCCTCTCTATATGCTTTCATAGATTACGCAATGGCATTTGATTCAGTAGACATACCAGCAGTCATAGAGGCATTACGTAATGAAGGAGTCAAGGACCGTAATAAAGGACCGCTTATGTAAAAACCTTGGAAAATATATACAGAGGTTCCACAGCTGATTGATTCTACACAAGAAAAGCAGGAAGATACCTATAAAGAAAGTGGTCAGACAGGGAGACACAACCTCTCCAATGCCATTCACTGCGTGCTTGCAAGAAATATTCAAGCTATTAAACTGGGAAGGCTTACGAGTAAGAGTCGACGGCGAATATCTCAGCAACCTTCACTTTGCCGATGAAATCGATCTATTCAGCAACAATGCAGACGAATTACAACAAATGACCGAGGTCGTTAACAGAGAGAGTGTGAGAGTGGGGTTGAAGATTATTTTTCAGAAGAGAAAGATAATGATAAATCGCCGGGCAAGGGAACAAGAGTTCAAAATCGCCAGCCAACCTCTAGAGTTTGTGAAGGTCTACGTTTGCCAAGGTCAATTAATCACAGGGAACCCTGATCATTAGAAGGAAATTCATACAAGAATAAAAATGGGCTGGATCGCATACGGCAGACATTGACAGTTCTTGATTGGAAGCTTACCATTATCATTGAAAATGAAGGTGTACAATCAGTGCATTCTACCAGTGCTGACATATAGGACAGTGACTTGGAGACTGACAAAGAGGCTTGTGAACAAGTTAAGGAGCGCGCAAAGAGCGATGAAACGAATATTGCTAGGCATAATGTTAAGAGATAGAAAGAGAACGATTTGGATCAGAAAGCAAACGGGTATAGCCGATATTCTAATTGACATTAGTAGAAAGACATGGAGCTGGGCAGGTCATGTAGTTCGCCGGTTAGATAACCGTTGGACCATAGTGTTACGGAATGGGTACCAAGCGAAGGGAAACGCAGTCGAGGACGGCAGAAGACAAGGTAGAGCGATGAAATTAGGAAATTGACGGGCGCTAGTTGGAATCGGATGGCGCAGGAGAAGGGTTGGAGATCGCAAGGAGAGGCCTTTGTACGGCAGTAGACATAAAACAGGCTGATGATGATGTAGATAATGATACCTTCATACGAATTAAAAAAATGCATCTATAAGCATGCCGAAGTTTCATTAACCAGGTGCGTACATCGGACGTACTCTCGGAAAAGTACTGCAAGGTCTGTCTAAAGTAATTACAGTAAATTTGAGAAGATAGTCAGACGCAGCTTTAGCCTGAGCCATTACTTTTACTGAATTTCCGAAATGGTTATGCATAATGATTAAATCTGTTTTAAGCATTTTAATACAAGAAGATGAAAGTGGCAACGAAGCCACGAGAACTTGAGGGAAAGCGCGAAGAAAAAGCACGATTTTTTTTGCACTTCGCCTCAGGTTATGCAGCACCATCTAGCCTACCGGTCTATTCTTTTGAAGCCACAATGCCCACATGATGCATCCTGTGCTTTGCCAAGCGAGCGGTGGCGACGACTGTGCTCTCTCGTTGGTATTTATACATATAGCTGTAATTTTTGGTCTGCGACATTTAATCGAACGCCGTTTCATCGAAGGCCGTTTCATAGAACCCGCTACATCTAACGATGTTTCATCGAAAAAGCCATGCCCCTTTCATCGAAAATGCTGTAGCCGCAGTTGTGTCATCGAACATCCTTTAGCTACCCAGAACGGTCATGCTAAAAGCGGATGCGCTGACTGGTAGGCGGACACTAAATTAAAATCTTTAGTCGAGCTAGATTGCAAGATTGGGTATATGCAATAACAAATTCGTCAGTCATAGCGAAAACAGATTTTGTAACCTAAAGACTGGCGAAAATGGAAATTGGAATGACGCGTCACTGTTGTGCAGTACGGTACTTTTCGTGCGACGCTAGCACTGACTGATTCGCAGAGAGTGGCAAAGAGGGAGGACCCCATTTCGATGGGGGCGAAATGCAAAAACGCCTGTCTACCGTGCATTGAGTGCATGTTAAGAATCCCAGGTGGTCAACATTAGTCCAAGGTCCCACACTACGGCGTGACTCATATTTAGATCGTCGTTCTGCCACATAAGAACCCAGAATTTAATTTTATTTAGTACGAGGAGGTCACGTGGAGGTTACGTCAACTCATCCGTTTTGCGCGTACGATTCGACTGAAGAGAAGCAGTGCGACCTTCGGTTGCACGTTTGCACGCAACAAGGAGATATATTGGCCCAAAATATTAGCACAAAGAGAACGCTGATAATAATACTTCAAGACGAATCGATCCAACTCCACTCAACATTTTCCTTTCGTGTTTCTTTAAAGACCGCTGTCACGCAGGAAGTGTCCGTCGCTTTAATTTGCAAAGCTGAAAAAGCGCGAGACACGTGACGTGGTGAAGGAGCACAATTACGATACCGCCGGCAATTTCGAGCAGATACCTGGGCAAACATGCTGATTTTATTACAGAATTAGCACGCACGAGGAAGACAATGAGAGGCCAGAGTAGTGCGGCAGAACAGAAGCCCTCAGATTTTGAGCAGTCTTGCTCTGCAACTAATCATACAAGTTTACAAATCTATTTCGCCAGATATTACACAAAAACTGTATATGTGCTTTCGGCATGATATATAGGAAAAAGAGGGAGTGCTGGCTCATTTTGCCTCAAGACACGCCAATCCAAACCAGTGATATGGCGAGCCGCCTGTGCTTTACCGCAGTCCACCATCACTAGCGATCGTTGTCAAGAATTTTGATGCCAATACAAGCTGAAGGCATCCCTCAAGCGGGCAGACCCGCCATGTCGGATCAGCTTCCGTTGCATTGTGATACCGGAAGTTTGATACGCTCCATTCTGACAGCTACAATATAGACAGCTTCTACGATGAAAGAAATTGAGACACCGCAGAGAACCTCGTCGATCTCGTGTCTCCGATAAGCGTTAGTTGCAAAGACGGTAAATCGAAGAGCGCTCAGTTTAGGACAATCTATTAGACTACGGGACTTTACATCCCCGAGCTGCGGGCTATAAGCGACGCCGTGGTGGACTTGATGCGCGAGCGTCATTGCATCGCGCCTCCACCGCAACACGAGGCGTTGAACCCTCGGCATGCAGCTGGGCTTAGGCACATGTAGTGATTCTAACCTGACCCAGGCGCAACCAGGGATTTTAACCTGACCAGACGCGAGAAGGCAGTTCCGGAGATCGTCGAAGGGCATCGCCAGGTACTGGTTGGCACGTTTTCTGGAAGAACAGTTCTCAAGGAAGCAAGAGGAAAACTGGTGGACTCGAAAGCACGTCATAACGTCTTTTTTGTGGCGGCCGGCGTGTTTGACATTTTGAAGGGTGAAGGTAGTCCGAAAGCAAATCGCCGCAGGGGTGGAGTTGAGCAGTTCGCGACCGGGATTGCAATATATGTACTACGACAGAGGATGCGCAACAGGGAAGTGAAGTGAAAACAAAAACAAATTGCTGCTAAAAAAAAGCATATTTTAACTTGAATGGAAGGTGATGGACCTAAATTGGGAATTGATATAAATAGCACCGAGTGACGGCTATGTTGCCGATGGAACCCAGTTGAGCAATGTCCTGGATGAGTTGTGCTTTAGCGAGTAGGGGGCCAAGTGATAGCTTTTTTTAGACGTCCACGTGCACTGTGGAAGCTCAACTAAGGAGTGTAAAATTCTCAGCAGCACGGCTGGTATTTGGGGGAGAGAGTCATGTGAAGAAAAGACACAAGCTTAACAGACGTAAGATGAGCTACATAACCCTCCGCGACGCCACCTATTCTGGTCGTGACCATCCCAGCGAGAATCGGGACCCTCCCTCTACATACAACGAGATCACAAAGCACTTCTATATAGACCGCAGGATATACAGCACACCTCACAATAAGCTCACCAGGCCTCAAGCCTTCACGTTCAGAATGCTTCAAACAAACACGTACCCCACGCAGAACAGACTACATTACTACATGCCTGACCTATACAAAACATCATATCGCGAAAATCGCCATAGCACACTAGACGTACATCACTTGTTCTGGCCGTGTGGTCGGACCCACGCAAACAAGGATCAAGACTCCGCCAGGCTACAAGAAGAATTACGCAGCACGGACCAGGCGAAACAGCTCTGGGCTTTGGGCCACGGAGTTAAACTCCCGGTCCCAACGTGGGAGTAGCCCGCTCTATGGGACCTTGCGCCCCGTAGCTCGCAGGACCTTTCATTATAGTTATTCCATCCATCCACTGAGAACGCGCATATAAGGCAGCAGCAACGCCAAGCAGAACTGGGCACACATTCAATCTTCGTCAACGACCTTCCGGCAGTTGAGCAAAACATCTTGACCACCGGAGCAGCTAGAAACGAACTGAGGGAAAAGTCTGATGGGATCCGGACCACACTTTTCTCTTAAGCTTTACCCAACATAAGAAAGACTTAGTCACACTATTCCGAGTGCGCTAAAATGCTGCAAGCGGACACCATTCGAGCATGCTGTGGCTTTTGGCAAGAATTTATTTATTCATTTATACATACTGCGAATCTAAGGGGCACAATGAACTAAAAAGGAAGGCTAACATTAAATATGCTTAACCAATTCCTTCGCAAACAATTCCCGCAGAAATTTTCGAAAAGCTCCTTTCAGAGCTCCCAACATTCGAGTACCGCAAGCAATGTCGGAACGAAGTGGAAGGACCAACGCCTGATCAGAACGGCCGAAGAGAGCAGGCAGCGCTCGAGGTGGACATCTATTCTCTAGGCTTGGTGCCAGGCGGCGCTCGTGCAAATCGAATCTGGTGCGTCACAGCTCGTCATCCTTTGCCCGAACGCTTTTACACTGTTGCCGTGTATCACCGTAGTAATACTACAGCACAGAAAATGGTAGCCCTATGATTGTCACGTGTACTTAGATGGACATATGTTATAGCACCGTTGACGCGCCTCATTTGCTATGTCGTTCTGCTCCCGAGGTCACGGGCTCGTTCCCCGGCCGTGGCGGCCGCATTCCGATTGGGGCTTAATGCAAAAAGAAAACGCTTGCTATAACGGAACGCTATTCCAAACTATTCCACTTCTGCAATCAGCTCTCCATGAACGGTCAAATATCTTTCGGGCTACTCCCGCGTCGCCTGTGTGTCACGCGACGTCACAAAAACTACGAGAACACCCCATCTGATATGACGTGTACACACTGAATGTACATGATTAGACCGAACAAAAACAAATTTGTCATGCCTGATTCCACATTATTTTCGCCATTATCCCTCCATTGCTGGTCGAAGCTTTTCGAGCGGCGCCCACTTCGCCGTTCTGTCGTGCGACGGCATAAAACCGCGAGGACTCGCCACGTCATAGCTCGCGTGCGCGCATTGAAGATTAATGTGCCGAACAAGACTGAACGTTTTTTGGAATAGCTGCAGACTGCCCCGTTCAGAAAGGGACATAAAACGTCTGCTCAAGGCCGATCCACACGACGGACCAAGTCTGCGGGCCGATCTGTCACGTGATGCGACGTCACGGCCCACCGCGGTACGGTCCAGCGCAGAGCACATCCACACGGCGGACCGCCATAGCAGACGGCAGAGCAGACCAACCAGCTACACTCTCGGCCAGAGTGTTATCATTGTTATCATTCCATCTCGAGTCCCACAAAGCGGGGACTGCCCAACGAGGGATACAAAATAAAAAAACCTCCTCGTCACTCCAAGAGGACATGGTGTTTAAAAAATATATCTGCTGAACGCACGTGTAGGCGGAACGGCGGACATGAAACGACTGGCTTGACTGGCTTTTGCTGAGCCGAAAACTAGATTGGATTTGGCTGAAGACACTCTGCTGCTGGACAACAACATTCGTTGGCTACGTCAAAATCACTGCGGTTTGCATGTGGTCCGCCGCCAAATCTGCAGTGGGAAAAGTCTCGGTGATTTGTTAGACCGCGAGGGCCGCGGTCTTGCGCGGGCCAACGGCGGTACGCACGAACTGGTGACGTCCTATCACGTGATGCGCGGACCGCGGCCCAAAAGAGCAATTTGGTCCGTCGTGTGGACCGGCCTTTACCGATCGCTCCAGCTTCTCAGAGCTGCAGGCCGGGAAATACGGGTGTTTACGCAAAATAATTTCTTTTCCGTGGCAGTATAATTTAATCGAGCCCTTTCGGCACGTTTACGACGTGGCTCTGCCAAAGTCTTTTCGCTGAGGACCCGTATTAGCGGCCTTTTTAGCCTTCCGTTGGCCAGCCACTGCAAGCTAACAAGGGAAAGGGGGCAGATCCCAGACGCCAGCACCACCCTCCTATTGCGGTTATCTACTTTCACTGCGGCTCCACCAAAACTCTCCCCGTTTCTATGTGCTCCTCTCCTCTTATCAGCCAAACGGACAAAATAAAAACGTAAATGTAAGCGATGCTATTTGCTTTGAAACCAGACTAATGTTACCTCCTATAAACGAGAGCGTTTGATTGGGCGGTTCAAACAACGCTACGAGTCACCGCCCGGTGCTTACGTCGGCCGTTACGTAAATTTGAGGTGAGGAGAGTAAAATAAAAGCAGATTGGAATAGTTTCACGTTATAGGAGCCCTCCTATGCAAGGTACATATTGGCCAGTTGGCCATAATTAACCAGGAGCGCCCATGCACAGAGTCAGTATGTCACTTTGCGACACCCGCAAAATAATTTATGAGGCGCAGTCTCTATTTCATCGAAGCGTCCCGTTACGAAAATAAAAACCATTATCCGGAGAGAACGAAAAAACAACCGCTCTTACATGCTTGGTATTATGAGGGCCAGTTGCGACTGCTGTGAGGCGTTTGCAGGCGAATGCTTTCGTGAACAGTACACGTTTTAATAAATAATAAGGTGAACTCAAACCCGGAGGAGGCCTGGCGATCGTAGGACTGTGAGAGAGGCGTCAAATGTGGCGATGTGCGCTTCCCGAGGCACTCACATTGGCGATGAACTAGCAAACGCATTGAGTGGACAGGTAAGAAAAATGCTCGATGTTCACTTACCGTTATAGATTTTTGCTAGCATAGTTGGATTGACCCCCGTGGCTGCACTAGTGATGACAGCCAAACAACAAAAAACTGTAGAGGCATAGCTCGTGCCCGCTGTGCTTAGGCGCAGCTGTGTTACCTCCACGTTGCTGCGAAAACCTCATTGTGCTCGATCAAGTGCGCGATTTGGGAGTTCCGGGATACACGAGGGTCGGCACTTCTACAAAATGTAAATGGGTAACAAAGCTCATTGCGCATTCATTAGCTATCGATGCGCCGTGGTGCCCTTTAGCTATTTCCATGGCGTCTGGGAGCACCCCTGTTCTGCCTTCGCAGTCCTTTCTCACCATTGAAGTGACAAACTGTTTCTTTGGCCGCTCCTGAAAACCGTTCGAAACGCGGAAGCTGCGAAAAGAGCCGTCACGGCAAAGACAGCGGCACTCACCTGCATCGTGGATGACTGGATCCTGCTGGATGGCGGCCGCGCCAGCAGAGGATGGAGGACTAGGGTTAGGCGCCGCACAGAGCTCGGGCGCGTAAAATGCTGCCAACTGGTGGTCGACCGAGGCGGCCGCCGGCAATGCGAATAGCCCGAAGCCTGACACGGGGAAGGAACGCGGCGCTCTCTTACATTGGGACGCACTCGACTCGCCTCGGTGCGTTCTGCTGTGCTCCCGTGGGGACACGACCCGTGACCGAGTGCTCGTCTGAACGGCCGTCGTTTGCTGCCTAGATGCAATGTTTTACAAGTAAGCCGAAGTAGCGCGACCCCTCTTACACAACGTATCCGAGCGCGGTATAGATTGGCCCCTTCAAGAAAGAAGTACATTCATGGATCCGCAGGTGCGCCTACCTATTGCGGTACTGCGAGTGCAGACACACGCATGTCTATCTATCTATCTATCTATCTATCTATCTATCTATCTATCTATCTATCTATCTATCTATCTATCTATCTATCTATCTATCTATCTATCTATCTATCTATCTATCTATCTATCTATCTATCTATCTATCTATCTATCTATCTATCTATCTATCTATCTATCTATCTATCTATCTATCTATCTATCTATCTATCTATCTATCTATCTATCTATCTATCTATCTATCTATCTATCTATCTATCTATCTATCTATCTATCTATCTATCTATACATCATCATCATCATCATCGTCGTCGTCGTCGTCATCATCAGCCTGGTTACGCCCAATGCAGGGCAAAGGCCTCTCCCATACTTCTCCAACTACCCCTGTCATGTGCTAATTGTGGCCATGTTGTCCCTGCAAACTTCCTAATCTCATTTGTCCACCTAACTTTCTGCCACCCCTTGCTAGGCTTCCCTTCTCTTGGAATCCAGCCCGTAACACTTAATGACCATCGGTTATTTTCCGTCCTCATTTCATGTCCTGCCCATGCCCATTTATTTTTCTTGATTTCAACTAGGATGCCATTAACTCTCGTTTGTCCCCTCAACTAATCTGCTCTTATACCTTAACGTTACACCCATCATTCTTCTTTCCATAGCTCGTTGCGTCGTTCTCAATTTAAGTAGAACCCTTTTCGTAAGCATCCAGGTTTCTGCCCCGCAGATGAGTACTGGTAAGACACAGTTATTATACACTTTTCTCTTGAGGGATATTGGCAACCTGCTGTTCATGATCTGAGAATGCCTGCCAAACACAGCCCAACCCATTCCTATTCTTCGGATTATTTCAGTCTCATGATCCGGATCCGCGGTCACTACCTGCCCTTAGTAGATGTATTCTCTTACCACTTCCAGTGCCTCGCTACCTATCGTAAACTGTTGTTCTCTTCCGGGACTGTTAAACGTTACTTTAGGTTTCTGCAGATTAATTTTTAGACCCACTCTTCTGCTTTGCCTCTCCAGGTCAGTGAACTTGCATTGCAATTGGTGCCCTCAGTTACTAAGCAAGGCAATATCATCAGCGAATCGCAAGTTACTAAGGTATTCTCCATTAACACTTATCCCCAATACTTCCCAATCCAGGTCTCTGAATACCTCCTGTAAACACGCTGTGAATAGCATTGGAGAGATCGTATCTCCCTGCCTGACGCCTTTCTTTATTGGGATTTTGTTGCTTTCTTGATGGAAGACTACGGTGGCAGTGGAGCTGCTATAGATATCTTTCAGTATTTTTACATACGGCTCGTCTACACCCCTGATTCCGTAATGCCTCCATGACTGCTGAGGTTTCGACTGAATCAAACGCTTTCTCGTAATCGATGAAAGCTATATATAAGGGTTGGTTATATTCCGCACATTTCTCTATCAACTGATTGATAGTGTGAATACGGTCTATTGTTGAGCAGCCATGACGGAATCCAGCCTGGTCCTTCGGTTGACAGAAGTCTAAGGTGTTCCTGATTCTATTTGCGATTACCTTAGTAAATACTTTGTAGGCAACGGACAGTAAGCTGATCGGCCTATAATTTTTGAAGTCTTTGGCGTCCCCTTTCTCATGGATTAGGATAATGTTAGCGTTCTTCCAAGATTCCGGTACGCTCAAAGTCATGAGACATTGCGTATACAGGGCGGCCAGTTTTTCTAGAACAATCTGCTCACCATCCTTCAACAAGTCTGCTGTTACCTGATTCTTCCCAGCTGCCTTCCCCCTTTGCATAGCTCCCAAGGCTTTCTTTGCTTCTTCCGGCGCTACTTTTGGCATTTAAAATTCCTCTAGACTATTCTCTCTTCCATTATTGTCGTGGGTGCCACTGGTACTGCATAAATATCTATAGAACTCCTCAACCACTTGAACTATCTCATCCATATTAGTAACGATATTGCCGGCTTTCTCTCCCAACGCATACATCTGATTCTTGCCAATTCCTAGTTTCTTCTTCACTGCGTTTAGGCTTCCTCCGTTCCTGAGAGCATGTTCAATTCTATCCATATTGGCACGTCTACTTGTCTTCATCGGGCGACACGTTTCCCCGCCTAACAAATGTTATCGCACAGCGCAGGACGCGCTTGCATGTGTGGGAAGTTTCTGGAATGTTATCCATGGTTCCATCCACTGTCTGTGACTGAACCTTGTGTAATCTGATTGCATCTGTGCGCGACGCGAATAATGTAGAACTTTGTGGAAGGCGCGCGGGTCCCAGCGATTAGTCTGGAACATTCGACGACTGCTCTATAAAAGCCGACGCGCTTGACCCGCAGATCAGATTTTCGACGATCGCTAAGTATGGACAGCTGGGCTAGTTGGTTATGATTAGCATTATGAACCATAGTTCCAGCGCACATTTGGACACGGACGAGGAGAGAAAGAAAACACGAACGCCGGGTGTTGTCTTTCTCTCCTCTCCTTTCTCTCCGAGAAGGCTGGGTTCCACGGAGAAATCGTGACCTCGGTGGTAGAGAGCCAGATTCGCGAGGCAAACGCTGGTGGGAGGCGCAGGCTGAAAAAAGACGCACGCCCGCAAAAGCGACCTGTCGTAGTGCCCTATTGGCACCAGGTGTCTCACGGCCTCAAGAAGGTTGGCGACAGGTGCGGGGTGCGTGTGTGTTCTCAGCACCGGAAAAGCTGGGACGAATGTGTCGGCTAGTAAACGAATCCCAGGAGAAGCCAGGTTGCAAAATAAAGCACACCAAAGCCCTCGTTGAATGTGACGTCGGCGTTGTGTACAGTATTCCCCTCGCCTGTGGGAAATGCTATATTGGCCAAACCGGGCGCTGTCTGAATGAACGCTTGCTAGAGCATCGCAGGAATGCTACATCACCAAGTGGCGCTGGTCATTTAGCCGACCACATTCGCCGTTGCTCGCACAAGCCAGCATGCAAGGCGTTCTTCGAGCGAACACGCTTGTTGCGCAAATATAGCAATCAGAAACTCCGAGAAATATTTCAAGCGTTTTGTATCTACAATGAAAACGATTACTGTGTCAGTGCTCCTTCTGTTGCACTCGGGACAAAAGAAATTGATTATCTTAGGGCAAACGGGTGCGTCGAATCAGCAAGGCAGGGCGGGAGATGAACCAGATTGTACTGAGTGATGTAAAAAAGAGAGGGAAAAAGTTTTCTTTTTTATTTTTGTTTTCACACCTCTGATGACCTTTGCCTAGACCAAGGAAATATTTTTGAGTGGTCCTGCGCACTAGCAGTCCCCCACCCCCTCCCCCGGTGTACATAAAGCCCTGTTCAAAAAAAAACGGCGTTCGTGTTGTCTTTCTCTCCTCGTCCGTGTCCAAATGTGCGCTGGAACTATGTTTCGACGATCACCGAGTGTGTTCGCCGCTACCGTTTTTCTTTGAGTGTAGCCTGTTTTTGAGGGCACAAGTTCGCCCAATAAAGCGCTCGTTTCGTTAATCACAGTTTTGCTGACTTCTTAACCGTCGCTACCACGTGGCAATATTATACTTTCTTATGTCAGCTGTCTTACGCTTGTTGATTAACTTCAAGAGTTCTGACAGTTCTATTCTAGCTGTAGGGTTAGAGGTTTTCATACATTGGCGTTTCTTGATCAGATCTTTCGCCTCCTGCGATAGCTTACTGGTATCCTGTGTAACCGAGTTACCACCGACTTCTATTGCACACTCCTTAATGATGCCCATAAGATCGTCGTTCATTGCTTCAACGCTAAGGTCCCCTTCCTGAGTTAAAGCCGAATACCTGTTCTGTAGCTTGATCCGGAATTACTCTATTTTCCCTTTTACCGATAACTCATTGATCCGCTTCTTTGTACCAGTTTCTTCCGTTCCCTCCTCAGGTCTAGACTAATTCGAGTTCTTACCATCCTATGGTCACTGCAGCGCACCTTGCCGAGCACGTCTACATTTTGTATGATGCCAGGGTTAGCGCAAAGTATAAAGTCTATTTCATTTCTAGTCTCGCCATTCGGGCTCCTCCACTTCCACTTTCGGCTATCCCGCTTGCGGAAGAATGTATCCATTATGCGCGTATTATTCTGTTCTGCAAACTCTACTAATAGATCCCCCCCCCCCCCCTGCCATTCCTGGTGCCTATGCCTTATTCTCCCACTGACTTGTCTCCAGCCTGCTTCTTGCCTACCTTGGCACTGAAGTCGCCCGCCACTATAGTGTATTTTGTTTTGACTTTACTCATCGCCTATTCCACGTCTTCATACAAGCTTTCGACTTCCTGTCATCATGACTGGATGTGAGGGCGTAGACCTGTACGACCTTCAATTTGTACCTCTTATTAGGTTTCACAAGACCTGCCACCCTCTCGTTAATGCTATAGAATTACTGTATGTTACCAGCTATATTCTTATTAATTAGGAATCCGACTTCTAGTTGTCGTCTCTCCGCTAAGCCCCGGTAGCACAGGACGTGCCCGCTTTTTAGCACTGTATATGCTTCTTTTGTCCTTCTAACTTCACTGAACCCTATTATATCTCATTTACTGCCCTCTAATTCCTCCAATAGCACTGTTAGACTCGCCTCACTAGATAACGTTCTAGCGTTAAACGTTGCCAGGTTCAGATTCCAATGGCGGCCTGTCAGGCCATTGCATATACATACAGGGTGTCCCAACTATCATGCACCAAGATTTAAATATAATCAGATGCTACGTCACTGGACGGAACCAAGGTAATGTTCTTCGCCATCACTTGAGATACCTAGACAATTTTTGTCATTCTGCCTAATTAGATAATTAGTCTTACTTAATTAAGCAAATAGCAATATGAATACAGCTTTCTGTTGCTCAATACGTGGTATATAAGAGTGTTTTTCCTAGAGTGAAAGAAGCCCGCGAATACACGCAATATTGCCGCACGACTGGCCACTCGAGGCACTTTGCGTGTATTTGCGGGCTTCTCTCACGCTCGCAAAACACTTTTATGTAGCACGTATTGAGCAAAAGAAAACTGTATTCACATTGCTCTACAAGTCTTTTATTGACAATTTTCATCTAAGTATAACATTTGCGAAGTTGATTAATTAAGAATAATAATGTAATTAGGTGGAACAAAAAAATTGAAACCGATGCTGAGTGGGTTTCAAATGTTTCGTCAATCCTTAAAGAAAGAACAGCGTACTAGCGCAGAGTGATAACCTTAAAGTTATCTTTCCAGAACCACCTCGGCTAGCCTTCAGACGGTAATCTGCACGACCGCTGAACGTAATCCAAAACGACGATTCTCGAGACGCTTGCCGACCTTGCACGGAAACACGGTGCAAGGTTTGTGCACACATGGCGACATCATGCATTGCCAAAGGCAATGCATGATGTCCAACCCCAACCTTGCAAACCTTGCACACCTACCTGGTCGTGTCATATGTACAAAAATGCAAACATATTTCTTGAAGGACAAAGTTTCATTAGAATATTTGTCCTCAACTTTTTCATTTCATGGCCTTTACATAAGAATGGGCTGGGGTGCGCTTGGCAGGCATTCTCAAATCATGAACAGCAGGTTGCCACTATCCCTCAAACGGAAAGTGTATAACAGCTGTGTGTTACCAGTACTCACATATGGGGCAGAAACCTGGAGGCTTAGGAAAAGGGTTCTGCTGAAATTGAGGACGACGCAACGAGCTATGGAAAGAAGAATGATGGGTGTAACGTTAAGGGATAAGAAAAGAGCAGATTGGGTGAGGCAACAAACGCGGGTAAACGACGTCTTAGTTGAAATCAAGAAAAAGAAATGGGCATGGGCCGGACATGTAATGAGGAGGGAAGATAACTGATGGTCACTAAGGGTTACGGACTGGATTCCAAGGGAAGGGAAGTGTAGCAGGGGGCGGCAGATAGTTAGGTGGGCGGATGACATTAAGACGTTTGCAGGGACAACATGGCCACAATTAGTACATGACCGGGGTAGTTGGAGAAGTATGGGAGAGGCCTCTGCCCTGCAGTGGGCGTAACTAGACTGCTGCTGCTGATGATGATGACATTTTTCATATCAGCGGAATGCACTGCTTTGCTGGTTTCAAAGTGATGTAGTTCTAAAGCTCGTGTGAGATTATCTTTACTTAATAAATAGAAAATATGGAAGCAGTCATATCACTTATTTCGGGCAGAATTCTTGAGACATACGAGTACATTCTTTTATGAAAAAATACATATTTTACTTGCCTTGACAGTGCACAGCATTCAATGATGCGTTTGCAGCATTTTTGGCATTGGAAATGCAGTTATTATTCCCGTATTTAATCCCTCGACAAAGTGAACGGCCGTAAACTAGGTAGAAAGGTGAGTATCCCGTAGTTCGTTGGATAGCGGTGTTGTGAGCAAAAGTCACGAAAGGTAAAAGTTTGTCCCAGTTGTCGTGGTTTGGCCCGATATACATTGATATCATATCTATTAGTGTGCGATGAAATCGCTCGGTTAAGCCATTTGTTTGTGGGTGATATGCGGATGTTGTCTTATGAACTGTGCCACAAGCTCCGAGTACTTCTGCGAGCATTGTTGACATGAAAATCTTGCCGCGGTCGCTTAACAGTACACGAGGTGCACCACGGCGGAGCACAATGGCATCCAGAAAGAAGGTGGCAACGTCGGAGGCCGAACTAGAGCGTAGAGGAGCGGTCTCTGCGTAACGTGTGAGCTGGTCAACAGCTGTCACGACCCATCGATGACCCGCTGGCGTTATGGGCAGAGCGCCGACTAGGTCTATCCCAACGATGGCAAACGGTGTCTCGGGACATGGGATGGGTTGTAAAAGCCCAGCAGGAGGCGAAGTCGGTCGTTACCGCCGTTGACACTGAACGCAAGAAGCGACGTACTTGGCTACAAAGGTAGACATGCCTGGCCAAAAGAAACGGCTCCTAACGCGGTGGTATGTTTTGTGGAATCCCAAATGGCCAGCAGATGGGTCGTCGTGCAAGGCTTCAAGGACTTGTGTGCGCATCGAACGTGGAAGAATAGGTACCCAGCGGTGTCCGTCGGAGTTGTATATGTAGCGGTACAGCACATCGTTGTCAAGCTTAAATAGTCGCAGTTGTCGACGTAATCGGGCATTTGGTGCAGATGTAGATCCGCACAGGCGTTGGATGATGCTGTCACAGTAGGGGTCAGAACTTTGACACGAGGCGAGGTTAGTGACGCGATTGGAAGATAACGTGTCAGTAACCGATAGAGGTAATAACGGTAATAACGGGAGCGACGACTTAGTCTCATCATCAAGTGGCGAGCAATGGAGAGATGTACTCGAAGCTAATAGTGGCAGCGGGCAGCGAGAGAGAGCGTCGGCATCTTGATGCTTTTTGCCAGACTTGTAGACAACGTCAAAATCGTACTCTTTTAAGCGTACCACCCAGCGACCAAGTCGTCCGGACAAATTTTTGATTGACGACAACCAGCATAAGGCGTGGTGGTCGGTTATGACCGTGAAATGGCGTCCGTAAAGATATGGTCGAAATTTTTGGATCGCCCAAACTACTGCGAGACATTCCTGTTCTGTGATCGAGTAATTCTTTTCGGCAGGTGTTAGTGCGCGACTGGCATAGGCAACAACTCTCTCTCGTGAGGTGGTATCACGCTGTAAAAGTACAGCACCGATCCCATGGCCACTAGCGTCGGTGTGCAAGCAAGTTGGTGCGTTCTCATCGAAGTGACAGAGGACAGGGTCGATGGTTAATGCCTGCTTGAGGGCTTGAAAAGAAAGTTCGCAGCCATCTGTTCAAGGGAAAGCAGTGCCCGACGTGAGCAACTTGTGTAGCGGCGACGCCACGGCCGCAAAATGACTGATGAAGCGGCGGAAGTAGGATACCAGGCCCAAGAAACGTCTGAATTACTTTTGATTTTCAGGGCGAGGGAAGCGAAGCACGGCAGCAACCATTTCGGGATCTGGTCTAGCGCCATCTTTGCTGATAAGATGGCTCAACACTTTGATGTTCTTTCTGGCAAAATGGCATTTCTTTGTGTTGAGTTGGAGTCCAGCGTTGGAAATGCATGTGAAAACTTCGTCCAAGCGCTCAAGGTGCTGACGAAAAGTTGTAGAAAAAATAACGATGTCATCTAAATAGCACAGACAGGTCTTCCACTTAAGGCCACGTAAAACTATGTCGATCATGCGTTCAAATGTTGCAGGGGCATTACATAAACCGAATGGCATGACGTTGAACTCGTGAAGTCCGTCTGGTGTTGCAAAGGCTGTTTTGTCCTTGTCCGCTTCGTGCATGGGGATTTGCCAGTATCCGGATCGGAGGTCTAGACTAGAGAAATATTCTGCACCCTGGAGGGAGTCAATGGTATCGTCAATTCTTGGCATCGGATACACGTCTTTGCGCGTGATCTTATTAAGGGCTCGATAATTGACGCAGAATCGTACAGAGCCGTCTTTCTTGCGAACCAGCACGACAGGAGACGACCAAGAACTGGAGGATGGCCGAATGATGTCTCTTTTGAGCATATCATCTACGTTATCCGCAATGATTTTCCGTTCTGCGGAAGACACGCGATACGGGCGGTGGCGTACAACCGAACTGCCTTCGGTTTCGATACGATGTACTGCGACGGAAGTGCGCCCCAGAAGCTTGGAGTGGACGTCAAATAAGGCGCTGTGTTTGTGCAGGAGTGCCAGAAGGCCTTCTTTCTGCGATGTGGTCAAATCGGGATTTATCGCGGCCATTAAAACAGTGGCAGCGGTGTGATAATCAGTTTTGGTAGACAAAGGTAGTGGTTCGGTGTGAAGCGGTACCAGCGAAAGAGGTTCGGTGTCAGTAAAGCATGTCACAGTAGAGCCCTCAGAGAGCACAACTGGCGAAGAAGTAGGGTTATGAACAGCGACTAACGCTCTACCGTCCTGAAACCGTACTAGGCTAGGAGTAAGGCTAAGCCCACCAGAAATGCAGTAACCGCTTGGTGCAAGGAACACATCACCATTAATAATAGTGTCGGAAGTCAGTGTCAGAATATGCTCATTGCCCGCGGCAATGAAGCAGTTGGTAGACGTGACAAAACGCAGGCTATGGGCATTGACAGCGGACGAAGATTCAGTGTCCGTCATATGAATAGTTCGCTGACGGCAAGAGATGAAAGCTGAGGCGGAGGACAGGAGGTCCCATCCCAAAATCATCGCGTAAGTGCACGAAGACAGCACAACGAACTGAATGTGGTGGAGGATGCCATCAATGAAAACGCGAGCAGTGCAAACACTAGAGGGCTGAACAAGAACTGCATTAGCACAACGAAGGGGAGGGCCACTATACGGTGTCTTCACTTTTCGCAATCGAGAACACAAGTCAGCACTAATAACAGAAAGCGACGCACCTGTGTCAACCAAGGCTTCGATTCGGACACCTTCAACACACACCAAAAGTACATTCGACGAAACTTGCCAAGGTTGACGACTGGGCGTGTTGGTATAGCATATTGGAGGTTGGAATGCGCAACAGTTTGACGATACACACAGAAGAGACACACATCACAGAGCGCTCTGTGGTGTGTGTCTCTTCTGTGTGTATCGTCAAACTGTTGCGCATTCCAACCTCCAATACATTCGACGGGCGCTCCGGAGGAGTTTCACGTTGTCCAAAAGATGCAGCTTTCCCTCCTGAAGCTGCACCATTTAGTTTTCTGGGCGGTGATCGGAGGACGAAGTAGCCGGTCGTAGAGGGGAAGAGCGCCGCATCGGTGATGGAGAGCGACGACGCGGGAAACGCAATGAACCGGCAGTGTTGAGGTCCTGTGGAGATGGGGAACGTCGTGGATAATAATCGTAGTCAGAACGCCGACGTCGTGGTACAGGGCCAGAAAACTAATCCCTTTCAAAGCCGTCATAGCCACGTCTCTCATCTTGCTGACGGCGTCGGCAAAACCTGGAAATGTGGTCACGGATGCCGCAGTAGTAACAAACCGGTAGAGGTGGGCTCCATGCGTTATAAGACGGAAAAGGCGATGGTCTTGTAGTGATAGGATTCAGGGACATGTGCGGTGCAGGTGCCTGTTGTGGTGGCTGCTGGAAGGGTGGCGCTATAGAGGCAACCTGAGCGTACGTTGGCGTATGGATAGGGTGCGGGCTCCTGATCTGCGGGCAGGTCACGGCAGCTATCTCTTCCCTCACGATATGGCGTAGGCCGCCACCAGAAGGCGTCAGATGGGCCTCAGGGGGGTTTGACGAAGCTTGGGCGTGCAGTTCCTCACGGATGATGGAGCGAATCAAAGCACGTAGCTCGCTGTCGTTGGACGCCTTGAAATCAGATGTGTGTTGCAGAGGGCGAGGACGTCCTCTATGTACGAAGTGTAGGACTCGCCTGAGTGCTGTACACGCTCAGCAAGCTTCTTCTTAGCGATATCGGAGCGGACAGACGAGTTCGCGAAAATCTGGCGTAGTTGGTGTTTAAAGACGCTCCAGTTGACCAAATCCAGCTCATGATAGTAAAACCAAGTTTTCGCAACTCCGGTTAGGTAGAAGGCGACGTGAGCAAGTTTTGCTGGTTCGTTCCAGCGGTTAAAATCACTCACGCGCTCGTGTAGCTCCAACCAGTCTTCAACGTCGTCACCTGGAAGCCCAGTAAATACCGGTGGATCCTTCTGAGGGGTGGTGACTGTCCAAGAAGGGGTTCCCGCAAGAGTAGGCAAGGTGGATGTCGTACTGGTGTGCTGGTCTTGCGACATGGTTGAGTGCAGTTGGTAGAGGCGGCGACCCGAGCGGAGCTCCAGGGATGTAGCGTAGGTGAAGCTGGAGAGAGACCAGGAGCGAGAGGGCGAAGGAACCGGACAGCACACTCCACCACTTGTGAGACGAGGTTTAGGCAGCCAGTCCCTTCTTTATTCTCTCTCTCGAGAGCCCCACCACCAGGCCCCAAAACGGTGGTGATGAGTATGTACAGGTGAGAATATGAAGCGTATGAATATATATATATATATATATATATATATATATATATATATATATATATATATATCAGTTGCACTTGAAGAAATTTCGTGTGATCTCGAAGAACTGAGCGCTGAAATGACAGCGTTACCTGAGTGTATACAAGACCCCATTGTAGGAGACAGTTCAATTTCACAACCTGAGTACTCTCGGTGGTGTAATATTTCTTCGTGTAATTGTCGCATACTTGGCTATCACTAATGCTGCTTCGCCTTTCCGGCGAAACTGCAGCCTCTCTCTCTCTCTGTGAGTGCGGTATAAGCGCTGCGGCGCATGACTGCTGTTGCTTCGTATTTCGAGTGAATCCGGCTTGCCTCATTTCGGTTGCTGAGTGAATTGCTGAGCAATAGTTGGGGAACAGTGTAGTGTTTCCCACTTATCATGCACCAAGACTTAAAAATATTGCAGTTGCGTTACTCGAAGAAAACCTAGTGCATATTGTTTCCTGCACAGTGAAGTAGCCACCAGTAATCCGTTCGTTCGTCAGATTTAATGAGGTAATTCCAATTAATTATCTAACTCGAGAACTACTGTCTTAATTTTCAAATTGTCAATGATACATTTGTAGGCACCCCAAAACAACATCTAACTGCGGTGTTTTCAGTGACGTACTAATTGCTTGCAATTTTTTCCGGCTGTGAAAGAAACCTCACGAAATACGACGAATACCACGTGACTCCGCTCCCACCCACATCATTAAGCATCACCCCCGAATAAGCTGATTGAAAGCCTTTCTGCCTGTCGCAGACCCAAAGAGACACCGGATCACCTTGATAATGGCACGGATGGAGCACCAACAGCAGGTTTCGCGGCTTCCCAGCTGCTCCCTCCTCTCATTTCTACGTCACGCTTATTATCCGAGTCTCAAGGCAGACTGATCGCATTGATAACAGAAGCCCCTTCATAAGGCGACTGAAACGCCGCTCGCACCACGCACGAAATGCGAAAAGCAATGTAATAGGTATGCGATGTTTTAAATTCCCGGCTTTGCTCGCACCGCATCGAAAGAGTGCGCTCGAGGATATATTTCGCGGCAGAACTTGTTTAGGACAAAAACCAAATTAAAGTGACGGTTTTACTTTTCATAAGAGTGTATACGTGTTGCAAAAACAGGTTCGTGTCAAAAAATAAAAGCGAAATAAACAGACCGGGAAGTGACCAACGTGTAGAGAAAAGGCAAAATCGATGCATTCAAGAAAGTCAATATAGCCCTTCTAAATGAGCCGAATATTGCAATCAGCATGTCTGCACATACACAAAAAAATCATCTCATTTTAGTGTGCCCTTATTATCTATGAATTCTTAAGCTTCGTTGAACACCAGCCTAGAAGGCGTGTTCGAATAGGCCTCCTTTTGCAGCTACGCAGTATTGTGTACGTTTTCTCACATATTCAGTAGTTTTCTTGATGACCGACGCCGGAATTCTACGACAGACATTCGTTATCTTTGCGTTGAACTCATCTGACGTCAGATTCGATCATGTAAGCACGATCTTCCACATAACCCCCAAAAAAAATCGAGTGGAGAGAGGTCAGGTGACCTAGCCGGCCAATTTACAGGCACGTGCCTTCCAATCTATTGCGCATGAAAAGTCGCATCCAGCCAATTTTGTGCTCGTCTGCTCCTGTGTGCTGGTGCTTCATCTTGCTGATACCACGGAAGCGGAAGACGTGACGGCGGGAATTCGCCGAGCAACTCATTCACCACTCCTTCAAGTATATCCTCCATGTAACGCTCTCCAGTCAGTGCGTGATCGAAGAAGATGGGACTGATAATAGCACCGGCGTAAATTCCGCAACCCCAGACTGAATGACCACTGGTACTGGTGCCGATTGCGCTTAACCCCGTATGGATTGGAGTCCATCCAATAGTATGCATTATGGATATTTGCCTAGGTGTTTCTGCGAAAATTGGCTTCATCTGTGCACATGATGTCGCTGAAAACGTCAGGTGACTCATCGGCTTATGTGAGGACCCAATTTGAGAAATCTACATGATTCTACATGTCCTTATCTTCCAAGCATTGGTGCAGGTTAAGGTAGTACGGTTGAACAGACGTAATTTGGAATCCTCCAAACTGATCACTTGGAAATTGGTATCTGGGCAGCTACGTCCCGCACGCCAGCATGAGGGTTTGAGGCCATAAATGCTACAACATCCGTACGTGGGCTAGGACTCAAAGATGGAGTCCTCCGCCATCGTTTCTTGAAGCTGTCGGTTTGTCTCAGGTTTTCATAATTTACGATGATAGTCAATGTGTTTGGTCTACCGCCACACTTCCATAACTGACATATATATTTACGGCCTTCCTCTTGTTGCTATTTGGAGATCCCAAGGCAAAGATCATGTTTACCTTCTGCTCACTAGAGAAAGACATGGCGATTGGGACGAAACAAGACGCACCCTTAAATCTTTGCACTAATGTTGTCAATTCGCTTTTGTGGTACCCGCCGTGGTTGCTCAGTGGCTATGGTGTTAGGCTGCTGAGCACGAGGTCGCGGGATCGAATTCTGGCCACGGCGGCCGCATTTTGATGGGGGCGAAAACACCCGTGTACTCAGATTTAGGTGCACGTTAAAGAACCCCAGGTGGTCAAAATTTTCGGAGTCCCCCACTACGGCGCGCCTCATAATCAGAAAGTGGTTTTGGTATGTAAAACCCCATATATTATTATCGCTTTTGTGGTGGTAGACTTCGCGGTAAAAAAAAAAACATCAGTGTACTTTATCTACGCTAAGAGAACAAACAGCTATCAGAGCTTGGCACCAACTAACACCAAACGAGACGTGTTACTTCAGCCGGGGCGCGGCAGATAAGGCACCAGCTCGGTCACGACGTTTTTCTATATTTCTTTTATTTCATTTTGGATAACTCCGAGGGAACCAGTCGAGGGCGCTGCTTTAAGATCCGGGTGGGAGCGCAGTCACGTGGAATTCTACGAATTTTGCGGGGTTTATGTATCAGTCGGAAAAAAATTTGTACGCAATTAGAACGTCGCTGAATAAACTGCAGTTAGGTGTCCCTTGGCTGTGCCACCAAATGCCTCATTGACACTTTGATAATTAGGATAGTACGTCTCGAGCTAGATAATTAATTACAGTTACTTAAATAAATCTCAGTAACGAAAACATACTAGCAGCTACTCCACTGTACTGTAAACAATATGCACTAGGTCTTCTTCGAATAACGCATTGGTCTTTTTTAAAGTCTTGGTGCATGAAAAGACACCCTGCATATATTTATGACTGAGACACGAAACGTTCAAACGCTTTTCACACGCTGTTCATAAAAGACTGCTGAAGGGGTCACTGAAGTCTATAAGCTTTTTCATTGTAAAAGAGCTACGCAAAGCAATTTGAAGCGTACTGAACATACAGCAACATATTCATTCCCTACGCATACGCCATACATACTTATAGAACTTATTTTTCATTGGTTACCTCCATCTCTTTCAAAAATACAATAAACTTTGTCCTCTGTGTATATTTAAATATATTGTATGTGTGCATGCTGTTTAAAGTGGATATTTAAAATAACGTTGAAGTGAGAAAATACGCATGAGGCAGCCGTCGCTAGTGCTTCTAATGTGCGTGTCCTCTAAAAGCCGTGCACGTCCGCGCCAACTGAAAAGGTCGAGGAAAGTCAAAAGAAATCTCAAATGATCTGGATGACAAAGCTCTGGTAATTGCACTTTAAGTGTGTGTGTGTGTGGAAGGGGGGGGGGGCGCTCCGATTTCCACATGCAAATTAAAGGTAATTTTACGTGCGACACTAACAACTGCATATATTTGCTCGAATGTTCTGTTTGTAAATTTCAGTACGTTGGACAAACTGAAACGCCGTTTAGATACCGCTTTAACAACCACAAGTGTCATGCCGCTACCCTCGCTCATCTACCGCTATCAAAACACGTGCCTATTCCGGACCACTCATTTGATAGAATCACCTCCACAATCCTCCAATCTGGGTTTCGTTCCCACCCCGAAAGAGAGCTTCGAGACTCGTACGCAATTCAAACATTTCAAGCGGTAACTTGTGGAATCAATGAAAGTGCTGGAAAACTTTCCTTTTTACCCATTTAGTTTGCTAACCACTCACAAGTTTTGAGGCCCCTTATTATTATTTCACACATACATTTATCCATGTCACTTTTGGTCGGTATGATGTCAAAATGTGTGCACGTGCGCTTCTAGCTGTCATGGTTCCCCACTTTTCTCTTTTATTCTTGCATTTGATTGTGTGGCCGAAACGTCAGTTCGGTGCACCAGTCAATATTTTTTTCCTGGTTGCTTTATACATTTCCTAACGGTTACATATGGCATATATAATTATATGGCACGTTTATGAAGTGACGTATATTTTCACACCATTTATTCGAAATTATTCTCGGTCTACTGTTGTGTTCACGTTTATTAGTTCACCTTGTCATATAATTTTTCATTTATATTTTACTTTATTCTTCACACACGCATACAGTGTATAAAAAACAGCTTGCCAACAGACACAGAGGATCCCACTTGTGCAAAGAATCCAATGGAACGCAGTTCGTTCAACTCAGAGGTCGGAAGAGGTAGCAGCATAGGTGCCCTATAACCAGGTGGGGGTGTATTGACCGTCTACGGGGTAGCACAAAAGTTGCAGCGACTTCAAACAAAGAACTCTCCTGGCAGCTGCGACCAATCGCACGTTCTTTATTATCATGTCACCCTTCTCCCCTACATTCCATTGGCTGCGTCTTTCGTCTTTCTTTCCTTGTGAACACGATTGAATTTGCACCTCATGACGCCTGGGGTATTCACAAACTGCCTGCCTGGCATGCTTTCTTTCATTTTTTTTTCTTTCATAATGCCACTGTATGTACCTGAAACTTTGTGCTCCCGTTATAGCACCACTGTACATGCGCGCGCTTGTGCTCATAGACTACGTCTTTGCTCATTCTCCTTTAAACAATATATATATATATATATATATATATATATATATATATATATATATATATATATATATGTATATATATATATATATATATATATATATATGTATATATATATATATATATATATATATATATATATATATATATATATATGTATATATATATATATATATGTATATATATATATATATATATATATATATATATATATATATATATATATATATATATATATATATATATATATATATATATATATATATGTATATATATATATATAGTGAGAGAGAGAGAGAGGGAATAAACAAATGACAGAGACACGGACAAAAGAAAGTAGGAACACGAAAACAATGTCTATAAACGACCGGCCAAATTAGCTTTCTGCATGAAAGTTCGCAAGGCCCTACGGGACTGGTCGCGATGAGCAGCACTGCCTTACGGAAACAGGCCATCGTCAAGGGTGGCACACTTAAGTCCATTCAGTCCATATTCCTTAGTTAGCAGCGCACGTTGTGTGACGAATGCGGGACACTCCACCATAAGGCGTACAAGTGTCTCATAAGAGCCACAGGACGTACACGACGGACTGTCCACGCGTCCTTGATGATACAAACGTTGGCGCACGAACACAGAGCTAACTCTTAATTTCACTAACAGTTCTCTGGCACTATGAGGCAAACCACGACCACGAACACGGAGAGGGAACGACCCGTTTGCAACACGCTGGTCTGGGTGCTGCTTTAGGGGGTACCGGCGGATTAACACACGGGCGTTGTCAAACACACCAGAAATTTCTGGGCAGTCACTCCAGTTTTGAGCACAGGTTAAAGCGAGGCGATCAGCCTCTTCGTTTCCAGCAATATCCACATGCGAAGGTATCCACTGGGCAATAGGGACACCTCACGAGAAGCAATTTTGTCGGTGGACTCTATCATACAGCGTAGGACTGGGCTATTTACATCCTTTCGCAACAGCCTGCTAAGGGCAGCACGGGAGTCTGTAAGGATGACGAACTTCGATGTGCTTATTTCTTCATGTACGTACTTCAGAGCAACATCAATGGCTGCCAGCTCTGCAGTTGTTGATGACGATGCATGCAGTATTCGAAACACCCCCTTCTTATGTCAGTCGAAGGGCAGAAGAAAGCTGCTGCAGCACATTGAGCGTCGCTGCTAACCGATGCGTCCGTAAATACTTTAAAATGATCTCCATAGTTTTCAGATAAGTGCAGCTGGGCAAACTGGAATAGTTCCGAAACAGGCTGGTCAGACTTTTTGTGTATCTCGGGAATCGAAAGATCAATAGGGAAGGGGCATTTGTTGTTGTATTCCATCGAAGTCGTCAGTGAGGTATTATCGTCTGAACTGCCAGCAATGTCAACGAACAATGCCGCCATTTTCCCGGTTTGAGAAGAACGGTCACTGAAATAGCACGTATGCACGTAGTTCAGAAAGAAGCACACTTACCATAAAGGCATGTTTACTTGCTTACTAAATTAAGGCTTCTTTTTAGACAATAACGACTTTCTATTAAACACCCAAAGCGAAATTTACCAAAGTTTCTTTTCAAAGGCATTAAATTACTTCGTTGACAGGAGCCTCCCTCAGAAATGTGAGCTCAATCCGAACATCTTTCGACGTGTTTTCCCTCTTTCAGTCGGCGGCCGTTCTTGGTACCATCTTTCGGTCACGCTTAGATTTTCGTCTATGGCGCATATAATGATGCGTTTGCATCAAAAGTAGTGAGCGCCGCGAACATGGTGCTTTTGCAGACGAATTCCTAGGCGAGGCGGACATACTTTGCCGCTGATAACGTGAGCTTCAGAAGAATAATTAGCAAAGATGCATTATTTACTTTTTTATTAGTGCCTTGAGGGCAGTTGTCAAAATGGCTAATTTGGAAGCAGCGGCATTTTAATGCAGACCTAGCTTTAAAAATTTTGAAAATCGCACCTAATTCGAGATATTCCTCCTCAATTTGCAAAGCTCAATCGGGGTAATATAGAGTAATAGCTCAGCGAGTTTACGGGCCGGTGGTTCCAGCGGGAGAGCGGAGACACTACTGCGCATGTGCGGTACGCGGCCAGCGTGTCACTCACTCGCCTCCACCCCAGCGAAACGCGTGTAGCGGGCCAGCATTCCTACGAAAAGACATGGCATGGAGCACGCACACGGCATCGTCTTCAAACGCGGCGGTGACTCACCTAGGCAGAAAAGCCTCGGCGAAACACCCATGTGGCCCACCATGGGGACGTCACGAAGTAGAGCGATGACGGTCGGTACACAAGCAGCAGCTCGGGGCCGTCAGGGAACATACTGCGACGGCAGAGTATTCCGTAAAAAAATTGGAGGCTTATCAAGGTTAAGCGCAGTGGATGCGAAGCATCCACTGGGCTTAACCTTAGCGCATCCTTAGCGTTCGGAGCCATCTTGACCGCATACACGCCCGGCGCAAAGACGCTGGCGCGGTTGCGGGCACAGAGACTGACGCGACGGCGGGCGCGCGCCGCTTCATCCCTGTCGTGACGTCACATATCACGTGATGCAGCGATGGTGGCGCCGCCGCCGCGCGACGTCCGACGGCGCGATATGAGGCCCCATCTGCAGCCGGTGTGACGTCATCACGTGACGTCACATCATGTGATCTCACTTCAGGGTCAATGGTGGCCACCGCCGGGAGGCGACCGACGGCGCGATAAGAGGCCCCATCTGCAGCCGGTGTGACGTCATGTCACGTGACCTACTTGAAGGTCACTTGAAGGTCAATGGTGGCCACCGCCGGGAGGCGACCGACGGCGCGATATGAGGCCCCATCTGCAGCCTGTGTGACGTCATCACGTGACGTCATGTCACGTGACTCCACTTCAGGGTCAATGGTGGCCACCGCCGGGCGTCGCGCGAAGGCCCGAAACCTACGTTAATATGCTTCGCATAAAACATGCAGAGGTCGGCACCTGAAGGTGAAGACTGGGGCCATGCAATAAGTTGTTGCGCGATATCCCGCCTTCAATATGACTGAGGTGCGAGATCTGCATGACAGATGCTGTCGTGGCATCGCTGTCACAATCGGGTGGGTCCATCGGGTGACGGGATAGACAGTCGGCGTCCTCATGTAATCGACCAGAGTTGTAGGCGACGAAATAGGAGTTCTCCTGCAGCTGCAAAGTCCAGCGTCCGAGGCAGCCAGTTGGATCTTTCAGGGATGAAATTCCGCTGGCCAGTGACAACAGAGAGCTGTCGGTCGTAGAGGTAGGGTCGAAATCTCATAACGGCCCAGACAAGGGCGATACACTCCCTCTCGGTGATGGAGTAGTTCTGCTCGGACCTCGAAACAAGATAGCTGGCATAAGCTATCACTCGGTCGTGTCCATGCGGCTGTTGCACTAAAACAGCACCTGTGCCTCGACCGCTTGCATCGGTGCTGACCTCCGTAAGGGCCGAGTCATTAAAGTGAGCCAGAACAGGGGGTACGTAAGCAGGCTGATCCGTGTGGTGAAAACTGAAGCTTGTGATGGATGGGTGGTGGTGGCGCCGAGCGGTAGCAACAGGCACCTTTAGCGTGGCGATCAAGGCCGGCAATAGCTGCGCCCTAGCGTCTCTTATCACAGCGGTGTTTCACCACATGTCAATCAGACGAGCCTTCCTTAGGAATGCGGTAAGGAGATGTGAAGTTTCTTTGCAGGCTATAACTGAACCTTCGGGAAACACAAGTTGTTGCAAGCACGCATGCGGAAAGATCTTATCTAGCAAATTTTCGTGGCGAGCGTCCCTTTCATATTGTGATGAATTCCAGGAGAAATGCACACCTTTCTTAATTAAGAAGGTCGGTAAGTGACCGGGCGATAGTTGTAATATCTCTTACAAAATGACAAAGATACGAGCAGAGGCCAACGAAACTGCGAACATCATGGATAGACGGGGAAATCGACCACTGCACGAACCTTTTCGGGGTGTAGCCTGGTACTTGCAGCGTCAACAAGGTGCCCAAGGAGTGCAATTTCGCGGCGGCCGAAATTGCACTGGGAGGAATTCAACCGCGGGCCAGCTCTTCGGAACACATCGAGAACCACTGACAGACGCTGCAAATGACTTGAAAACGTTGATGAAAACACGACATCATCGAGGTAGCATAGGCAAGCTGACCATTTCAAAGCCCCGAAGAAGGGAGTTCGTCAAGCGTTCGAATGTCACTTCGGCATTGCACAGACCAAGAGGCATACACTTGAATTGATAAAGATCATCTGGTGTTACAAACGTGAGCTTTTCTCGATCATTTGCCTCCACTGCGATTTGCCAATAGCCCGAAATGAGGTCGATCGAGGAAAAATACGTAACTCCGTAGAGACAGTCCAGCAGATCGTCAATTCGCGGCAGTCGACAAGCATCCTGTTTAGTGACCTTGTTCAGGTGGCGATAGCCCACATAGAGGCGCCAACTGTGATCCTTCTTGGCCTCTTCTCCCGACTTTCCTGGCGCTACTGCTGCTGCTGTGGTCTTGCTAACGCGCGTCGCTGGGCTTCTTGTAGCACTACCAGATGGCGCTCGCCTCCGCCAATCCCGGTGATAAAGAGTGAGAGGAGTAGATTTTAATGAAGAGAAAGGAGGAGAGGTCGGTCTGGAGAGCCTGTCTCTAGCCTGCTACTCACAGGGGAAAGGGGAAGTGGGAAATACAGGGAAAGTTAGGTGGCGGGTGATTATGGAACAGTACAATGAGATACTATATACACGTTGTCCAATATGCGAATGCGCACTGTTGACGCAATACACGTAAGAGTAATCTTGTCCATACAAAAAGTAATCTTGTCACAAAAAGTTATTGCGCAAACACATTTCGCACTGACTGCACGTCTCACGGCTTCTAGAGGCGATCGTCTAAACATGTCTCACTTAAAAAGTTCAAAAGTGATTTTATGGCACGTTGGGCACAGTGAACGCTCCTCCACGAGCCCAAAAGCTTTTCTTCTGAAAAGGGGCGGGAGACCAAGCTGTCAGCTGTAGATTTGAGTGTTCTTCGTTAGGCCGCATATTGAGGGCACAGGCAAAGTATGTGAGCTATTGTCTCGAGAGTGTGACAGACGCTACATTCAGGGTCACGTGTTTGTCCAATCTTGTGAAGGTATCGGTTGGTGTATGCCACACCCAGCCGTAATCGATGAATGAGTGTTTCCCGGCTTCTCCGCAACCGAAGTGGAAGCCGGAATTGTAATCCAGCGTCAAGTCTATGGAGGCGCTCTTGTCGATGTTCGGGGTTGTCCCAATGTCGCGCCGTAGAAGTTTTAAGGGAGGTATGGAGCAAGGCGTTAATGTCATACCGGGAAAAATGATTTTTTATAATAGATCCGTCAGTGTGCGCCTTTTTTGCTTCTGCGCCAGCCTGTTCGTCTCCAGCTATTCCACAATGGCCAGGAATCCACTGCAGCACGACGGTATGCCCGGAATGAGACGCCTCAGCAAGCAGAGACATGATGTCATAAACCAGAGGACTATATGCGCTTCTGTCACTCATATAATTGCTGATGAGTTGCAGTGCTGGTTTTGAGTCACAGAACACTGTCCACTTCTCGAGACTCTGTTGCAGTATGCAGCGAACTGCTTCTCGAACTCCGGTCAACTCAGCTGCTGGAGAAGACGTCCTGTGTCCTATCTTGACCCGTTGTGCAATCCCAATTTCTGGCACCGTGTAGGCAGCCGCGGAAGAGGTCTGTGTCACAGAACCGTCTGTAAAAACATGTTCGTAATATCCATACATGTAAGCAATGTATGATAGCGCGAAATGCTTGAGCCCAGCAAGCGGCACCTTCGACTTCGTTATTCCAGGGATTGAGAATCTCACCGTTGGCTTGGACATCGTCCAGAGTGGAACTTCGGGTATGTCATACGGTTCGAAGTCAGACGGCAATAAGTCTTGCTGCGACAACACGGCTTCTGAGTAGGCGGACACAAGCCGTACGCTTGTGACGTTCGTGAGTGGATGATTCCTGTGTCTAGTCAGTAGCCTTAGATGCACTCGCAATGGCTCATGTTGCAGATAAACTCGAGCTGGGCACGCACGTGCCTCTGCAATAGTGCCCCAGGTAGACGCACATCGTGGTAGTCCTAAGCAAATTCTCAGTGCGCGAGCCTGAGCACTTTCAAGTGTGCGTACAGCAGTTGTACTAACCTGAGAAAGTACAGGCGCACTGTAGGGGAAGTAGCCAACAAAAAGTGCCTGGTAGAGCTGCAGAAGAGATGACTTGGATGGCCCCCATGATTTTTCAGACCAATGTCGAATGATGTGAGTAAAGCTGTCCAGCTTTTTCTTAATCCAGAGAGTGCTTCGACCAAGGTAAGTCACGGTCGATGATGACTCCGAGAAACTTGTAGTGAGTTACTGAAGGTATAATCTTCCCATCAATCATAACAGGGTAGCAAGCCATCGACTTCCGTGTAAATGCCATGGTTACACTTTTTTCGGGTGAGAGCTGCAGTCCGCGACTGTTTATGCATGTCGACGTTATTGACACCGCACGCTGCAGCTTCGTTTGCACTTGCAAGCGCGTTAAGCTCGTGGTCTATATGCAGATGTCATCTGCGTACACAGAGACCGAAACTGTGCATGCGTGTTCTTTGACCAGTCCAATCAGAACGATATTAAATAAGGTTGAGCTCAATACACCTCCTTGAGGCACTCCACGATAGACGGGGTGGTTTTTTGTTTCACCGTCTGGAGTTGTCATGAATATCGTTCTCTCTTGAAGATAGCTGGCTATCCATTGATGCATACGTCCCCCGACGCCACATTATTCCAGGGCATTTAAAATTGCATCATGTAGAACGTTGTCAAAAGTACCCCTGATATCTAGAAAGACAGCAGCCGTTAATCGACGGCGACGTTTCTGATGTTCAACAGTTGTTACTAGGTCAATGACGCTGTCGATTGACGACCTACCCTTTCGGAAACCTTTCATTGCGTCTGGATATATATTACGCTTCTCCAAAAACCACTCCAGGCGCGTCAAAACCGTGCGTTCCATGGTTTTACCTATGCAACTGGCAAGCGCCACAGGCCTGTAGGAAAGCATAGCATGGGGTGTCTTGCCTGGTTTCAATAATGCCACGATTTTGCTTCTCTTCCAGTGTGCAGGCACAGTTCCCGAGGACCAAGAGAGATTGTATAAAGCCAGGAGCTCTTCAGTCGCTCGAGGGCCTAAATAGCGCAAGGTAGAATAGGTAATGCCATCAGGACCAGGCGCACTTGAGTGTCTTGAACAGGAAATCGCTGCACGTAGCTCTTGCAGCGTGAATGGGAGGTCGAGACGATCGTCCATTGTTGGAGGAGCACACCTGAGCACTGAAGCTACCGATGTTGCAGATCCAGAGAGGTGTATGCAGAAATCTTACGCGATTTCCTTCTCACTGCGCATCTGGATGACAGCCAAAGCTCGGAAGGGACGTAGCTGTTGTGGAGATGGTAGTGCTCGTACAACATGCCATATTGTGGAAAACGGTTTTCTTGGGCCCAGGCTGGCGCAAAAGGACCTCCAACGTTGTCTATCGAGCTTGTCTAAGTATCTCTGAATTTTCTTTTGCACACGGCGTGACGTTCTCAAGTCTGATATCAATTTAGTTCGCCTGTATTTCCTCTCGGCGCGACGTCGGACTGCCCGCAGCTCTTCATATATAACGTCAACGGATGTTCTTGAATTTGATGTTTGGATGATGCGTGTTGTTGCGTGCATTGCTGCTCTAATGCGCTCTTCAATCTCTTTCGGTAAAATTACACAGTTGCAGGATTCTTCTAGCTTGTTCTGAAAAGCATCTCAATCAGTGCGTCGCGCATGAGAACTTGGAAATCTTGCATACCATCTCAATTGTACATAAGTAGGTAGGTGATCACTGCCATACGTTTCAACATCTGTGCACCAGGCAGCAGAAGACGAAAGGCAACGTGAAGCGATAGCTAAATCGAGACAACTGCTGTATGTTGTGCCACGAAGAAATGTTGGTGAGCCATCGTTCAGGATGTCAAGATCACTGCTGCGTGGGCAGTTAAGAAGTTGTCTTCCTCGAAGATTTGTGATCCTACTATCCCAAAAATGGTGGCGCGCATTCAAATTGACGACAATAATATGAGGTCCTTGGCAAGAGTCCAGAACAAGTTTCAGGTGTCCAGAGTAAATCTTCCCCTGGGAGAAATATAGCCACCGACGATCGAGATTATCCGGCGCTTTAGCTTCAATGTTATAGAGACGTACTCGTTGCTGTTATGCACCAGAACTTGGTTTAGCGAATACGTGAGGTCACATCGAACACAAAGTAAAACTTTGCTAGTATTGCCACTTATCCCAGACGCGAATTGTTCATATCCAGAGAGTCTAAATGGCGATGTCATGTTCGGCTCGCATATTACGATAACTAGAAACCGTTGCTTGAGCACTCTCTCTTTAAAATCTCCCAGGCGACCCCGTAGACCTAGTGCGTTCCACTGGAATATTACGGAACCGCTTATCCTTTCCTGTAGTGACAACCTTGAAGTTGATGATGCCATGGCGTTTACTAGCTTTTATACAGCAGCAAGCACTGGTTCTAGTATGTCGAGTATTTGGCAACGGGCGAGCCTTGGCAACGGGCGTCTTAGCTCCGATGAGCAGCATTCCCAAGGAACGAATCAACAGTGCAAACATTGCCTTGATTTGCCCATCCGACGATGAAGGTTCATGTTCACGCTGGCGTTCTGGCTGCACTTCTGTACTCCGAGATGGCAGGGAAGGCCATATAGTAGTGTCCTTGGTGTTCAGAAGAGTAGACGTGGTTAAAGGTGGCTCTGACGTTTGAGGACTAGCAGGAGCACGTGACGACTTTTCCTGGAGTACACGTTGTCCTGTTGTCGATGCTGATCTC